>NC_088409.1:37401070-37721903 GCF_034236695.1 Oncorhynchus nerka | reverse complement strand
GGATTTAACAAGTGACATCAATAAGGGATCATAGCTTTCACCTGGTCAGTTTATGTCATGGAAAGAGCAGGTGTTCTTAATGTTTGTATTCTCAGGGTAGATTAGGGCATATGGGCAGGGTTGAGAACAATATCCTTTATAAGGATCCATTCTCATGGTTTACCTATTTTTTTGCAGTGGCTATATTTTGCAGGTTTTCCTACTTACAAAGCATGTAGAGGTCTGTAATTAATCCAGAAAATCACATTGTATGATTTTTAAGTAATTCATTGGCATTTTATTGCATGACATAAGTATTTGATCACCTACCTACCAGTAAGAATTCCGCCTCTCACAGACCTGTTCGTTTTTTAAAAGAATCCCTCCTGTTCTCCACTCATAACCTGTATTAACTGGACCTGTTTGAACTCGTTACCTGTATAAAAGACACCTGTCCACACACTCAATCAAACAGACTCCAACCTCTCCACAATGGCCAAGACCAGAGAGCTGTGTAAGGACATCAGTGAAAAAATTGTAGACCTGCACAAGCATGGGATGGGCTACAGGACAATAGGCAGGGTAGCCTAGTGGTTAGAGCGTTGAACTAGTAACCGGAAGGTTGCAAGTTCAAACCCCCGAGCTGACAAGGAACAAATCTGTTGTTCTGCCCCTGAACAGGCAGTTAACCCACTGTTCCTAGGCTGTCATTGAAAATAAGAATTTGTTCTTAACTGACTTGCCTAGTTAAATAAAGGTTAAAAAAAATATGTTAAAAAAAGCAGCTTGGTGAGAAGGCAACAACTGTTGGCGCAATTATTAGAAAATGGAAGAAGTTCAAGATGATGGTCAATCACCCTCGGTCTGGGGCGCCATGCAAGATCTCACCTCATGGGGCATCAATGATCATGAGGAAGGTGAGGGATCAGCCCAGAACTACATGGCAGGACCTGGTCAATGACCTGAAGAGAGCTGGGACCACAGTCTCAAAGATTTGTCTCAAAGAAAACCATTAACACACTACGCCGTCATGGATTAAAATCCTGCAGCGCACGCAAGGTCCCCCTGCTCAAGCCAGCGCATGTCCAGGCCCGTCTGAAGTTTGCCAATGACCATCTGGTTGATCCAGAGGAGGAATGGGAGAAGGTCATGTGGTCTGATGAGACAAAAGTAGAGCTTTTTGGTCTAAACTCCACTCGCCGTGTTTGGAGGAAGAAGAAGGATGAGTACAACCCCAAGAACACCATCCCAACCGTGAAGCATGGAGTGGTGGAAACATCATTCTTTGGGGATGCTGCACCGTATTGAGGGGAGGATGGATGGGGCCATGTATCGCGAGACCTTGGCCAACAACCTCCTTCCCTCAGTAAGAGCATTGAAGATGGGTCGTGGCTGGGTCTTCCAGCATGACAACGACCCGAAACACACAGCCAGGGCAACTAAGGAGTGTTTCCGTAGAAGCATCTCAAGGTACTGGAGTGACCTAGCCAGTCTCCAGACCTGAACCCAATAGAAAATCCTTGGAGGGAGCTGAAAGTCTGTATTGCCCAGCGACAGCCCCGAAACCTGAAGGATCTGGAGAAGGTCTGTATGGAGGAGTGGGCCAAAATCCCTGCTGCAGTGTGTGCAAACCTGGTCAAGAACTACAGGAAACGTATGATCTCTGTAATTGCAAACAAAGGTTTATGTACCAAATATTAAGTTCTGCTTTTCTGATGTATCAAATACTTATGTCATTCAATAAAATGCAAATTAATTACTTAAAAATCATACAATGTGATTTTCTGAATTTTTGTTTTAGCTTCCGTCTCTCACAGTTGAAGTGTACCTATGATAAAAAATGACAGACCTCTACATGCTTTGTAAGTAGGAAAACCTGCAAAATCGGCAGTGTATCAAATACTCGTTCTCCCCACTGTAGTTGTTAATTTGTGGACTTGTGCAATTAGCCTAGTGACCAAATCCTCTTTAACCCCTTTGTTTCCCTCATGGCAATTGTAATGACTGAGTTTATGGCCTTTTTGTTGACAGTGTGGGTTGGCCAATGCCTCAGACACCACTCTAATGGCAGTCAAGGAAAGTTTCCTAGCCAGTGGAAGTGTGCGTCCGATAGGCAGTGCACCAGTTCTCAACTCCCCTGACCAGCGCTACAGTCGGATTGCTGCACTACGGACAAAAGCGGCCAATGGACAGGACTACACCATACTCTTCCTGCTTAGTGGTGTGTCATAGTTATTTTTAATTTGGACATTGCTCTTCAATCTTGGTCTGTAAACTTCTGTCCGATTGCTCATGTGGTGATACAACTCCCATCCCAAATTTGATGGCAGATAATTTTGTCCCAGCACATTTTATTTTGTTTGCAACTTTTGTCTTTCACTCTTCTCTTGGTCAGAGTCTGGGTTTCTCCACAAAGCTGTGCTGTTGAACAAGGATACCCACATCATAGAGGAGATCCAAGTGTTCAGACAACCACAGCTGGTGAAAAACATACTTCTCTCCACCTCCAAGGTACACATTTGTTCAATCTTAACTTTTGTCAATACATGTTTTCAAATGGCATCTCTCTGTATACTGTCTGTGGCCTTTCATCCACTAAAGCCCTTTGATGCCTGTTCCTCCTATCGCAGGGTGTGCTTTATGTGGGGACCTCTGAAGGGGTGACCCAGGTGCCTGTATCCCAGTGCTCATCCTATAAGAGCTGCGCCCAGTGTGTTTTGGCACGAGACCCCCTCTGTGGCTGGGACCCTGCTAGTGGACACTGTGCCAGTGTGTCTGCCATTCCAGCCAATGCGTGAGTACATATTTAGATCTTTAGATTAATCACTGGCCTCCACATACTGATGGTTCCCCGTGGCATTTCCATTCATTATTTACTTTTTTTATAAAAAATTGTAAAATCGATGACATCCCAGCCTAGTACTCATGCATGCGTTTGTGCAATGAAGAGAACAGTCAGGGCACCAATATTAATGGACATTCCTCTCTCTCTCCTACCTTTCCATCTCTCACTCCATCTTTGCATTTGTATGTGTTGTTGCTGTCAGACGGCAGGATGTGGAGCATGGCAACGTGATGAAGGAGTGTCAAGGTTCCCTCACAGCTAAACCTCTGCTAGGTGATCACTACAATTAGACACAAGTGTATTGGGATTATAAAGTAATAAAACCAGTAAAAAAACATTTAAGCATTGAGTGCTCTATAGTATGTATAACTCACTAATTTGTCTGTGCTCACATTCTATCCCCAGTGGAGGTGTACGCACAGCTAAATGAAGTAGTGAGGTTGAAGTGTTCCAGATCCTCCAATCTGGCAACCCTGAGTTGGAAGTCCGCCAAAGCTAGCGCTCTGCCCCACCACCTCTTCTTTCACTCTGGAGATGAGAATCTGGTCTTCATGGCCACACCTGACACCTTCGGAATCTACCATTGCATCTCTGTTGAGAGGGGTTATGAGGAGACAGCAGCTATCTACACTGTGAGACAGAGTGTCTCTCCTCAGGCCATTGATACTCCAGCCGTTCAAATTCGGATCACCACCACAGAGACTAAAGACCAGATGACCACTATGATGGAGATTCCAAGCGACACTGAGAAGCTAACCCTCATTAACTTTGGGGAGGATCCAGTCATCACCACAGACGTAACCACAACCAACAAGACTCCAGACACACAGTCCACGACTGAGAATCTAGAGGACAAGACTCCAGACACCAATTCCAGTATTGAGAAGCCAGAGGATATGACCCCAGACCCCCAGTCCAGCAGTGAGAAACCAGAAGACATTGTCAACCACAATGAACCCTTAACAGCCAAGAATTACCACAGTGAATTGGTGGCAGTATCATTTCTCCTGGCTGTGTGTGTTTGTGTGCTAGTGCTAGGAGGGCTCTATGGGGGGCACCTGCAGGGCAGATATAAATTGGGCCCCTCGGACACTGCAGAGGGGGGATACAAGGAAGAGAATGACCCCCTGGAAGTCTCACCTCCCTCTATAAAGAAGGCAGAATGAATGGACTCAGAAGATATCTATCTTCATCGAGAGTCAATTTTTTTCAACGGGCATTTGATGACATAACATCAGGTGGATTCGAGCTTGTTGAAGATTTATAAATAAGTAAATTAAAAAGTGTGTTTGGGAGGGGGGGTGAAGGGTAAGTTTATTTACACGTGGAGCCTATTTGTCTTCAACTTAAACAGACAGATAATGCACATTTCTATTAATTTCAAATGAATACAATTTTTGTAATCCTACATTTCCTCAGCTGACATCTTTTTCTATAGGCTACAAAACAAGTGTCTTTATTTCTGTAGGAATGTTCATTCTCTTTTACTAAGCCTACTATAATAAAAAGGAGAAATTACATTTCTGAATCTTTCATATCCCTTGGCTGTCACCAAATAATAGTGGACATGCATAAAGATGGCTGCCCCCAAGTACTTACCAAAAATGCCTCATTTGCTAAGATCACCGTATTATGCAGTGCTCTCCATCACTGCTTTAAAAAAAATCTGCATTAGCACAGTTAAAGATTCCAATTCTAGCTCATAGGCGGTAATTTGAAAAAGTACAGTTGAAGTCGGAAGTTTACATAAACTTAGGTTGAAGTCATTAAAACTCGTTTTTCAACCACTCCACAAATTTCTTGTTAACAAACTATAGTTTTGGCAAGTCGGTTAGGACATCTACTTTGTGCATGACACAGTCATTTTCCCAACAATTGTTTACAGATTTCACTTATAATTCACAATTCCAGTGGGTCAGAAGATTACATACACTCAGTTGACTGTGCCTCTAACCAGCTTGGACAATTCCAGAAAATTACATCATGGCTTTAGAAGCATCTTGAGGTGTACCTGTGGATGTATTTCAAGGCCTACCTTCAAACTCAGTGTCTCTGTGCTTGGCATCATGGGGGGAAAAAAGAAAGACTGTAGAGCTCCACAAGTCTGGTTCATCCTTAGGAGCAATTTCCAAATGCCTGCAGGTACCACGTTCATCTGTACAAACAATAGGACACAAGTATAAACACCATGGGACCACGCAGCCGTCATACCGCTCAGGAAGGAGACGCGTTCTGTCTCCTGGTGATGAACGTACTTTGGTGCGAGAAGTGCAAATCAATCCCAGAACAACAGCAAAGGACCTTGTGAAGATGCTCGAGGAAACGGGTACAAAAGTATCTATATTCATAGTAAAACAAGTCCTATATTGACATAACCTGAAAGGCCGCTCAGCAAGGAAGAAGCCACTGCTCCAAAACTGCCATAAAAAAAGCCAGACTATGGTTTGCAACTGCACATGGGGAAAAATATCATAATTTTTGGAGAAATGTCCTTTGGTCTGATGAAACAAAAATATAACTGTTTGACCATAATGAACATTGTTATGTTTGGAGGAAAAAGGGGGAGGCTTGCAAGCCGAAGAACACCATCCCAACAGTGAAGCACGGGGGTGGTGGCATCATGTTGTGGGGGTGCTTTGCTGCAGGAGGGACAGGTGCACTTCACAAAATAGATGGCATCATGAGGAAAGAAAATTATGTGGATATATTGAAGCAACATCTCAAGACATTAGTCAGGAAGTTAAAGCTTGGTCGCAAATGGGTCTCCCAAATGGACAATGACCCCAAGCATACTTCCAAAGTTGTGGCAAAATGGCTTAAGGACAACAAAGTCAAGGCATTGGAGTGGCCATCACAAAGCCCTGACCTCAAACCTATAGAAAATGTGTGGGCAGAACTGAAAAAGTGTGTGTGAGCAAGGAGGCCTACAAACCTGACTCAGTTACACCAGCTCTGTCAGGAGGAATGGGCCAACATTCATGCAAGTTTGTGGAAGGCTACCCGAAACAATTTAAAAGGCAATGCTACCAAATACTAATTGAGTGTATGTAAACTTCTGACCCACTGGGAATGTGATGAAATAAATCAAATCTGAAATAAATCTCTCTCTACTTTTATTCTGACATTTCACATTTTTAAAATAAAGTGATGATCCTAACTGACCTAAGACAGGGAATTTTTACTAGGATTCAAAGTCAGGAATTGTGAAAAAACTGAGTTTAAATGTATCTGGCTAAGGTGTGTGTAAACTTCCGACTTCAACTGTAGATTGAATGATGTCTTGTGCTTATTTTAAATGAAACTGTAACTAAGTAAACTTATACTCTGTTTTATTTTATCTGATTAACAATATGAGTTCATAAGAAGGGATTGTGTGACACGGACAATGAGTAATTAAAGTTAATGAACACCATTCCAACTAGGAAGAAAGGAATGGTTTCTGGATTAAGTAAACAGTTAAGGTAGATAACCTATGGTTGAACTGACGAAACTGAGCTCTGGGGTGTTTTAGATAAGGCAGTGAGTGCATTCCTAGGTTTTCTGTTAATTAGAACTGTCAGCTAAGTGGTGATCGATAATGGTGAGGAGTCAAAAGTTAATTCAGTTGTGTTGTGTGTCTTGTGTATGTGTTAGTGAGTTGGAATGAACTTTGAATTAACTTTTAAAGTTCCCTTTGTCCCGGTCTAGAGGAGGAGATTAATTTTAGATGCAATGAAATGACGTCATGTTATTGTATATAAACTGTTGCTCGTGGTAACGCGCTCTGAGAATACATTCTGTTACCTATTATTGAAAAGACTGGTCTCCGTCTATTTTATGCAAACAAGAATCTTACAAATTCTCATAAAATAGATTAAGGGAATTCAATTAATGAAAACATATTGGAATAACTAAATTACAGTAACACATATCTGAATTCCTCCATCTTTATGCACCTTTGACAGGTTAATAATTGTTTACTTTTATCCGGGATCCTTGGGAGTTGGGACGTCCCTACCCTAAAACATACTCTTAATGAACTAACCCTTATCTTAACCGTTGGGGCTCACGAGTGGCGCAGCAGTCTAAGGCACTGCATCTCAGTGCTAGAGGCGTCACTACAGACACCCTGGTTTGAACTGTATCAAACCGGCTGATTGGGAGTCCAATAGGGGGGTGTTTTACGATCCGGGTTTGGCAGTGAGGCTGCCATTGTAAATAAGAATTTGTTCTTAACTGACTTGCATGGTTAAATCAACAACAAAGAAATGGTGACAGAGTTGGGATGTCCCAAGGATACGATTTAGACTTTAGACTTACACAATTAACAGAACTTTGAGGAGGTAGGTGGGTTTTCTAGTAAATTACCTGGCCTGGGCTGCATTTCAAACTCATAAGACACACCGTCATCCACTTCCCTCTTATGCCCTTTGGGAATCTTGTGCCATATTTGTGTCGGTCCAAATGATTGGAAGGGAACTTTGAATTAAGCCCCTCAGCCCTTGTTTTTAATGGAGTTTGCGAGAGCACAATTATGTTCACTTTGGGGCCTAAATCAAATCATATTTTATTAGTCGCATGCGCCGAATACAACAGACCTTACAGTGAAATGCTTACTTACGAGCCCCTAACCGACAGTGCAGTTAAAAAAAATATGGATAAGAATAAGAGATAAAAGTAACAAGTAATTAAAGAGGAGCAGTAAAAAAATAACAATATATACAGAGGGGTGCCAGTACAGAGTCAATGTGCGGGGCACCGGTTAGTTGAGGTAGTATGTACATGTAGGTAGAGTTACATTTACATTTACATTTAAGTCATTTACTTTTATCCAGAGCGACTTACAAATTGGGTTCACCTTAAGACATCCAGTGGAACAGCCACTTTACAATAGTGCATCTAAATCTTTTAGGGGGGTGAGAAATTACTTTATCCTATCCTAGGTATTCCTGAAAGAGGTGGGGTTTCAGGTGTCTCCGGAAGGTGGTGATTGACTCCGCTGTCCTGGCGTGCTGAGGAGTTTGTTCCACCATTGGGGGCCAGACAGCGAACAGTTTTGACTGGGCTGAGCGGGAACTGTATCTTCCTCAGTGGTAGGGAGGCGAGCAGGCCAGAGGTGGATGAACGCAGTGCCCTTGTTTGGGTGTAGGGCCTGATCAGAGCCTGGAGGTACTGAGGTGCCGTTCCCTCACAGCTCCGTAGGCAAGCACCATGGTCTTAAGCGGATGCGAGCTTCAACTGGAAGCCAGTGGAGAGAGCGGAGGAGCGGGGTGACGTGGAGAGAACTTGGGAAGGTTGAACACCAGACGGGCTGCGGCGTTCTGGATGAGTTGTAGGGGTTTAATGGCACAGGCAGGGAGCCCAGCCAACTGACTTGCAGTAATCCAGACGGGAGATGACAAGTGCCTGATTAGAGTTGGGATGCTTCCTGTGTGAGGCAGGGTCGATTTAGATGTTTAGAGCATGAACCACAATTAACAGAACTTTGTTAGGAGGTAGGGTGTTGTCCAGGATCAAAGGTTCCTGCGCTCTGGGAGGAGGACACAATGGAGTTGTCAACCGTGATAAGATCATGGAATGGGCAGTCCTTCCCCGGGAGGAAGAGCAGCTCCGTCTTGCCGAGGTTTTGAGGGGAATCTCATCCACACTGATATGTCTGCCAGACATGCAAATGATTCGCCACCTGGTCATCAGAAGGGGGAAAGGAGAAGATTAATTGTGTGTCGTCTGCATAGCAATGATAGGAGAGACCATGTGAGGTTATGACAGAGCCAAGTGACTTGGTGTATAGCTTAGGAGGGGCCTAGAACAGAGCCCTGGGGGACGCCAGTGGTGAGAGCGCGTGGTGAGGAGACAGACAGACGCCACCTGGTGAGCGACCTGTCAGGTAGGACGCAACAGTGGGCAGCGCCGGAGAAAAAAACTCGGAGAGGGTAAGAATCTGATGGATAAAAGTAACAAGTAATTAAAGGATGAGAGCAGAGGAAAAAATAACTTTAGCAGTGCGGAGGGCCTCCGTGTACAGAGAAGAGCAGTCTCAGTTGAATGACTAGTCTTGAAACCTGACTGATTTGGATCAAGAAGGTCATTCTGAGAGAGATAGCGGGAGAGCTGAGTTAATTAAAGTGACTATGCATAGATGACAACAGAGAGTGGCATTGGTGTGGAGAGGGGGCAGCGGGCAATGAAACGTCCCATAATTCAATTTGCGATGATTGTACATCCGCTAAGAAAAGTCAGGCAAAACTTAAAACGTCAATATGGAGTCAACATACAAGTGTAAGTAAAAACAAATGTAAATAAGTTAGAAATTGTGCTACTAATGCACAAACACATCTAGTAAAAGTAATTGTTTTTGTTTGGTTAGCTTTAGGAAATTATAGAATAAAACATTTTCCTTCTTCAGAAGTAGCTAGACGGGCTAACGTTAGTTCGCCAATTAATTTGTTAGCTATCATACAGTAGGCATATATATTTAAGCAATAAGTCATGAGGGGGTGAGGGATATGGCCAATATACCACGGCTAAGGGCTGTTCTTATGTATGACGCATTGCTGAGTGCCTGGACACAGTCCTTAGCTGTGGTATATTGGCCATATACCACCTTATTGCTATTACAAATGGGTTTCCAACATAACTAGAGCAGTAAAAATAAATGTTTTGTCATACCCGTGGTATGCAGTCTGATATACCACAGCTGTCAGCCAATCAGCATTCAGGGCTCGTACCACCCAGTTTATAATAATAATGACACAGTTAATATAAGTAGACATGCAATCATAATTGACTACAGCGCCAACAAACTACCGGTGCACGAACGAGTAACAAATTTGCGGGCAAGGGCGGTCCATTTAAATTAATGATGTACTCCCTCACCCCTTGCCCTGCAAGTGGAAACTCGTCAGACGTCATGAAACGTTATCATGTCGACTTAATTTGAGGGCTGAGAGGAGAAGGTGTGTTTATTAAGTGTTTGGAATGCATCCTTGTCTGTTTCGCAAGCATTCCCAGAAGTCTCGCGATGTTGCGTCTCTGAGTTTATAAACTGTGATATTGGTGCTTTCAAGACAACTGTGAACTCGGAAAAAAAATAAGTCAAATCATGTCAGTAAACTTCAGGTCGGAAAGTTGCAGCTCTAGAAAGATGGTCCAGCTTCCGATTTTGACTTCCGATGACAGTTCAAAAGTGTTTCCCCCCGAAGTCCCAGTTGTCATGAACGGACTGAAGTCGAATATTTCCGAGTTTCCAATTGTTTTGAACGCGTTATAAATGAAAATAGCAGACGCAACAGGGATCTGTAAACGTTGAAGAAGTATCCTAGATTATATCCTTGTATTTCCGTGTTTGTACATTAGCTGTTCCCGCACCTGGAAAAAGTGGACAAGTGGTACATTTTTCGATTTGATATGTTACAAATTTTGTCTAAATTAATGTTGATTAGGCGATGTGTGTTAACAGCAGTAGGCCTAATAAATGTAAATATTTGCAAGCTTCCATAGTTTTACTTTCAATTTCCATTGAAATACAAAACACAGATTTACAAGTGCAACTCAAATGTGGCTTGAAAAAAGGCTGTCATATATTGTAATCATTGAATGTTGTCAATATTGTATTGATTTGTTTAACAGTTCAATGATGTTAGTCTAAATGATATCAAATCTACTTTGCGGGACATAAAAAAAGGCCAATTTTGTGCTAGTTACCGGTGTTTTTGGTCATTTGAAAAAATCTAAAAGGATAATGAAATTGAAATGATATTTCTAAACCAAGGACAACCTAAAGAAGACTTAGTCTATCTGTAATTCCATAATAAACACGAACACAATGTCTGCAGCTGTATTAAAGCATCAAGCTTTCAGTGTGTAGTTTGTTTTCTTCTCAGGTGTTTGTTGTCGTCAACCACCCAAATAAGGATCATCAACCATGTCCACCTCTATCACAACTGCAAATGGAGTTGTGGTAGTGACACAAGTGTTCCCCTTGGTGGAGAGTGGCCAGGCTTCAGAGCCACTTCTGAATGTCACTCCCCAAATCCAGAGTGCGCCCCTCGCTGTGCCACTGCCTACATTTACATTTACATTTAAGTCCTACCACTAAAGTGTCAGAGATGACAAGGGTGTTCCTGCAGCTTCAGCCACAATCTATTGGGGTGAGAACAGAATATTACTGTCCTTTGTTTTTAGTGCTCATTCCATCCATTTGTCATTGGATTCAATCATCGGCTGTGATATTGTAGAGATCTATATTTAACATCATTTGAGGGCAATTTGATTTAGAAGAGAACTTCTAGGCTAAACTGTGAACCACTATTAGTTACCATTTCCACTATTGTTACTCAATGTTCCCCGAATTACTGTTGTCTCAGATTGTGCAGATCATCCTTGGATTGGTGTGCATGGTGATGAGCCTGTCTGCTCTTCTCTCCCCTATCCTGTATGACCAGTTCCCACTCTTCATGGGAGTTGCTGTAAGTTCTAGGTCCCAAGTGGGCAAGTAATATCCAACACACTTAATGCTACATGGACACATGCAATTTTAGATATGTTTCCTCAGAGTGAATCTGGCATCATATATCTTACAGTAGTCCTATTGTAACCTAGAAAAGTAGGTGAAGAAGCAGGATAACTGACTTCAGATCAGCATTCATGACCAAAGGGCATCCCACACCCACAGGAGACAGCAGAAATTGTGTTTATCTATAAAGTGTAGGCCTCTACAGTAGGTGACATTGGATGTGGCAGTTGATTGGACAGCATCACCTTAGTGTCATATGTCAATGGTCTAAAGTGTCTTTCTCTCCTGTGTTGCTCACACTCTCCTCTCTGGATCTCTCACTGTGGCTGCCCGGAAAGGAACACGTTTGAGTCTGGTAAGTCATTCGCTGTGATTGTGGTTAATAGCAGTTTGCACTTCAAGTTTACTTTATTAGATTTATAAGTTGAGATGTATATCAGAAATTAAATCTTTGCTATTAGGAAGTAAAACAGGAGATATTTTTCTAGACCAAAGTTCACAAACCAAAAATCTAACCAATTGGAACAGTTCATGGATTTCCTATGTCCATATATTTTAAACAAAACAAATTAACATTGTCACGCAATGGTTGTTCAGTTTCCCCTCCTCTCCATTTCCCACCCTGCCAGATTAAAGGGACTCTGGCTGTGAATGTCGTCAGTGTTCTTGTGGCTCTGGCTGGGGTTGCCTATATTTGCATGCTGCTGACTGTAAAACATGAAGATGGTTTCTGCATCGAAACTGATGACAACTATACTTCCAATTCCAACCAGAACAGGATACAGGAATGCACAAGTATGGTTAGGAGAATATATGTAAGTATTTATGGAAGTGACCTGGTTCATGTAATTTTGCTGTATTTATTTATTGTGCTAACTTCAGAGAACTCAGTAACCTTCCAAACACATGAGGTTGGCGGCACCTTAGTTGGGGAGGACGGCTCGTAGTAATGGCTGGAGCAGAATAAGTGGAATGGTATCAAATACATCACACACATTGTTTCTATGCGTTTTATGCCATTCCATCAGTTCTGGAAATGATTATGATTCATTTTCCCCTCAGCAGCCTCCTGTGCTTCCAAACAGTCTGTTTATTAAAGGTTGCAAGGAGCTAGAGAAATACATCTTTGCAGGCTTATTAAATGTTTTATATATTTACGAGATACGGTTGATATTGTTTTACCAGGATGGGAAACCTGAACAAAACTTGTAAATCCTGCTAAAGTTACAATGCAAATCATTAGCCCAACCATTGACACATATTCCTCTTGCTTTACCCCTGTGTGCATCAGACAGTCTTGAATGGGGTAAAGGGCCTACTGCTGGTCCTGACGGTGATGGAGCTCTGTGTGGCTCTCACTGTCTGCGTCTTCTCTGGGAAAGTCATTCACCTCCATGGGTACTACAGCCTGTGCCGTGGCCGAGGGATGGTAAGCTTGAGAACACTGCAGTCAACGCTTACATCAACAGGTTAACAGTCTGTTGAACAGGCAGAGAGTGCAGCAGCTGTACATTAAAAACAAGTACAGTCTTACAGTAGTTCAAACATGTAATGCTGTGGGGCATGAACCATTTGGCCTATTTAACAGAACATTGCTACAATCCCTAACTTTCCCATAACATTTGTTGCTTCTTGACTCCCCCTCTTGTAAACTGCTAGGTATCAGCAATAACTGAATAGCTCCACCTAGTCCTCTGGTAGGCTTGGTGGAGTTTACACCATATTGCTTAGACACACCAATCCAGTCCATTCAAATCCCCAGAATCGTGAAGGGTATATGGGTTATGTTGAATGGCCAGTTTGAGATGATGCCAGTCTGTGCTAGTTCCTCACTTCATCCTCCTTCCTTCCTCCTTCCTGAACCTTGTCATTGGGTCTAGGTGGTGGTAGAGACTGGTACTGACCCCACCGGAGCCAGCCAGGCCTCCCTGAGCGACAGTGATGTGGCCTTACTGGGCAGTGTTGAAGATTCTGACACCCCGGCTCCACCATACTCTCCTTGAGGCAGAACCATGCCATACACCTCACCCTACTTCTTACAACACATATTGCATTGTAGTATACCCTATGTACTCATGTGATTCTCTTGTTTGAATTCGTTCGAATACCTAAACTGTGCATGAAGATTATCATTAGGAAGTGTGACACGCTGTGAATGTGTCTGATTGTTTTGTCATCAATGTGAGCAGTCGTGTCCTGGTGATGGTTCTGTCCTGATGAATGTATTGCTCTGTAGTGGTTCCTAATATATCAAGTAGGACTGTTATTCTCTTTGCTATTTCATATTACTGTAGAGTTAATATCTTGATTTCTGACAGTGTATCATTCTTTCATTCAGTAAATGTAATATTTCCTCTTCAAGTGTTATAGTGTCTATATTGGTAGAAGTTTACACAGGTCACTGTAACCTTATTTCCATCTGGTTCCAACTGTTTAATGCTTTTCTGGAGGTGAAATGCCAACCTGACATCATATGCACTCAAATCAGCCATTCATCTTTTGCCTTATTGATTTGAAGTGAAACTGAGAATGCATGTTGTTGAGTGGCACTCTACTAAAAGCTGGGGCGCTGTAGGCTAAATATAATTCATGACATGAGGGCAATTTCCTCCATCCCTGATTTAATAGCCTCACCCCCCAACAGATCAGTAGGAGGAATTGATTAGTGGTCTTGCTTTGGGCGAGTTTGTTTTGCATGGCCTGGTGCCCTGGTGGATGGAGATTTGTCTTTAGGACCAATGGAAAGGTTGAAAATGAGCAAACCGTGCTCACCTGGAGAACCAGGCCACACAAAACAAATTTGCCCCTTGTTTCTCCAGTGATGTGCAGTCAGGGTAGGCAGTGCATTCTACAAACCACTACCCTTCGCTGGGTGTGTTACTGGAAGAAGAAAAACTGCTTATCCCATTCATTTTAACAGAAGGCAAAGGTAGGTGATCTGAAATGGTATCATTATTATAAAATATTGCTTGAGAGTAGATCAATATAGCAGCACATTACTCAATTAAAGATGATTTTTGTTTTCCTTATGAGTAGCTAACTAATACAAAGACAAATCAAATGACTGCTTGCTGAATCAGTAACATTCACAATCACACCCTTTGATGTATCCTGTAAAGACTATGAAGGAGTAACATGCCAACAACAACCAACATGTTGTCATGCATGGACTGTTAATTTAAATCTAAATAACCTATTTACTGAGCTAAGTAGTCACCTATTAACTATGGTAAGATGTTTTGTTTCACCCCTCCCAACACAGCAAGCCTTGATTCAATTTGCTACAACTTGAAGGAATGCCGTGCCCCTCCCTCCAATATCCTCTCCGAGGAACAGCTGTCGAGTTATTCCAGAGGAAACTCCAAGACTCTGGGGTGAGCACTCAGTTCATTCATAGATGTTTATAGAACAGTTAGGATACTATGGATGGAAGGTATGAATGACTGTGGTTTTGTACTATATATGCCTATAGTAGTAGCTGTTCTGTCACGTTCATGATGCACTGCCTGTAGCTTATAAATGTGTAATCGGTTCATACATTTTGTTTTATGTCTCTTTCTCACTCTACACACTTCTAAGGTGTTTGAGATGACCATTGGGGCTGCTAACGGTCTCCATGGCTGGGAATCTTTTTCAGCTGAACAGTTTCTTTAAAAGAGATGTCTTTGTCATGTTTATTGTTGGAGGATGGATCAGCTATATATTGATCAGTTGTCTTTTAGGTTAAACTAAAAAGAAATTGGAACTGTGCTATTTGTATTCGTGCCACTTGCATTGTTCAACGATACTTCCACACATTGTGTATGTGATCTGTCTCTAAGGTTCAGGATGTTGTTATTTATCCCGTAGGTCCTCCTTAGTGGAATTACTCTTGTACATGCTGGCATTCACCCCACATATAGTACTTCTGGGAAAGTAGGAGAAAGCTGTTTAGATGGCATTCAGAGGCTGGCACCTAGGGTTGTGTCTAGTTCAACAACTGTTAACTCAACCAACTGCTGTCAACCCCTTATACCATGTGTGATCAAGTAGTCGATTTGGTTCTGGGTTCAAGATCAGTCAACCCCTTAGTCAATTAGTCAACCAAGGGAAATATATTTGTGTTTTCTTTAAGAGTATGTCGCCTCTGTTTCCACAGGTGAAGTAAAATGTCTCACTGAATGTAATGACTGCGATATACACCATGGTGGGTTTTGGGCTTGCAGTATATAGGAATCCTTTGTCCAGGGAAGTATTCTCTGTTGCTTTTAAAAAGTTCCAGTTCCGCTGACCAGTCAGTCCAGGACACTGGGGTTTGGATCTCGAGGTTCTACAGTACTTGGTCAAAGTAGTGAAACAAGTCCAAATAACTAGCCACTAGCTCCCCACAGTGGTATCAATCACAATGGTTATCGGGTCCAGAACATTTGACCAATAGTGTAACTCACTAGGTCCCCACAACATCTGGCACTGTGTGTTGAGGCTGGTGCAGACACCACTGTAGCAGTAGGAGGAGCCTTCCTCGCCGTTCTGCAGGAACACGTTGGGGGGGCAGTAGGGAGAGGCACCGGTGCAGTGCTCTGGGAGGTCACACTCCCCCAGGGGCTGCCAACACATCCATCCACCTGTACGCAGCTGGTTAGATGGAGAAACTAGACAGTAAATCAATAAAGGAGTTTATGATTTGGACCTTTGTTCAGCTTCTTGTGACAGATCATGTATCAGTTTAGTTTATTAGGATCACTATTAGCTATTGCACATGCAGCAGCTACTCTTCCTAGTGTCCACATAAAACATACAAATACATGACAAAATACAGAACAGTACTAGACAAGAACAACAAAATATTTATCAGAGTTATAACATATATGATTATAATAAATATGATACTAATGACCTGAGCTGATTTAAATGTAGGTGTTCAGTAGTGTGTTCAGTGATGGGGTTGAGTGTGTGAGTGTATCAGTGAGGGTCCAGTGAAGGAGACAGAGGGAGAGAGGCTTGCCCACCTTGCAGTTGTCACAACAGATGCCTTTGGAGGAACACTGGGCCCCAGGAACTTTCCGAATGCACTGTATGTGTGATGCACTTAGGCGTAGTGGGTGCGGAGTCAGGCGCAGGAGGCAGAAGGTACAGATCAATGCTTTAATCTCCGGCACAGAGAAAATAGTACACACCAATACAGGGCGCACATAAACAACCGGCCCAAAACCAGGACCTAAACAGTCCGGAAAAACACCCAAACTGAAACGCACTACCACACAGAAACAACAGAGGGAAAATAAGCCCTCACAAAGAGCAGGCGGGCCTTACCGGCTTAAATAGCCCAACTAAAAACCTAAACAAAAAACAGGTGAAACGAATAAGACAAAACCAACATGATGCTGGTGTGGTGTGTAAATGTCTCCTCTGTTGTGTCTCTGCATGGCTTCCTTCCTGTGAAGCTCCTGATCAATGGCATGCTGGGCATTCTGATTGGTTTCTTGGTGCTGGAGATGCTGATCAGTGTGATGGTTATCACGTATGGGCTGTGCACCATGGGTACCGACGACCCAGAGGTAAGAACCATCTCCTCACAACCAACCCAATTTTTTTTTTCACTAATTGGTCTTTTGACCAATCAGATCAGCTCTGAAAAATATCTGATGTGAAAAGATCTGATGTGATTGGTCAAAAGACCAATTAGTGGAGAAAAAAAATTGGGCTGCCTGTCTAAGATTAGATATGTCCCTCTCCTCCCTGCCCAGGTCCCTCAGACTGACACCCCTCTGTGTGTTCCCAGCAGCACTGTAGACCCCCCTGTGCTCCCCTGGCACTCAGAGTGAAGTCACCACAGTGGTGACACTGCCATGAAACAGTCAGACATGATGATAAAGGGCAAATCTTTGGCCTAGTGGCAAGAAAAAAAAGAGGGAAAAAACAAATACTTTACTGTTATGCTTGCCTTTCTTGCACTAAAACACTTGTACTTGTGTTTTCTTACTAATACTGATTCAGATGAAAGCTGCTTCACTGAGTAAAGTTTAACTTACAATGATTGTCATATGTGGTTGTCTTACCTAAATAGGACATTAAGTTAAATCGCTTTGGATTTCTACTAAGCTATATACAATTATTTTAAGGTCATACCAAGGATCATTTAGCTATTTGATTTAGAATTTTAAGACGCCTTGAAGAATCCCCCAAAATATATTTAAAAAATATTTGATGGAAAATTGTATTTGGCCCATAAAAATGCATTGAATAACAAATTCACTACACGTAACAATAGATAGTCCCCCCAAAAAAATCTAAAGAAAGTTTGTTCTTAACTGTCTGACCTATATCTGAGAGCTATAACAAATATCAGGAATATTTATTATTTGTATTTATTTGTGCATGTACTTAACTGCTTATTTTTGACACTAAACAGTGTCCGTATATACTTACATAATGTTTTAAAGTGGTACTGGCGACCTTCAGACGAGTCTTGTGAGGCTTGTGGGTATCCTAAAGCAAAATAACACATGTACGCGTTTGTGAGACTCACCTTTCCACAGAGGGGTGATATTAGTGTGTAGCCCAAACAGTTCGGACACAACAGACAAAAGTTGGCAGATAGGCAGTAAGATTATGGGGGTCATAGAACAAAACGGAGAATATCATCGTTATAGTCTTATCTTTCCATAGAGGGTTCATACATTATTTAAAAAATAATAATAATCATCGCAGATGCGGAAGTGCGACATAGGCGTATATGGTGGATTGAGAAACATTATACTTAAACTGCGCTGTTTACATGATGAATGCATAATTTTTATTGAACCTTTATTTAACAAGGCAAGTCCGTTATGAACTAATTATTATTTACAATGACGGCTTACCCCTGCCAAACCCGGACGGCGCTGGGCCAATTACGGCCGGATGTGATACAGCCTGGATTCGAACCAGGGACTGTAGTGACGCCTCTTGCACTGAGATGCAGTGCCTTAGACCGCTGCGCCTCTCGGGAGCTAAAACTTAAATCAAATAAAATCCATCTCATTCTTCAATACATTAGATCTTACATAGATATACCTTACATTATTGGTATCAGTAGATTTGAACTGTTTAGTTGTGTTTTTCAAAATTGTTATTTTAGGCAGGTTTATTTTACTGAAGCATCTTTAAAATAATATTGGTCTTTGGCGCCACCCACTGGATCAATACTACACTGAATGCGGCGGCACATGGGTGCAACCACAGTCATAGAGGAAGAGGCGAAGCTTGAGGATTCACTCTCGCCAAAATCTGTCAAAAATAAGGCCAACACGTTTCTATTGGTTAATTCTTACATAAATTTGTCGCCTGCCTTCCTGCCTTTGTGATAACAACTCCCATTGTTAGGGCGGTGACATGAGCATCTCGTCATTATATACAGATCTCTGCCACAGTGCCACGTGTTTGGTAGATGGGGAGCTCAGTGTTATGAGGTAGATAATGCTACCCTCCAAAGGAAGTGTGATTAGTTTTTTGTTGTTCTCCATTATAATTGATTATGTATTCTCTCAGGGAGAACAGATATTGGGAGGTCTTTGTTTGCGGACGACAGGGCACTGTGGAAGATAGGGAGAAATATTCCCCATAAAGTCAGGAGAGTTCAAGAAGGATCAGAGAAGTTGAACAGTAGTCCCACAGGTGGGGCTTCAAGTTCTCAGTTGAGAAAACCAGAGGTGTGGACTTGAGTCACATGACTTGGACTCGAGTCAGACTCGATTCACAAATATGATGACTTGCAACTCGACTTTGACTTTAACATCAATGACTCGTCACTTAACTTGGACTTGAGCCTTTTGACTCAAACTGACTTGATACCCTCCCCAAGCCCAAATATGAAACATTATGCTATTAAAAAAACTGTGCAGCGCATCAACTCTTCATTTAATCGATAACCATTTGAATCGGACAGCAGCCAATCAAATTGTGCCAGCTGAGAAAAAGTTGTGTGTGGCAGTGCAGAGGAACATCGGTGGGTGAATTCAGACGAAGCCCTTGGAAAGATGATACCCAAAATGATTATGTTCGGATATAAAGACTTCGCTGTATCAACAAAAAACAGATTCCAACTTTCAAAACTTGCGGGAAGAAAATTACAGACGGAGGCGCAACAACTTCCAACTTTGTTCGACATTTGAAGCTGCACAAAGAACGATAAGTCGTGGCGAATATAGCTGACAGCTATATATAACTTAACGTAACATTTAATCAATGAGCCTCCACACAGTCAGTCAGTGCAGGAACTTGATCATTGCACCCAAGATTGAGCACCAACTGGCTAGGCAGTTGGTAGCATAAATTCTGCCTGATGTTACTGCTATTCCGAAAACCATTGACATATGTTAGCCTAGTGTGTGTGTGTGTGTGTGCGTGTGCGTGTGTGTGTGTTAAGGTTGGGCGATTGTGTACAAGCTTACATCGCCCGATTGCGCCCCATAGCGATCCTCGATAGTCGATCGAAATACATGGCTACCCATGTATTTCCATTAAAATAAAGTTTATTTGGAAAGTAATAAATATATATATTTTTAAAAGCATTCATGATTTGCGTAAATGTAATATACTACCTATTACTCTTGTTAAAAATATGAAATGGTATTACATTTGGTGAAGAGCACACTCAAAGTTTAGGACTTGAGACTTGACTCGGACTTGCCTGACTTGGAGGGGGGTAGAATAGCATTAAAAACAAATGACAAGAGTTGTGGAATAGGGAGGGAAAGGGAAGACTCCTGTGTAAGATCCATGAAAATGTGAGGGCAGGGAGGAACAAGGGATCACAAGGCTCTGGGACACACAAACCTCAACAGAACAAAAAATCTGACTGGGTGTGATCACTGTCAGGAGAAGATGGAGACAGTGGAAAACAGGTTATTTCAGTGCCAGCACAATGGGAGGGATTGCTATCAGATTTAAGGGCAAATATATAATATAGGCTATTTAGCAGATGCTTTTATCTAAAGCAACTTTGTCATTCGCGCATACATTTTATGTATGCGTGGTCCAGGGAATCAAACCCACTACCATGGCATTACAAGCACCATGCTCTACCAACTGAGCTACACTGGTATAGAAGGGTCAAGCTTAAGTTAATAGCTGAGAAAATCTTCAGGGGATGTAGTATTTAATAATGTTAGTTTCCTTAAAGGAAAACTACACCCAAAACCAAAATCTTTCCATATAGGTTTCATTAGTCCATTTTTTAAAAACATTGTCAGCATTCTTTCAAAATACAGAAATACAGACTATCAGAGATGCTGTCTTTTCCATCATATGTATGTATTCTGTATTTCTGTATGGTGAAAGTTATACGGTATATCTTTAAAACCTTATTGATGACATGCAACGCATTTTGATATCAACAATGGACTAAGGAAAAAAATACCAAAATATGTTTTTGGGGTGGAATTTTCAGGAGATGAGAATAGTTGGTAGGATGTAGAGTTTTTAGACTTTCCTTTTCTCTGGTCCACACTCCAGTCCAGTTTGTTGCGGTAAAGAACATTAAAGTTGGTTGCTAACCGCCATGTATAAACTGAAGAAGAAGAAGAGCCACATGTGATTTCGATGTAGCCAATGAATGTAGGTAGCTAGCTACGTGTACATTTGTGTTTATATTCCTTGGACATGACAGCCAGCCATAGAAGCTAAGAAGATCAGTGGGCAGGAAACAATTTTGTTGCATGTACCGTCCACCTAGCTAACAAGGCAGGAGCCCACTGGATAGTTAGCTAATACAGCTTGGGAATTGATCAGAATAACGGCTAGCTATAGAGTTATCTTGGTTGTCAATACTTCAGTGAACTGCAGTGGGATGTCAATTGCGCTACTAATTTGAACAAATGTGTAATGTGGCAATATTAGCTAGCTAGCTAACGTGCATTACCATTCTTATATTGCTATCAGATTTGTTATCGCTCGCAGGATTATTTTACAAATTGTTTTGTAAATCAGGCTAGCCAACTGTCACCTGCATTAAACTACTGTATCTATCAATAAGGAGAATAATTGACAACCATGGAAAAAGTCACGAAAATACTGGTTCATCTGTCGAAGAATAATGTCGCACCGCAATGTGCCCGTTTTGTACAGGTCAGTTGTGCATGTGCTATGTTTTTGCTTTGTTGTCACTTCAACACTAGCCAAATGCCAATGTCACGTGGAATTTATGAAAACGAGGTCCTATGTCAGTGTTTGGTTTTACTGCAGTACCATTTTAAAGGGGTAGGTCACCCAAATGAAATAAAAGGTTAAATAAAAGATAAAACAATAATACTGTACATATACACTACATGACCAAAAGTATGCGGACAACTTCACGTCAAACATCTAATTGCAAAATCATGGGTATTACTATGGAGTTTGTGCCCCCCAGTCGGCTTTCCAATTCATCCCAAAGCAGTTCGGTGGGGTTTAGGTCAGGGCTCTGCTGGCCAGTCAAGTTTTTCCACACTGATCTCGACAAACTATTTCTGTATGGATCTCCCTTCATACACTGGGGCATTGTCATTGTCATCAAAATTTGTCATGCTGAAACAGGAAAGGGCCTTCCTCAAACTGTTGCCACAAAGTTGGAAGCACATAATCATCTGGAATGTCATTGTATGCTGTAGCATTAAGATTTCCCTTCACTGGAACTAAGGGGCCTAGCCCAAGCCATGAAAAACAGCCCCAGACCATTATTCCTCCTCCGAACTTTCTAGTTGGCACTATGCTTTGGGTCAGGTAGCGTTCTCCTGGTAGCCGCCAAACCCAGAATCGTCTGTCGGACTGCCAGATGGTGAAGCGTGATTCATCACTCCAGAGAATGGATTTCTACTGCTCCCGAGTGGCAAGCTTTGCACCACTCCGGCCGACGATTGGTGAATTTAGGCTTTTGTGCGGCTGCTCGGCCATGGAAATCCATTTCATGAAGCTCCCGGCGAACAGTTCTGACTTTGCTTCCAGAGGCAGTTTGGAACTCGGTAGTGAGTGTTGCAACTTAGGACAGATTTTTTACACACTACGTGCTTCAGCACTCGGCAGTCCCATTCTATGAGCTTGTGTGGTCAAACACTCACAGTGCAGTACAAACCCTCCAATAACCTCAACCAAACATTTTTTTGTAGTTGCGGATC
Source organism: Oncorhynchus nerka (assembly GCF_034236695.1). Classification (NCBI taxonomy): domain Eukaryota; kingdom Metazoa; phylum Chordata; class Actinopteri; order Salmoniformes; family Salmonidae; genus Oncorhynchus; species Oncorhynchus nerka. Next base: position 37,699,474 of record NC_088409.1, on the reverse strand, counting down.
AGACCTGCACAATAGTCAGGAGGAATTTTGGAACATTCCTTTTTACAAAACTGTTTTAGTTAAGCAATATTGGGACAGCAGTGGCTTCTTCTGTGGTGTCCTCCCATGAACACCATTCTTGTTTAGTGTTTTACGTATCATAGACATGTCAGAGATGTTAGCATGTTCCAGACATTTCTGTAAGTCTTCAGCTGACACTAGGATTCTTCTTAAACCTCGTTGAGCATTCTGCGCTGTGCTTTTGCAGTCATCTTTGCAGGATGGCCACTCCTAGAGAGAGTAGCAACAGTTCTGAACTTTCTCAATTTATAGACAATTTGTCTTACCTTGGACTGATGAACATCAAGGCTTTTAGAGATACTTTTGTAACCCTTTCCAGTTTATGCCAGTCAACTATTCTTAATCGTAGGTATTCTAACATCACTTTTGTTCAAGGCATGGTTCACATCAGGCAATGCATCTTGTGAATAGCAAACTCAAATTTGCAAATTAATTACTTAAAAATGATACAATGTGATTTTCTGGATTTTTGTTTTAGATTACGTCTCTCACAGTTGAAGTGTACCTATGATAAAAATTACCAACCTCTACATGCTTTGTAAGTAGGAAAACCTGCAAAATCGGCAGTGTATCAAATACTTGTTCTCCCCACTGTATAGTTTATATTTCCTTAATCTATGGGCCAAAGATTGCCATCCATAATCAGGATTTGTATATTGATAACCAAAAAACAATGACTGAATGGACCCATACCAGGCCCAGTACTTTCCCCTCCAAAATACATTGAAATCAAGTAATTTAGGTAAATGGTTAGCCTTTATTGTAGTTGCCGAATTTTCAAAGGTTGTTATATGAGGTGAATTATGCAACAGTTAAAAAAAACGTCTTTTTTTTTACCACTTAATTTTCTGTTAGAGCATAACAGGTCATTTTACAGAGACTCTTGATGATGAGGTGGAGGTGAAGTGTTCTTTGGAGAACAATCGCTTTATACTGTGTGACTGCGAGAAGGGGAGAGGAATTCCTCTAAAGGTAATGGCTCAACGGAATACATTCAATTTAATAAAATTATAGGTTTAATTGTTTTATCGGTTATGGCCACATCCCATACAAATAATTGTTGGTTGACTGAAAAAAGTATAATGGAAAATGTTTGAGTTTATTTGGTTAATATTTCTTTTTTCTCAGAGGGCAAACTTTTGCCCCTTCAAGTATCTGTCTGTCGCAGAGGCAGCTGCAATCCCATTGGATGTTCAGAGCCGCGGAGTGGACGTGGGGGTTGCTATTCTTCTGCAGTCAGCCAATCAGAAGGTGTTGTTAACTCGACGGGCGGCCAGTCTCCGCATTTTCCCCAATGTGTGGGTTCCACCAGGTATGGCATCATTTTGCGGCAGTAACCTTTCAAAATGAAATGGCATTCCATAGGACGACACTTTGGGTAACCCAGTTAACCTTAGTGTTGTTTCCTGATATTGAAAGGGTGATTTGTTTTCTTTTTTTCAGGTGGCCATGTGGAACTGGATGAGAGGGTAAAGTTTCTAGTTGCTATAGCTATTAAACAGTGGAAGATAAAATGGATTATTCCTCATAAGTGTCTTTGCCTGTGGTTTCAACACCCTCATGGTATCTGGGGTCAATTCCCTTCAATCAAGCATGGTGTGTGTGTTTGCCTCATATCTCTCTTGTTTGTCAGCTCCTGGACGCAGGGCTGAGGGAGCTGAGGGAGGAGACAGGACTGAAGCTGGACCCTGGAGACGTCTCAGCTCAGCTGCTGGGGCTCTGGGAGGTGGGAAATCACTGCCACTACACATCACATTTCCAGGGAATAGTTTATTAAATAATAATAATATGTAAATGCCTTAGAAAAAAATCTGCTGGCCACAATTCCACAGACATTTGATACATTCTGATTTGTCTGACAGTCCTGTTTGCTCATGTTCTGTTTCTCTTCACAGTCAGTTTTCCCACCCATGCTGAGCAGAGGGATGCCGCAGAGGCACCATGTGGTCACTTACATGCTCCTAAACACCTCCCTCACACACCAGCAGCTCCAGGTATTTGCCTCACTGTCCTGTATCTATCTGCCTGCCTGCCTGCCTGCCTGCCCTGCCCTGCCCTGCCCTGCCCTGCCCTGCCCTGCCCTGCCCTGCCCTGCCCTGGCCTGCCCTGGCCTGCCTGCCTGCCTGAGGCAGGCAGGCAAAGCCTTTAATGAGGCATTAAAGGCATACAAAGCTAAGGCCTCTGACACTAAAGACTATATTTGTTCTAGGCCTCTCTGCACCCCAAGCCTGCTGAGGTCAGTGGTTGTCTGTGGGTGGACGCCTCGCTGGTCAAGGCCATCGTGTCCGCCGTGGACGGAGAGGAGGGTTCTGTGACACCGTTGGAGGGCCTGGCTCCAACCATAAGGTATATCACATCCACAAAGTAATGCACTCAAAACATAAACAATAGATTATGTAGTGTACCATTGATAAGTATTTGTGATTTTTTTTTTACTGGGCTAATTTCCTCTGACATGAATTATTTAATTGCATTCCTCTTAACAATGTTGGCATTTTGTTTCTGTGGTGTTGGTTCTGCAGTGTATCGGAGGTCTCTCCGGAAGGTGGGCTCAGTGAGTCAATTTTGCCATTGTCTGTTTTGTGTAACCGGGCCCCGAATAGCGGAGAGGATGTGGAGCGGGTCAGCACTGGTACCAAATATGCCCTGGAGCTCTGGCTTAAGAACCTGGAGGGACAGGGGACCCGATGTTAACTGTCTTCACTAAACCTGGACGTCTAGCCCTGTGATGAAGTGACTTCCTGGAGGATGACATCACTTCCGGGAGTTTGCCTTAACCGGTGAAGGTCACCTAAAGTGAACTATCATCTTTCAAAAAATCTTGTACGTATTAACCAATAATGAACTTTGGGTGATCTGTCCCTTTAATATCTACAGCAACACCTACAAGTCTTATATGGCTGTTTGAGGGCTTTGCATGAGCTATCAATGTTGTGCTTAAGAACAGTTTTTATTGCAAGGGTGTTGTTGTTAGTGATGAAATGTTATGAACAAAGTGGATTTATACTGCAGATGCTTTTATGATCATTATATTCCATTTGCGCCTTCGAGCCACAAGATGGCAATGCATAGCCTACACAGTGATTTCACATTTGGAAACAATCGCAAAACAATCAGAATTCTGATTTAAGTTTACATAATTATCTTGACTTGTAAATAATAATGTGTTCTTAACTGACTCGCCTGATTAAATAAAACTGTATAAAAATATTTACATTTTTCTAAATGTAATTATTTTCCTCAACCAGCATATTTACTTTTTTACTATACTCAAGACAGAAGTTAGGTCTCAAGTCAGTTAGGTTAGGTCTTCATTGTAAAGATAAACACATAAATATGGTATTGTACTTTCAACTGAAGTTATCTAATATTTATTGTTTGCAGTGATTCAATAATTAGCATTTAAAGACCTCATTTTTATATGTCATAAGTGGAAGGTGTGTGTGTCATGTTTAGACATGCATTTAGACATGCAGCCCAATTCTGATCTTTTCCCCACCAATTTGGTCTTTAACCAATCACATCAGATATTTTTCAGAGCTGATCTGATTGTTCCAAAGACAATTAGTGGGGAAAAAAAAAAAAAAAAAATGGGCTGCCTTTGTAAAGCAGTCTTGGTGTGTCAGCTGTTTATGTAGGATTTAACAGCTACTGTTACTGCGTTGCAGTCTCATGGTTGATCTGAAGCAATGCGTGACATTTGAATGCAAATCGGCCAATTTCAAAGCGAAATCTTGAATGTTAAATGGTGGAGGGGTATGGGGTGGGGTGTAATAATGAAATGTAAAACAGTTTTCTACAGTAACTACTTAACTAAGTGACTACAATTGGTGCATTAAATTAGGGACACATTTCACAACATCTACAAGTCAGAATCCACAGTAAAAAATTGGAAGGGTTTTTGTTTCCTCTAATTCATCATAAGTCATTACATTTTAATGTCACTAGGAATAACATTCAGATGGAAAGAGTTGGGAGCATAATCTTAATCAGATCCTGAACTATCCCATTTTTCCCAAACTGTCCTGGCTTTTACCATGCAGAGGTAATCGGACCTGTTGTCAGTATTAGGAGCACCACACCCTCTGTGCCAATAGCAGTGGGAACTGGGCATTCCAGTGGGCAAGTATGTGGCAGGGCATTCAAGGTATAATCAAGTCTTGATGCCACATTTCCTTGCCAGCGTATTGTCTGTATTGGTGATGTCGTGATATTACTGTATGTTATATTGTCTAGATTTGTCCTATCGTCATAGTCTGTCACTTGTCTGATTTTGTTTCTAAGTTACATAAGAGTGACTCAGTGACTTATTCATTACCACTAATGCATTTGTGTCTGCATATCTTCACAAGTGGATTTTACCTTTTGCCATTGACAATTGACAGACAACTTTTGTCATATTGGCCCAAATGCAAAGACATTCACTTATTTTCTTGATGGTATTATTAGAATAGGTTGACTCTGTTGGCTAAAGAAGCATTGCACAGATGCATGGGTGTATGGTTCTATCAGTACGTACATCTACATGCTTGAATAATGTTTTGTTAGACCGTTATCAAATGACTTAAGATTGCATTCGGTCTTTGCTCTTTTTGATTGATTTTAAGCCCAGCCAACCGATAAATCATATTGTCTCTGAGGTCAGAATCAAACAATGACCTCAATGTGTTAGAAACAGTAAGAAGTGATCTGATTTGTTTTGGTTGAAAGTTTCTCTCCGATTGATTGATCTTCCTGCTGGACAGTATTAGTAACAGCAACCACTGTGATGTTTTCCTGGAAAAATACACAATGCAACTGTAGAAAGACGCATCTAACACAGACTATACAGTTAGGGGATATGGAGAGGGAGGGACATACACCTCATGCATTTTGGATAAGAATGCGGTTTGTACTGCATACCTTGAAAAATGTAAGTCTTCAATTCTCAATGTCACTTGGTAGCTGGTTATCATGAATGTTATGTATCTGTTACCACGACATCCATATGTCAACTTTTTATGTTAAACCTAGCCCATTGGCCAAAACAGCAGAAAGAGGTGTTGCCTTTTTAATACACACTGACTTGCATATAATGGACAAGGTTTGAGTTATTCTCAATGTTATGGAGTCTGACTAATTTCGTAATTTAATACAATACCTTATTCTTTATCACACCGCCACACCCAGCCTAACTATAAAGCACGTTATCTAGATATCTATTTACTTGTTCCTTTCACACAAAGAATAAAAGAAAGAAAAGCCAGGGGATGAGGGCAGGCTTAGATACAAACAGAGGCATGTCTGTTCTGCCCTAGCTTCAGTTCTCCTGATGAACAGAATCATCCAACTCTTTTACAAACCACTTCTGCCCATAAAATCTAACAAACTTTATTTATTATTTACAATATTTAATGATTTAGATTTAGATTTTTTAATGCAAAATTTAAAGCTCCAATGCACTGTCACTTCAAATGTTTACAGATCGTTACAGCTCACAGATTGGATTAATAATGGTGGATTTATTTAATCAGATTGTCAAATATACATAACATTGGTGTTTTCCTCACTGGGTTGGGTTTGTGGAATAATTAACTTCTTGGCATGCTAGTGTCCTATCTCAAAACATGTCTTATCCAGCAGTAGGGAATTAGATCTGGATCTCTCAGCCCAAGTCAAAAGGTTTGATTTATAGTCTTTGAAAACAATGAACTTCTTGTTAACTGTACCTGATTGGATATTTTTCTTAGGGGCACCCTTACTCATTCTTCTTAAATGTTAATTGCAGGATACATATTTTGACCCCATTTACTGATCTATGATCAGATTTATTTTTTACAAAGGTTAAGCTTGCCTTCAGTAAAGACTGAAAATACAACTCAACCCATTACCACAAGGAGAGCACATCAAGCCACATGATACCTTTCAAAGGCCTGGTTACTTTAGACAGAAACTAAAGTAGGGAGGTTGGTCGGGGAGGAGTAACATATACTAAATGGAGTGTCTCGGATTTACGTACAGAATAATACGAAATACAAATGGAGTCAATGGAATGGTAACAACCACATGGAAACCACGTGTTTGATGTCTTTGATACCATTCCATTGACTTCATTCCGGCTATTATTATGAGCCGTCCTCCCCTCAGCAGCCTCCACTGGTAAAAACATTAGGAATAAAATAACATTAGGACATCTGCATTGCTTGCTGCTTGGGGTTTTAGGCTGGGTTTCTGTATAGCACTTTGTGACATCAGCTGATGTAAAAAGGGCTTTATAAATAAATGTGATTTGATTTGAATAAATACAGGTTGAAATTACAATCAGTGAGCCAACGCCATGATCTTCATTCAGATACTTCAGAGATAATTGGACCATTTGTACAGAATTGTCATTGCTCCCATGCATATTACTTCATAAGGCCATTTCAGATGGTCTTCTTACCCAATTGACTGGAGCTTCTGGAGGAAAGAGAAGTAGGGAAGGGATAAAAAAATGTGTTTTGTAAAAACAGTAAATTACTTCAATTAAATATATACAGTATCTTCAACATTACATGAGGGATGTGTTTTCTTAGGAAGTTATTTCAATGTGTTTAATCAATATGTATGTTGACACATCTCTACACACCTATATCTACAATAATCAGTAGTCTACCTATTCGAACCTCACATTGAACCCCATCCCCCTGATGTATGGAAGGAAAGAAAGCATTCAGGGGAGATTGTCTCCTGGAATTGAAAACATGAAACTACACTTCCTCTGTTGTCTACCTGAAAGTACCACTGAAGTACATTAGCATACAGAAAGTGTGTCACCTACTGTACCTGTGTGTCAGTACTCGTTCACCACATGCATCCCTGTTCGGTTTTTCGATGGTCCCCGCATTTCGTCCTGTCTCAGAGAAAGTATCAACTCATCAAAGCTGTAAAGATAATACTGCACACAAAATAATCTACAGGCAAAACTACATTTTGCAGTCTGTTTTTGACCTGTTGTATAGAACTGCAATGTTAGCTTATCTTACAGATGTTCGTCTGTTCTAAAGCCTTAGTTAACGAAGCCTGAAAGACATCCACTCTGCTTAATTGCAACAATAAATCAAACCGGTGATTCATCAATTAAAAGGGCTTTGGGAGGAGAAGGTCATGTAAAGAGAACAGAGTGGTTGTGGATTACAATGTGTCTGTCTGCTGCTCTGTTGCCATAGAGACAGGTGACAGAGGGGGCACTCTTCTCATTATATGCTAGTCAGTCTTGGAGAAAATGTTGGCAGACTAGTACGGAACGATAAATAAATTGATCAAGGAGAGTTGGAGGCTGTGAACAAATAGTCCTCCAATGTCTTCCACTGTCCCCTTTACAAAACAACATAACAAACATGTTCAAACCACTGCTAGCAGCAACACAGAATTAAACCAAATATCTATGTAAATGTAACACAATTATACGAAGTGCATAAACACATATGCAACAATATCCTTATACAATAGATTGAATATAAGCAATGTGTAAGCTAACTCAAACTGTACATTTCCAAAACTAAACAAATATCTATGATGCATACATATCAACGCTAGAAAAAACCTGAGTAGATTCCCTCCTCACTTCACAAACTCTCATGTGTGTGTGCTTGAGGTGTGCACTGCAGTGTGATGAAGATGCAAGTCTCATTAGTACAGTCAATTGTCTTTTTGTTTGGTGTTAAGGGAGAGATCTCACTCTCCCTGACGTTGGTAGATCCCATGGCATTTGTATTTAGCATCCCTTTCAAAGCTCATTCGAGAATATATCTTTTTTATGTCCACAATAAACACAACCTTTTTTCTGTCAAATCATGGTGTTGCCAGTCATTCAAAGTGATATTGATGAGTGACATGCCCCATACAGGAAGGTCCTTGGATGATAACTCTGGTATCATCCCTCATATGTACCCAAGGTAGGATTAAAGCTATAAACTCACAGCTCACAGATGATTGTGTTTAATTGGTTGTCTGGTCTACCAAGAACATCTGCTCATGTGGGGGTTTGATTTCGGAGATAAGCAACTTGGTGCATCAATGAAAATAGGTGGCTTGGGGGGAGGAATATGGCTTGGGACCCTCTCTGGAAGCTACAGGGGTAGTTCGGCTGAGAGGGTAGAGGGGAAGGCTAGTGTTTCCCACGCCTCAGGTTTCCCTGGTCAAAATCAGAAGGGCACAAAGAGACATCTATCTAACACTGAGGCAGAGTGGCCAGTCTTAGTAACCATAGCCAACCTGCTGAATGCAGAATCTGAGTCTGTGTCTATCTGGCCTCTCTGCCAAGACATAGGACTTACATTAGGCTTGCCGTTGGGCACGTCGAAGCGGCTGTGTGTGGAGTACATTTGGATGTCTGCCCCGTGGTTGATCTGGTTATATGGGCTGAAACTTCCATATCTCTGCCTACAGCACAACCACACTAGCTGAAGGTCAAGAAAAGACAAGAATCATAGTACTTTTAAAATGGCCTCCTTAGCATGACATACTGTAACTGTTATAGCAAACAGTTGTGGCTGTTTCTGAGAAATTGGAGGTCTACAATGCATTTAAGGATAAACAGTGTGCATCTGTGTGTCTGTTTGTTTTTGTACTCACCAGCAGTATTAGGAGAATAAGGAGGATTAACAAGGTCAGGACAGCCAGTACCAATAGAGCGATCCCCCATCCTGGGACTCCCTCTCCGCCCCCAGCAACTACAGCTGCAGCATGCTCTGTGGTCTTATGGGTCGCCTCCGTATTCTCTGGGTTCTTATGACTGGTCATTTGGCCTGTGGTATCCTGATACCTGCTTGTTGCTCTCTCAGTAGGGGCAACTGGGGGGTTAGATTGGACTGAGGCAGTTGTTGATGGAGAGGTTTTACGGAAGACTGTCGTGCTACTGGTCTGGGGAGGATTTTTAGGGGTAATAGGGGTGGTTGTGTTGCTAATTGTATTGCTGTGGTCTCCAGGAATATGGGTGCTTACGTTGCTAATTGTTATGTTAGGGTCCCCAGGACTAGGGATGGTTATGTTGCTAATTGTAATGTTGTGGTCTTCAGGAGCAGGGGTGGTTGTGTTGCTAATTGTATTGTTGTGGTCTCCAGGAATATGGGTGCTTACGTTGCTAATTGTTATGTTAGGGTCCCCAGGGCTAGGGGTGGTTATGTTGCTAATTGTAGTGTTTTGGTCTTCAGGAATATGAGTGGTAATGTTGCTAATTGTACTGTTATGTTCTTCAGGAATATGAGTGGTAATGCTGCTAATTGTACTGTTATGTTCTTCAGGAATATGAGTGGTAATGTTGCTAATTCTAGTGATATGGTCTTCAGGAATATGAGTGGTAATGCTGATAATTGTGCTGTTTTGGTCAGGACTAGTGGTGGTGGTTGTGAGGGTATGACTACTTGTGATATTAATTGTTGCAAGACTGGTGATGTTGCCAGATGAAATCATTGCTGTAGATGCAGTTCCATCCCCGACCCTTCCTGAACGGCTAGCCGTACTAACTAAGGCAACTGTAGTAGTCGTTGCTGCAGGGGTATTTGTGGTAGATGGTGGTGAGGAAGTTACAGTTGCTGTTGTACGTGCTACAAGAGGTAGTGTGGCTTTTATTGGAAGTTGACCTAAGGAATAAAGAACATATTTGTGATTCCTGCTTTATTTGACTAATAACCGTTTTTTAAGCTATTTACAAAACAGTTTTTTTTAACATACAAATGAATCAGGCTGCTGCACAGCAGAAGTAGATAAGGTTGCCATCTTCTTTACCTTCAGTATAGGCGAGGTCCAGGTCAAGGGTTTTGGATTTATTTGATTGGATATGAATGGAAAGTAGACCTTTAGCTAAAGTTGGAATGATCATGAATGTAGTCCCAAACATTAATGTCGAGTTTGCAATGACTGATCCATTACTGCAAGAGTGAGACCAGTAGTAAAAATAATTATAATTGTCAATGTCCTTAAAAATGTTTTTTTTCCAATGGCAGAATTTTAAATTCAACATTAGAGCTCACCTGAAGATTATATCAAATACACCCATATATTTGTCAGACTCTGGCAAAGAGCTGTGGACGTCGTCCATCTGAAAAAGAAAGACACAGCAATCAGAGGAGCACTTTAGTATTATCCTACAAGCCTACAAGGCATGTCTTCACATTTTTACTTGTTTGAATATTGAGGATATTGTATCTATAGTATCCTTGTCTATGGTGTAGTGGAGTGGTTCAACTGGAGTGTGAGCTAGTAGTGATGGCTCGTTTTTGCTGTTTACTGTTAAAATAGTGCTCACTGCTAGGTGTTGGAGAGCTGATGATGTTGGTGACATAGAAATACAATGAATAGAACAGACTTGGGAACATCTAACCCTGGCAATTTGACAGGTAAACTCATTGGTACACTCGCAATGGTTGCTTGGTGTAAAGAAGTCAATGGAACTTGACCAAAACAATGGAAATGCTGTGGAAATGTGTGGGGGGAAAATGCCGTGGGGGAAAGATCCGGAGGCTCACCAGCAAAATGTGCCTATATATAGGCTATTGTTAATGTGTGTATTATGCTTGTATAGATGTCAACCCTAATACATTTTCATGTCATCATCACCAATCAACTGCATTACAGTTAAAAGCGACTTTGACTTCTACCACTGATTGTATGCTAGCTATGCTACCGGCTTATACGAACAAGAGTTAGCACTTAGAAGTCACTTCTTCTAAGCCTGAAAGGGACTACTTCTAAATGTTATGCAGTGAAAACAGTCAAATATATCAAAATCAGACTTTAGTAACCACATTGTGGGCCTGTTAATATACATCAATCATGACGTATTTGACGAATATCCACTTTGTTAGATCATATCTGTTGAATGTGCGCCAATCCAGCGTCATTCTTCTATACCCCACGGTCTGTGTTCCCTTGACCTTTTAACCGCATATATTGTGATGCAATCCTTTCCATAGAAATGTAGAATCTTCATTCAAATGATAATAAGTGATGTGGCTCATGCAATATAATATATTTTTTAATTTCAGTTGAGTTAAATCAACAAATCACAGCATATTTTGAGGGGTACACTTCCTGCTTTTACTTCCTGCTTTTCTCCAATGGGTACACTTGCAATGGCCGCCAGTCCACCCATTTACCACAATTGACTTGAATGGGAATGCCCGTTCTATTAATTATATTTCTATGGTGGGTGACTTGTCTTGGCAAGCATGAAGTATCTCCAGGACAAAGAGTTATTTTAGGGGTATAGACTGAGTGATGAGTTGAAGCTCTATGGACAGACTTGAGCAGTAAAAAACACAGACTCTTACCATCTGCTCCACCTGTTTCCTCAGCTGTTTGTACTCCTTAGAGCTTTGATTATTGAGTGACTCAGTGTAAATCTGGTTGGTGATTCTGACGCATAAGTAGTATGCGGACAGCGTAGCTGGGGTGGTCTTGTCACTGCTGCTGGGGGTTGCCCTCCGTAAACGGGAAACAGGCACAACATCAGCAAAGAAAAGGAGTGCTGTACAGGAGAATGGGAAACAAGCCGAAATTCAGAAATGAGCAGAAATACTGTTGGACAGCCATCTAATAAATTACTGCCATTACCCTTAGAGACTGACTGATTGAAGTGCCAATTACAGCCAATAAAGGATGCCTTGTACCGTGGAAATTATTATCTGTAAACAGACACTTTGAGTTGAAAGGGGGGGGTCACCATCTGTGATCTCAATCACTGCAATAATGCATTATTTAGACTAATTTATTCCAAAACAAAGTTTGCAAATGTGTTTTCTCAGTGCGGGAAATAAGTTGTTTTGTCTTATCCCAGGGTTTTGTCTTATCCCAATATTTGATTGAGTGGGATCGATTGTAAATCCATAATACTATTCTGCATAGCCCTGAAGACATTTTATACATTATGACAGATTGACAGATTATGATAGATGTTTTGCTAAGATTTAAAAAATATTCTCAGTGTGGGTTTTATCACCAGTATATTGGCATCACTTGAGGCACCTGAGGAAGCAACTTAAAGTAAAAAAAATATATATATATATATTTTTTAAATTGGCCAAAATGTCATCAAGAAGGCTCCAGAGCAGCCGGGGACAAGAGAATCATGAAAAAGTGGTATTCTGGTTGTGTGCTGATAAGGTTTGACTCTCTGTAAACCACAAAGTATGATTTACTTAGATACAGGTAACTGACAAAATAAAAGAAACACCAACATAAAATGTCTTAATTGGGTGTTGGGCCACCACGAGCCAGAACAAGTGTAGGTGGTTAAGAAGTGTAGGTTACAGTACAACACACAGTCCAATGCTTCCCATGCAACAGTGGTTCCCAACCTTTTTTCGGTTACTGTTTCACCAACAGAATTTTGCTCTACCCGGAGTACCCCTGAAGTACACCCTCATGTGCATTTTACCAGTAGGCCTATGGTCTCATGAGTCTTCTCAAGTACCTTCTGTGGATAGGCCGAGTACCTCCAGGGGTCTTAGTACCCCTGGTTGGGAATCTCTGCCCTACAATAGAAGTCTTTAAAGAAATGTAATGTGTAAATGTGTTATAGGCTACATATTTTTGTATAATCAACACATTAAGATGCATGGAAGAGTAGATAGATAGATTAAATAGATTAGATAGATTAAATAGATTAGATAGATAGATAGATAGATAGATAGATAGATAGATAGATAGATAGATAGATAGATAGATAGATAGATAGATAGACATACCTGAAACAGCCAAAGTAAGAATAATCCCAAATATGATTGGTCTTTTCTCCATGATGTATCATACAGGTAGACGTTTTTAAAAGAAAAGCCAAATACACACAGTGGACGTTGGGAATTAACCTGGTTGCTTACTTGATGAGAAACTATTTCTGTCTGAAAGAAACGATTATTTTATCATCCAGATAATTGTGCAGGTAGGACAGGTGTATGGCGCGGGGCGGACCCTAGAATATGAGTGTGCGCGTTGGAAGAGAACGTAAATATAGACATTCGTGGTGTATGACGCCAACCAGTGGCCAGAAGGATTTGCTACCGGAGTATCAGTTTCACCTTGATGCTGTAAACCTTTGAGAAACAAGGCACAAAAAAGGCATGAGGCAAAATCAACAGCCTGACACGGCCACTATTTAGTCAACTGAGGGAAACTACTCTCAAATTCATAAATGGAGCAATGGCAAGGACTGACAGCCAATGTGGTCGACATGATGTTTGCAAGACTAAAATAACGACAAAAACATAAACCACCCTTTGATTTTGATAAACGATAGGATTAGTCTTGTACTAAAAGTTGTACTAAAATCATGTATATCTTTCCAGAATAAATGGGTGTGTATCATTAATTGAAATTGATATTGAACAACAGGAAACCCTTACAAAAAATATTTCCGTTTTGAAACTGCAGTCGACTGTGGTATTTTGGACGCAGTGATTGCAGAATATCTACACAGCAAAATTACTGCAGTAAAAATTAGGTTTTTATTTTGGACCCAGTATTTGCAGCATACTACAGTTATACTGCACTCTAACTGCAGTCTGACTCCACAATCTTTTTTTGTAAGGAATATTGTGCACGTCATTGACAATTTCCCTCATCCGTATGTGGAACCCTTGTCTTCTACTCGGAAAACTGATGACAGCGGTATCTGAATTAAGGACATGCAGTGGTTAGCCTACTTACTGTTTTATTTTTCCAGAAACACAAGCGAGAATGCAATTGAAACAACTACGCAACGTAATCTAGGTGGTTAAACTTGCCTACAAGTGCACGATTGTTACTTACCTGCAACAATGAGACCTTTTCTCCCTGATAACAGTAATCAAATACACATTGTGACACAACTTTCTTTCTTCCTATCGCCCTCAATCCCACCCCATGCCCAAAATTCGCCCTCTCTCTCTCTCGCACACCCTCTCTCCTATAGATGGGACATATATAAAGGTAAGGGGACAAGATGTGACGTAGTTGGGGACATGTAGGCTACAATTTTGTGTACTGGGATGTCAGGGTATCGAAAAATTGAGGACAGGGAGGTGATTTATAATACTAACACTGTCAAGTGGATTAACCTTCTTTGTACTTCTTGGCACATTCGCCACCACGTTGTTCTGCCACCCTATTTCACAACATTGATGTAAAAAATGTAATCCCGTTTGCAATCCTGAGGCTTTGAAAGTATATTACAACTGTTAACTGTTTTCCCTTGTGTGAAGGAAATTCCATTGATTAAAAATAAATAAAAGTGTCTGTTTTTATGATACCCCAGGCTGTAGAACAGCGACATTATTCATGCATCGCTTTGAAGCACATTTTAAGCCATGTGATGACTTGAGTCAGTGCTGCTCTGTTGTCTGCAATGATGGAGGAGTGGTGTGAGTTCATGACCTATTTCGGTACATAGATATTCCGCACTCTTTGGCAATCTCAGCAGTTTGGCACTTGATATGTGTGCTAGAACACCTCACCCTAAAGATGTGTTCAAGTTGGATGCAGGTGACATTTCTCCTTGCACACTTGATTGTTGGTAAGATTATTGAAATGCACAACATCTACTATTGTTGTATATGACTGTACATTAAATATCAAGTTGCAGATGATTTAGTCTCTATAGTCAGACTTTTAACTATGTGTATGCTCTCCCACAGCAGGAGCAGTGGTATACCAGTACCCAGGGTCACTAACAGTGGCAGAGGGTACCAATGTGACGTTTCACTGTGACATCAGTGAAATGGGAGGGGAATGCTCTTATATCGTATGGGTGCAAGTGGGACCTATGAGAAAGCTCACACTCTGGCCTCAAAAAAACCTACAGTGTCCACACCAACACGGCCTGCCTCCTGAACATCATCAATGCCAACAGGACAAGTGTGGGCATCTTCTACTGTGCCCTGCTTAATGGTGCCATGCTGAACATGGGCAATGGGAGTGTGCTGGAAGTCTCTGGTAAGATCAGATGCTTCTCCTTGGTTTATATTAGCGTTCATATTTTCTAGTCCTGGGAGGTATACATTTGGTAGTTATGCCATGCCATGTCATGTAATGTCCTCTGTCTTTCAGACCCTATCACCTCTGAAGCTACTCTGGAGGTCCTGGTGCCTGTGGACTGGCAGGAGGCCCCCTCATCCCCAGTCCCACTCCTGTGCCTGGTGTCTGGACTGGATCCCAGTCAGGCCAGGGTGTACTGGGAGGTGGAGGGGAAGGTTCAGTCCTCAGAGCGTTTACCTGAGGTTCAGTCAGAGAAGCCAGCCACTGTCAGAGTCCAACTCTCTGTACCTGGCCATACCTGGGCTGAAGGTAAAGAGATCACCTGTGTTATGGAGAGCACCAGTGGGGTGAAGATGAACAAGACAGTCAGCAGGATGGGTAAGAGAGATCGCCCCAGGGCTATGGGTTGCATTTGTTTAGAATGTCTCTCTGTATAAGTTTAAAATTATGTAGAACTCTTATGTGTCAAAATAAATGGTGTATTTTTAGGAATGGAGAGGTCCAGACAGGGAATGTTTCTGGCCATCTCTTTGGGCGGCATGTGTATCCTTCTTTCTATTGTGGTGATTGTCATCACCTTGTATGTCTGCAGACTGAAACACGACCCGCGTAAGTACTGTTTGATTAGTTATTCATGATCGATGACTTTTCTACATCTATAGCAGCAGTATATTATATATGCTATCAATAGTATCTTTAACATATTGTATCATAATATTTCCAAAGGAAAGACAAGATTTCAAGTCTATGAGCACAACCAGGACGGAGCACAGGTAAAATAACTTTTTTAAATAAATGTTTGTGTATTATACTATTCTTAGTATTATTTTTGTGAGATTTTACTATTACTACCTTTTCTACTATTACAATTTGTAATGATGATGATGATGGTGTTTTCTTGTCATTCAGGGTCTGACTGAAGTGCAATATGCCAGTTTAAAGTTTGGAGCTGGTCGTGGGAGAACCTTAACTACAGCCGCAGCTAAAAACAGACAATATAAGTAGGCTAAAGCTGCCCTAGTAAGACCTTACATGTGAATTACATTTTCTACAAAAACATAAAAGAAGTGCTTATTCATTCAGGGTCATCGGTTTGTCAAAATGCTCCTGTGCTTTCTTGATTATGTTTTCTGACCTACTTATTTGAGTCAATGATGTAAGGATTTTTACCTTTAGAATTAGGAACTTATTTAGTCAGATTGTGTTGTCATTTTACAAGCTTTGTGATTAAAAATCATTTGTCTTGTTGAAATAATAGCCAAATGTAAATTACATTTAAGACAAGTTTAATTTATGGAGTGAACTAATTTCTCTAGTCACATGCTGATGAGATTTTTGTGATAATAGTCAGCAATAAAAATGAGTCACAGATGGAATCTTTTTCATCTCCAACATAAATAGCACATCCTGTTTGTTTCACATAATGCTCAGCATGTTCAACAGCACAGCTCCATTTCATGGTAAGCATTTTTGTCCAAATGCTCTGCCTCTTAGTATTTCAAAATATCTCACAAGTTAGGTGCGTTCTATAACTTAAATGATGGAGCATCTTTCATCTCTGTAATGTTGCAACACAAACCCACAGATTTACATAATTTTAGCAGACACTCTTACCCAAACACAGATGGTGTTTGACCTTAAGCTATTTGAAAGTGGAAATAATTTATGTATTATCTATTTATTTATTTAACCTTTATTTAACTAGGCAAGTCAGTTAAGAACAAATTCTTATTTACGATTACAGCCTAGGAACAGTGGGTTAATTGCCTTGTTCAGGGGCAGAAGGACAGATTTCTACCTTGTCAGCTTGGGGATTTGATCTAGCAACCTTTCGGTTACTGGCCCGACGCTCTAACCACTAAGCTACCTGCCGCCCCAATCTATACAGTATTCATATTCTGTATTATTAGTTTATGGTTCCCATACACACTGGCTGTAAATCAATAATTTTATTGTAGGCTGTGCCAGTTTCCTTCACTTGACACATCGTTATGTTGCAGACACTGTCCACCAGAAGGTAGTAAAGAGGTGTAACTTAGTTTCTGTTTAAATGCTCCCTGAGTAAGCAGAGGCCATTCAACCCTCCAGGTGCCATAGCAGTCCATAAACCAGAAACCTGGACATTTTGACTGCCATTGTAAAACATTGGAGTTTTAGAAACTGACCAGTATATAGACTGCTCTAAAATACTTTATCTAAGTCCCCCTTTTCTCTTCAAAAGATCAACCAGCTGCTTTCACATGAGACTTTCTTAAAGTAATTCATGTCAGATTGAGGGGTATGCAGTTGTGCTATCTATAAAATAAGTGTTGACACTGAGCATATATGTAGACTGTTTGATAATCAGTGCATAGGATCATGGGAGGAAAATTGAGGGGAATTGGGGAGAGGGGTTAACATTTCTCAATGTGTGCAGGGACTAGATGTAGAACCATTGGAAGGAAGGAAGGAATGGTGATTTTTGGCTCCTGCCCCCTTCCCCCCGTCTTGATAGGAATGCGTGAACTCCTTTCCTCCTGCTCAGTTTGATGATGTCATGGCTTGTGCATGTCCCTTTGGCACGGGCTCTGCCAGCTGCTGAGCTGAGTTTGTTGCAAAACAGACACAGCATTATTTCCATGTTTAAGAGCTCCGTCGGGGTGGGTTAAAACTTTGCCTTTAGGTGGATCATTCTTCCCTGTCTTCTCCTTCTATCAATGCTTACATTGTAGGTAGACCTGTTGACATAAATCTTTAGTGAGAGAAAGAAAGTAAAAGAGAAGCATTTGATATAGATTATACAATAGTTTCATTCATATGTTATATTCTGCCCTATGGATAGACAGGTTGAGTTCAACGTTCTTGTTACAGTACCACTCTTAAGAACATATAGAGAGGTATGAATTATCCCTTGCGTGAGTTTTTCATTTTCCATAGATATCAAAAGTACAAAAGCCTCTTTAACTGTTAAAGTGAAATATTCCAGCATTAATCTTCCTCAAACACATATTAAAAAGCCATGTATTGGTTTAGAAGAAAAAATAAACTATCCTTATTCAGAACATCTGCTAAATCTATTCTGACATAGACACTGGAAACATTTTCCAGGTCAAAGTCCTGCTCCAAATATTTGGAAAAGACAGTCCGGAGAGTTTACCACAGTTTGTTGGACCAATTTGACCACTGTTTCTAGAATAATTACAACATTCTGATAAATATTGCACCACAAAAACATAGGGGGAGCACATATGTTGAATTATATTTCTAATGGCAAATGTTGTTCAAAGTTCCATTGTAATAGATAGAATATTGTTAATCATACATAATTTTGATATCAAAGGACTCTATCAATGGGCCGGGGTGGCTAGTTTCAAAAACGTCTAGACAGAACGTTATTGAAGTCTGGAGTCTGACAATAAATATAAACGTTGTCAGTGGCAACGAGAGGTATCACTTCCGAGTGAAAGGTCGTTCAATTATTTCAAGATGGCTGTCTCCTCGCAGATGGCAACCTCTGAGCTGTACTGCTGGGAAGGCGACTGGGGTTTACCGTCTGTCGACACTGAGTGTTTAATTGTATTGGTAAGATATCTATTATGATGTAATTCCAGAAACATCAACATTGCAAGATAGCACAGCTTGGCTGCCTTCATATTCAGTTGCAAGCTAATGTCAATGCTCGTGACGTTGGCTTGGACATCACATCCCTCACTGACATGGTTATCTATTAGTTGTCTAGCTATTTGTAATAAACATTTCACCGTAACTAACGGTAAGTGTATTTACATGATAGTTAACGTTATATGGGCTGCTACTATGTAATTACACTGCAAGGTGAACATTGTTACGTTAGTATCTACGGCTGCCTATCTGGCTAACTTATACCCCTTTCAGACACTTTTAAAAATGGTCTGAAAGGTTATCAATTGTCGCTATCGACCCGTTACTATAGCGGCGTCCAATGTAGCTAGTTAACGGCAGCTAACTACCAACAACAGCAGCATGCACTGGCACTTTGCAAATAAATCTCACAAGAATGTAGATAATCGAATGTACCTAGCTAACTAAATAAATGAAAACAAGGTGTAGGTAAACAGCTGTAAGTACAGTAAACCTTCACTCTGCCTGCCTGTGTGTGTGTCTCAGTGAAGGCTCCTCAGATGAGGACGGGGAGGACCATCCTACTCAGTGAATTTCAGAAAAATACAAATAGTGAAGCATATATAAAGTTATCCTTTTTAGTTGATAAAACTATACTAGAAATATATTCAAGTCACCAAATGACTGATTTAAAACAGTGTTTTGCAATGAAGTTCTACAGTAGCCTTAACGGCACCCTATAAGGTAGCACCATGGTGTGGGCAGAGGACAGCTATTTTCCATCCTCCTTTTGTGTACATTGACTTCAATCTAAACCTTGGAGGCTCATGGTTCTCACTCACTTTCATAGACTTACACAGTAATTATAATGACTTCCGGAGGATGTTCTCCAACCTATCAGACCTCTTGCAGCATGAACTGACATGTTGTCCATCCAATCAAAGGATCAGATCATTAATCTAGTACCGTAAGCATACGCTACAGCTAGCTAGCACTGCAGTGTATAACATTTGGTGAGTAGTTGACTCAGAGAGAAAGATAACAGTTTTGAAAAAATGTATTTATAAAAAAATTAAGGGGAAGTAGCAGAGAGAGCGAGGGCGAGCTAGCTATATTTTTATGTTAGCTAGCTAGCTAGCTAAGGCGATCCTAGTCAAGGTAAGCTTTCGGTTGTATTCATTTATTGCCACTGGACCCCTCGGTGTAACTGCTAAACTGCTTGCTGTTCACTGCACTGTGTGATTGTACACATGGATTGGATTGTGGGTTTACTCATATGTTAGTTCTAGTAGCTATGTTGACTATGACGTTAACTGATATGGTGACAACGATGTAGGCTGTGTAGCGGTTAGCGTAAGCGATTATCGTATGACGGTTTGGCATGTAGAGTTTTTTTTTTTTCTGGTCACAGACAGATGTATGAAGGGAAAAGGAGAGAGGAGGAGACCGTGTAGATGCGAAAAGGATTTATTCAATGAGCATTGTGATGATGCTGTATGGGGCTGCTATGAAAGTGAACTGTGTGTGCGGGAGATCAGGGGTGTATTCATTCCACCGATTTCTGTTGCAAAATGTTTCTTAAACGGAATGAAACGGGGATGGACCTACCGGAATTTGTCAAATAGAAACTGTTTGGACTAATGATTAAACCCCAGATCAGCTAGATACAGGCAAGATTGTTCCAGGCGGTATTGAATGTGTCACTGTCTGTCACCTCGAGTACTCCAATTTGTCTCTCAGCCTGTGCACCTACATTATACACTTTCATTTGTAGTCTAGGTTCTAGCAACGATGGGTATAGGGCACATTTTTGTATAATGTAGAAGCCTAAACCTATCAATGTTACATTGAGTTGGGTGAATGGAATGGTAATGACAGTCATCCAATATGCTGTAATAGAAATGGCCATGCTCATAAAAAATATAAAAAAGTCCTCGTTCTGCCCCTGAACGAGGCAGTTAACCCACCGTTCCTAGGCCGTCATTGAAAATAAGAATGCGTTCTTAACTGACATGCCTAGTTAAATAAAGTTTTAAAAATTTTTATCGGCAAATCGGCGCCCAAAAATACCGATTTCCGATTGTTATAAAAACTTGAAATCGGCCCTAATTAATTGGCCATTCCGAGTCAATATTTGCAGTTGACCCTTCCTTTTCAAGACCTGCAAACCGCCCTGGCATGCTGTCAATTAACTTCTGGGCCACATCCTAACTGATGGCAGCCCATTCTTGCATAATCAATGTTTGGAGTTTTTCAGAATTTGTGGGTTTTTGTTTGTCCACCCGCCTCTTGAGAATTGACCACAAGTTCTCAATGGGATTAAGGTCTGGGGAGTTTCATGGCCATGGACCCAAAATATCGATGTTTTGTTCCCCGAGCCACCTAGTTATCACTTTTGCCTTATGGCAAGGTTCTCCATCATGCTGGAAAAGGCATTGTTTGTCACCAAACTGTTCCTGGATGGTTGGGAGAAGTTGCTCTCGGAGGATGTGTTGGTACCATTCTTTATTCATGGCTGTGTTCAGGACAATTGTGAGTGAGCCCACTCCCTTGTCTGAGAAGCAACCCCACACATGAATGGTCTCAGGATGCTTTACTGTTGACATGACACAGGACTGATGGTAGCGCTCACCTTGTCTTCTCCGGACAAGCTTTTTTCAGTTCATTTGCATGGCAAAGAAGGACTTTGCAATTAATTACAATTCATATGATCACTCTTCATAACATTCTGGAGTATATGCAAATTGACATCATCGAAACTGAGGCAGCAGACTTTGTGAAAATTAATATTTGTGTCATTCTCAAAACTTTTGGCCACGACTGTACAAACCCCAAAGATTGTGTTGTGTGTATCTGACTGTAAGCAGTGTTTTTGATTTAGCTGAACATTCCTCCAATGTAAAACCTAATAATGTTCCATTTGGTGTTCTCTTAATACAAGGCCACCCAAAACATCTAATGTATTTCTGTAAACCACAATATTTCCATTGTGCATGTTCAGTTAAATGACTGATGTGTTCACAAGCCACATATGACAGCTTATATTACCTTGCAGGCTTGATTAAACCAGATTTAAGCATCATAAACTACATTTTCCTCCCTGGCAAATTTTCAGACATTAAACCATTTTTTTAATGTGTGTATTTTGGACCCACCTCTTTACTGGAGGGAACAAGATGTCAAATGTGGTTCTGGAAAGTGACTTTCCTCCCCTGATACTTTTTTGGTGGTTGGAAAATGCACATCTTGCTTGCTTTTAGTTTTGTCTCTCGGTGTGGTCTCTGAAACCACAAAGTGGCTACTGAACTGGAGCCATGTTAGTGACACATCATACTCTTGGACAAACTCTTGTCTGGAAATTAGCAATTTCATTCAGAGTTTTCCAGGATGCCCCCCGGGTTTTCAGCTGGGTAGATTTATGTCTGGTGATGTGTCACATTCACAGACCTCATTCTTTCCATTAGTGAACTGGCAAAATGTCACTGCATTTAGGCTAGAGGTCTGTACATTCCATCTATTAGGAAATTGCAAAAGTGAATAAGAGAACCTTCCAGATTTTTCTTTAAAAATGTTAACTTTTAAAAAATTACAGCATTAGCATATCTACTTGATGGTTACCGCTGGATTAGCCTATGTTTATAGTGTACGTTATTGCCAGTTATTATCATAGTGAGCATAGTTAATTAGAACATCATGTAAGATATTCATGTTTAGTTAGTAACAGACTGATCCTGAGACTCAGATTTTTCACTTTGAAATATAGGTCAAACAAAAACAATGATTGCAAAGTAAAACAAACCATACAACTCTATGCATAGGGTCTACTTTTAACGATACAAAAAAACGATACAAAAACACATTCGCTTGAAGAACAGTGCAGATGCAAAGTTTGGCATACATTTTAAAGTGAAAAATCTGAATCTCAGCATCACTCTTTTACTGTGAAATTGCCCTTAGCCTAACCCTAGTCTAGTGATACCCTTCCACTGGTAGTCTCTTATTTGTAAAAAATTAAGTAGTAGCCTACCATGTCTTTCTACTACAGGCAAGTGGCATTCATACATATCTAGAAGAGGAGTCTCTCTTTACATTCCTCAGATGAGAAGTGTGTTGCTCTGTTTTATTAAGCAATTATGGGAAAAAATGATTGGCTGTGCAATGTAGGCTAGCACTCAATTACGTGCACCTGTTTGTAGTCTCTCATGCAGAGGAGAGGATGGTGGGGGTCTGAATACTTATGTCAGTTTTTAAATTGTTTTAATACATTTGCAAACATTTTTAAAGACCTGTATTCACTTTGTCATTATTGTGCATTGTGTGTAGATTTATTTAATGCACTTTAGAATAAGGCTGTAATGTAACAAAATGTGGAAAAAGTGAAGGGGTCTGAATACTTTCCTGAATGCACTGTATAGTATGTACACTGAGTGTACAAAACATTAAAAATACCTATTGCGTTTCAGCCCTTTGTTCTGAGGGCAAATCTCAATTTGTCGGGGCATGAACTACAAGGTGTCAAGTGTTCCACAGGGATGCTGGCACATGTTGACTCCAATGCTTCCTACAGTTGTCAAGTTGGCTGGATGTCCTGTAGGTTGGGGACCATTCTTGATACATTGGAAACTGTTGTGTGAAAAACCCTGCAGCGTTGCAGTTCATGACACTCTCAAACCCGTGAGCCTGGCACCTACTACCATACCCCATTCATACCCCAAAATCTTTTGTCTTGCCCATTCACCCTCTGAATGGCACACATACACAATTCATGTCTCAAGGCTTAAAAATCATTATTTCACTTATCCCCTTCACTGATTTAAATTGGATTTAACAGGTGACATCAATAAGGGATCGTAGCTTTCACCTGGATTCAGCTGGTCAGTCTGTCATGGAAAGAGCAGGTGTTCCTTATGTTTTGTGTGTGTTATGGTATGCACTATGCACAATAATTCCTTCAAGATAGGCCTTCACCTAGGCTACATATCTGCATAGGCCTACCAATATATTAGTTATGTCTTTTAGACCTGTAGGGTAGGTATAAATATATTAATTTTATTTTCAGTCTAGCTAGTCTTTGGGTTTACAACCAAAGATAAAAAGTTGAGGAGGAATTTCCTAATAAAGTCGTAGCCATGATGTCAGCCTTTGATGTGTTTAATGACATTTTGGTTGGGTGACTTTGGCCAACTGCAGAGAGAACTTCAGCTTTTCTCCATTCCTCTCTCTTAACTTTCACTGGCTATTCCATTATTGAAGATCTAGTTCTGCCTTGAATGAGTTTTTCTTTCAATCTGAAGTGATATCTGTCCTTCACAGTGGAACACCAAGCCCAATGTTGATTTTATTGTTGTACATTGTACAATCTAAATAAGCCACGGTTGACTTAATACATATGTCTGCTTGTGATATGATCAGTTTGTCATTATTGTGGGCAGACCCTAAATTACATGATTATATTTCATCTCTGAGGTAAAAGGTATTGAATGACTGAATCTAAATTATTTTATATGTGTTATCGGTTTTGATGATTATAGGATACATTAAAGCATTAAGGCCATTCTTAATGCCTTGGGGCCAGCTGACAGTGGGTTTGTAAGTACTTGCGGACACTGTTGAAGGAATGACCTCTTCTTTTCCATGAGATTACATCCCGTCACACCTGTCTGCAAGCACAGTCAGGTCGATCTGTTCAACTCTGCCGAACCACATTTATAGGAATGTCATTTTATGTATGGCTATCTATCAGCCAGGTACAATCATAAATGTTGCTGTGCGCATTTGCCTTGTCAATCTCTAGTGCAATGTGTCTTTAGGCTAATTTGTATCAAGTCTGCTGCAATACAACAATTGCTTTGAGATCCATTGAAAGGCATAATAATGCAGTCGATTACTGTTGGCTTATTTCGTTCTGGAGTATGATTTTCCTTGTGAGTGCAGGACACAGTAAGTTGAAATGAAGGACCATTCCATGAATGGTGACCTGGGCCCAGATCGACACAACCTTAAGAATAAATGTTTTCTTAACTGACATTTTTTTCCATAACTAGATTTGTGAAGAAAGTCAAGCAAAGTTGCTATTCCTCAAAAATGTTATTGGAAATGTTCTTTCTCTATTTATTATGTTTCTTCCTTAAGCAAAAAGTTAAGAAGAAATTAGATTCTTGAAAATAAAGTTATTGGATTTGTTCTTAATTCCAAGATAGCTAAACCCTTGTCCTAAACTATGGGCAGTCGGAGAATAAGCTCTTGAAAGCGATTGAACATGTTTAATGCACTCACAAACTTCATCTGAAAGTTTCTGTATAGATTATTTTAAACCCAAGAACATGTTTTAGTAACAGTAATCTCAGTACGAATTATGCTAACATGATTGCCATTGATAGATAGCTAAATTGGTTGCCTAGCAACAAACATCTTAAGAAGATTCATAAGAAGATATTTGAGAAGTTTGTAAGAAAATCATTAAATCTTAAGATATTGTTGAGGAATTGCACTTACGAACTATTTTATAAACTTTTTTTAAATGTATTTATTTTATTTTATAAAGCTTCTTAAGTTTTTGTGTAAGGAGTGTTTTGTGAATCTGGGCCCTGATCTTAGTTTGAGAATGTAGGCTATGTTTAGACACCTATTCTGTTTCTATTAGGCCTATTGAAGTTTCTCCTACGCAAGCCTTTTTACTCTGGTCTTGTACTGCTTTCCTTCTACTTTTTCAATCTCCTTATAGGCTACTCAGGAACAGTTTGTTCCATCACAACTGGCTCAGCTACCTGCCACTACCTTCCCTTGTCTACGCACACTGCATGCTCCAGGACTCTTTCAGGCAGGGCAGGCTCCACATCCTTTCTTCCCTAATCTCCATCTGAACAGTCTAATGCAAGAAATGACCCTCTCCCATTGATAAAAATCAGTATTATGTCATCTACATTGTTACATCTACAGGTGTTTATGTCCGTCAAGAGTGATTAGGGACAGGTTTTTACAAATAATTAATTTGCTATTTTTGCACCTGCGCAGTTTTTTTTATTTTTTCTTACTCCATCCTTTTCAGAAGGCTCAATGTCTCATTCCTAGTGTCAACCTTTAATTTCATCCTTTTTGTTGTTTTGGGTGTTTTAGTTTTGGGGCTCCTGAGTGGCGCAGCGGTCTAAGACACTGCATCTCAGTGCTAGAGGCGCACTACAGACCCTGGTTCGATTCCAGGCTGTATCACAACCGGACGTAATTGGGAGTCCCATAGGGCGGTGCACAATTGTCCCAGCGTTGCCCGGGTTAGGGTTTGGCCCGGGTAGGCCAGACTTTGCTGTGGTACTAAAGGTTATGGAGTATAGCCTGGTGTCTAGAGTTATGCAGCCTATCCCACAATCATGTTGTTTATATGCTTGCTGTTTGTTTTTAAATGTTGTGTATTGGGTCCTAAGGGTCTGCCTTAATTGAGGTGTTCATGCCTCCCTCCCCCTCCCTTTGTCAGTGCAATTATTTTGGGCCCAGCTTGGATGCTTCCTGGATGCTTTTTTTTTATTGTACAAAGCTGTGGAAACTAAGGTATGTCTGGCTCAACATGTTTTAGCTCAGCGTTAATCTGTTAATCATCTCCCTTCAGGCTTATGCAAAGTTTGCAGGCGCACCCCTCAAACTTCACAAGATCGGCAACCCCTGGAGAAGTCCCACTGGTAAGATGTCTTGTCTTTAGTTTTTAGGTCCTTTTTTATATTGTTTTGTCTCAACTCGAGAAACGTGGCTACATTAATTTATTTCAGAACTAGGCATATTCTCCTATAATCAAAGGGAACACAGGGAGACTAAGAAATGGAATGGAAGGAAAATGTGCTCTCTATAAAATAGAGATAGCTCCTTCGTTTCACTTTGTTCTTGTTTGTTATTCCTTTCTCTTTTGCTACATTATTTCTCCATCTGTATAGTATGTTTTTCTTGATTCTTACTTTCCAGACTTAATGTCTTCCCTCTCTTCACCAATGGCTCTCCTCTGCCTTTTCGCTCTCTTCTTCATCTCTTGATTTTCTCTCTATCCCACTCTCCTGTTCTCTCTCCATCGGTCTGTAATGGTCACATTAACAGTGGCTGTTAATGAGTGGCATTGTGAGGTTCCCGTCTTCATGATGCATTTTTCTCCTTTGCTAGGCTCCTTGCCTGCCCTGAAGACCAGCGAGAATGGGAGCCTGTCTCGGCCCAGTGACATCATCATCCACCTCAGGAAACAGGTGACAGAGAGACCGCCTGCTCATGTACAGCACAGTCCTCTGCTTTGTCTGAAAGAGCTGCTCCATGCTCTGTTCCACACTTGCTTAAAGTGAATTATGATCCAATTTCCCATTGAAAAAAAGCAATGTCTCCTATGATCTTTCCCCCCATCCCCCAAGCTCAATTAAATGCACACTTCAGCTAATGCCCAGATGGAACCCATTATCCAAGATACTAACTGCCCCCTGACTGGTAGGTGGGTTGTGAGCTACTGCAGTCGGGATGTTAGAAACCACAATGCAAAGCAGATTGATAAGTGCTGTTGTGGTGTCAATGTGAGCGAACAGGGAGGAAACCCTGGTGAGATCATTCCAAAGGATTAGACAGTAAAGGGGTAAGGATGGTGGGTTTTCCAGGCAAACCTCCCAGCTTATTTTACCCTCCAGACAAGGGAGGGAGAGGGAGGTAGAGATAGAATCTCTAAGATTTCCAGTCATGTTGAGTTCTTGTTGACCCCAGCATGCACCATTTCAGACTGACTGCCCTGCGGTCATGAGGTTAGATGGAAAACACTTGACCCAGAAGACCTAGACTGCCAGGAGTCCCTTAAAGGCCTCCACATAGAGGTAGCTTTTCCATTTTTTCAATGGGTTTCTGGAGAACATGGAAAGTGCTAATGGTGTAATCGAGCCAAGGGGGTTCATGGTATTGTTCCAGAAGGGCTTTAAAAACTATTTAGAATACCTGACAACAGCAAGACTGGTTTAAGATGTTGTGGTCCATGAATCCTGTCGGTGATGTTCGTGAAAGGTGATGAAACGCCTGAAGCTTGTTGTGATATGAACCTATCTTTCAGAAATACAATGCCGACTTCGACCTGTCTGCCAAAGAGGGAGCAGACACTCTGGCCTTCATCTCACTCCTGGAGGAAAAACTGATGCCAGCTCTGGTGAGGATCACAGTTACTCAGAGAGAACAAGACAGACCGGGAGGGGGCTGAAGGGAGTGATAGAGAGTGTGTGGATAGAATGAGTGACGAGGTTGTAGAAGACATTTCTGCAAGAATGAGATGACATGGAAGATGTCACTAGTTGTGCACTACTGACTGGGTTGTGCCACATCACTCCGATTATGGCAAAATGTTATTATAATTTTGTCATTTTATTTTGTCACAAAAACACGCTTACTGTGTTTTTGTCCTACTTAATCTCGCTTCTCTCTGTCTCGCTAGAAAGATTGTAGGTAATTATACCTGGTGCTTCATTGTGTCCTATAAAGAAATACCTCAAACATTCTTTCCTGTGCCAGCAGAACCGTGTCAACATGGAACAACCTGTGGCTTCCTGCAGCACTTTGAAGTGGGATAAACAGCCACTGTGCTCTCAATGCCAAAATGTGTAGCTCAACTGCTGTATTTTGTGTCTGTTTGAAAAATCTGAATATCCTAAGGATTCTAATTTATAGTGACTACTATGTCATTACCTCTAGCTTGTAGAAGCCCTTTTGCATCTCTTTCACACTTTTGTGCTTCTCTCTCTTTCTGGTCTAGGTCTATACTCGGTGGATTGACCCTAAGAACTATGTGGAGGTGACTCGGCGTTGGCACGCGGAGCACGCCCCATTCCCCCTGAACTTCTTCCTGCCCGGCAGCATTCAGCGCCAGCAGCTTGAGAAGCTGAGGCTGGTCAGGGGAGACGAAGAGTTGACAGCAGGGGAGGAGGTGGAGAAGGAGGTGAGTTGAGGGGGAGATGGAGGAGGTAGGGTAGGGTAGGTACACCCAAAGGTGTCTTTCTAAATAAAAATGTATTATGGGGCCCTTTGCAATCAGTCTAGTATGGGGGGAGCATACTGTATTGGTACCATATCATTTATATTGTTTATACAGAATTCTTCATGGAAAAAATAATACTGTGGTGATTTTTTTTTTAAATGGTATGAAGGAAAAACCTTAGATACATATATTGTTGAGAAAGCATCACTCTGCAAAAATGGCACCTGATACAAAAACATGCAGTCATGCATTGAGGAAGAAATCCATGCTGAAACACATGTGAACAGTAAAAAGCAATAAACCATTTTTTAAATGAAAAAAAAGAGGTTCAAGACTATTTCCTGAGTGCCAACCACATGTTTTGGTTTTGAGTTCTTGTCCAGTTCGGTCTTGTACAACACACATTTTAAATATACCACTGCTGTTAGCAAGTTAGATTACTACTTTTCATTAAAAAAAACTAATAATGGCCATAAAATTCCAGGTGTGTGAATTGGGATAGGTTATCAACAAACAAAAAAATAATGTGTGAATAGGGCCATTGGGGGTGTTACGCTGTGATTAAACCATGTGCTGAGAGAGGTGTGAACATTGGACTTGCCTCCGTAGCTGAGCTGACGCATGCTTCAGACATCATTGCTCCTCCCTGTGATGACGTAATAGTTTATAGGCATGCCATGGGAACTCGACTTGTTTCCCAAAGCACTGGTCCAGGGCAAAGCTTATCTACATACAGGCTCAGGTCCAGGGTACCTCCTATCAGTCTTGTAATGGTTAAAGATCTGAATATGGATGCGGAAAGCTGACCCTAGACCAATGTTTTGGTATAACCTCTTGCAGAAGTTAATTTAAGTAATAGGACAGGGGGGTGTGGTATATGGCCAATATACCACGGCTATGGGCTGTTCTTATCAGTGGCGGTTCAAGCTTGTATGGCTCCCTGGGTGAACCCCCCCCCCCCCTTCAGCACCATTCTGCACTAACTGTAATTTTTATTCAGACATTTGGAACAACAAATAAATAATCATTACATTTAACAACGATATAGATATATATACAAAAATAAGACTCTTAAATATCAAAAAGAAGTAACAAAGAGAAATGGAAACAAATTATAGTATATAAATACAAATAAAAAAGAGAATTCAATTATTACACTATTACCTTATTCCTAACAAAAAACACACGAATAAAACTAGAATAAGACCGCCCACTCCGATTAGGTTAATTGACCCACGGTCCCACACAGTGACATGATATCATTGACGTGATGTGTAAATGAGCTATAGAAAACCGATCGCGCAAATGTCACCATTCGGAATACTTTTTTTTTTTTTGTGCGGGCGCCCCATGCCCCCGGCAAGATGCCTGGGCGGCTGCCCATTACGCTTCTGCCTAAATCCGCCACTGGTTCTTATGCACAACGCTACGCTGAGTGCCTGGACACAGCCCTTAGCAGTGGTATATTGGTCATATAGCACAAACCCCCGAGGTGCCTTATTGCTATTATAAACTGGTTACCAACGTCATTAGAGCAGTAAAAATAAATGTTCTGTCATACCCGTGGTATACGGTCTCATATACCACAGCTGTCAGCCAATCAGGTGTTTTTACGCTACTGCTACTCTCTGTTTATCATATATGCTTAGTCACTTACAGTGGGGAGAACAAGTATTTGATACACTGCCGATTTTGCAATTATTAGAATCTCACCTTGTGGGGCATCAATGATCATGAGGAAGGTGAGGGATCAGCCCAGAACTACACAACAGGACCTGGTCAATGACCTGAAGAGAGCTGGGACCACAGTCTCATTGAAAACCATTAGTAACACACTACGCCGTCATGGATTAAAGTCCTGCAGCGCACGCAAGGTCCCCCTGCTCAAGCCAGTGCATGTCCAGGCCCGTCTGAAGTTTGCCAATGACCATCTGGATGACCCAGAGGAGGAATGGGAGAAGGTCATGTGGTCTGATGAGACCAAAATAGAGCTTTTTGGTCTAAACTCCACTCACCGTGTTTGGAGGAAGAAGAAGGATGGGTACAACCCCAAGAAAACCATTCCAACTGTGAAACATGGAGGTGGAAACATTCTTTGGGTATGCTTTTCTGCAAAGGGGACAGGACGACTGCACCGTATTGAGGGGAGGATGGATGGGGCCATGTATCGCTAGACCTTTGCCAACAACCTCCTTCCCTCAGTAAGAGCATTGAAGATGGGTCGTGGCTGGGTCTTCCAGCATGACAACGACCCGAAACACACAGCCAGGGCAACTAAAGAGTGTTTCCGTAGAAGCATCTCAAGGTCCTGGAGTGGCCTAGCCAGTCTACAGACCTGAACCCAATAGAAAATCTTTGGAGGGAGCTGAAAGTCCGTATTGACCAGCGACAGCCCCGAAACCTGAAGGATCTGGAGATGGTCTGTATGGAGGCGTGGGCCAAAATCCCTGCTGCAGTGTGTGCAAACCTGGTCAAGAACTACAGATAACGTATGATCTCTGTAATTGCAAACAAAGGTTTCTGTACCAAATATTAAGTTCTGCTTTTCTGATGTATCAAATACTTATGTCATGCAATGAAATGCAAATTAATTACTTCAAAATCATACAATGTGATTTTCTGGAATTTTGTTTTAGATTCCGTCTCACAGTTGAAGTGTACCTATGATACAAAATTACAGACCTCTACATGCTTTGTAAGTGGGAAAACCTGCAAAATCAGCAGTGTCAGCAGTGTATCAAATACTTGTTCTCCCCACTGTATGTACATACTACCTCAATTGGGCCGACCAACCAGTGCTCCCGCACATTGGCTAACCGGGCTATCTGCATTGTGTCCCACCACCCACAACCCGCCAACCCCTCTTTTACGCTACTGCTACTCTCTGTTCATCACTTTAACCATATCTACATGAACATACTACCTCAATCAGCCTGACTAACTGGTGTCTGTATGTAGCCTCGCCACTTTTATAGCCTCACTACTGTATATAGCCTGTATTTTTACTGTTGTTTTTATTTCTTTACTTACCTATTGTTCACCTAATACCTTTTTTGCACTATTGGTTAGAGCCTGTAAGTAAGCATTTCACTGTAAAGTCTACACCTGTTGTATTCGGCACATGTGACAAACTTTGATTTGATCAGAATTCAGGACTCGAACCACCCAGTTTATAATAAGGAATATATCATGATTCAAAATGATGTGAGAATTTGGCCTGAGGTCGGTTTGTCAACACCTTTCTCTCTACAGCTGTACCACGATGCTATGGAGTGTATGAACCTTATCTCGCAGAGGCTGGGCTCAAACAAGTTCTTCTTTGGAGACTCGTAAGTCCACACAGAGAGGTTCTACCTCGACACTGAACTGGGAATTCAGCACCTCAACTTAATTCACTTGCATGGCATCCATATGTATCTCTAACTACATGACGCTGTTCCCTCCAGACCTTCATCTCTAGATGCTTTCGTCTTTGGCTACTTGGTGCCCATCCTGAAGATGAAACTGCCCAATGGAAGACTCCAGCAGCACCTCAAGTCACTGGACAACCTGAGCCACTTCTGCTCCAACATTCTGGCGCTCTACTTCCCCAGCGAGGGACGAGGTGTGGGACCACATAACATACTGTACATGCAGTATGACATTGTCTTCAATGATATCTATTATATAACTTGCTATTGTTAACTTTTGAATTCCATGTCTCACACTTTTTCTTGTTTATCTTTTGTGCAGAAGGTATCAGTCGCAAGGTGTCCTCCCAGCCTGAAGGGGGTGACGCTGACAACGAGCCTGGTAAGAGGCGCAAGCAGCTGCTGTCAGTCCTGGTGGCCCTGGGTGCTATGTTGAGCTATGCCCTCCTCACCGGCATTGTGGCTATTCAACACGTCCAGCAGGAGGCACTAGACCACCGTTCCCCAGGTCTCAGGTCACTCTCCTCCCATGGGGAAGAGGAGGATGGGGAGGAGGAGGGCTGAGAATGGGGAGGAGGAGACGGCCACAACTCAAAACTGATCTCCTGTCTCTATTTCTAATTCTTCGTTGACGCTCCCTCATCAGTCTGGAATGACTGGAAAGGTGTTAACCAATATGGCAGAAACTCCAGTTAGCCTTCTAGACTAGGTGGAACGTTTACTCTACTGCTGATGCCTCAAAAATCCCTTCAGATCCTGGAGGAGGAGTCAATAGGAAGAAGGGACAAGGGGTTGGTGTTTGATTGGGCCAAAGACATAGAGTACGATGAAGAGGAGGAGCAGCACTGTGGGAATATACATTAAGATGCTTGTACCAAGAGTGCTTCAATGTCTTACTTGGAGAATGTTTGGATGTTTTCTCTGCTTTATTTTGACTGCCATTGCACGATAATCATAGATCCAAATCATGACGTCGCTTTGCTTTTCTCAATTTCCTGGTGCTTTATCTAATCCAACTGATTATACTTTCGTGTGTAAATTATATTATTGAGGGAACAAATCCCAGGTAGCATTTGTGAAAATTGAAATGTTACTGAATTCTTAGTAGCATTAGCACATTCTTTCTGAACACTTGCCAACCACAATCTCCACCACAGTAAACAATGTGTGAGGTCTCTAGATGTTTAATAATAATAATTTCAACAGAGGAAATAAAGGGGTGACTTCTTGGTTTATATCCTTTTCACATTATTGCTTGTCAGGCTGAGAACTGTTTTATCATTTTTCACCTACCATGAATTTGAGGGCCAAGCATGAAGTTTGGGGCATTTAAATGTTTCCGGGCCGATTCAAAATCTTGTGGAAATTGCCCTCCCCGGTGCAATTTGTGCTCAAACAACGTATGCATAATGTGTGCTGTAGTGAAGACTGTGCTGGTCCTATTCCTGCATTGCAGCAAGTCAAAGCATCATTCAATACAAGAAACAGCGAAGTTCAATAAATCACTTTAATATTCCTATACATCTGCTCGCTGTGTAAAGGCTTCTCCTGCTTTAGGATGATAGGTTACTGTTGATCTCTTCAGCCATACAGGGTTACATTATTGTCTAATTCAGAGTTGCAAGAAACTCATAGACTTTCTATCTTTCAATTTCTTAAAGGTAGCCTGTTGGAGATACATCATTTATGGTATGTACATTTGTAATGCAATCGTTAGTAGAGTTAACCTTATTCAATCTCGTTTTGATGGCAGAACTAATGTTACACACAGGTTGCCACACAGGTTGCCATACACATTACCCCTAAACTTAACCAATCACATTTATTTCCTAAACGTAATCTAAACCCTGAACCTGCCTGACCTTAACCAATTGGGATTACTTGCCTAAACTTAACCAAACACATTCAAAGCTACCCTCAGAACCCAATACAATAAATATATGACAAAATGAGGATGTGGGGTGTAAAGATGATGGTCCCATATTGAGGGGGAACACCTGTAGCATGAATATATATACAGTGGGGCAAAAAAGTATTTAGTCAGCCACCAATTGTGCAAGTTCTCCCACTTAAAAAGATGAGAGAGGTCTGTAATTTTCATCATAGGTACACTTCAACTATGACAGACAATATGAATAAAAAAATCCAGAAAATCACATTGTAGGATTTTTAATGAATTTATTTGCAAATTATGGTGGAAAATAAGTATTTGGTCACCTACAAACAAGCAATATTTCTGTCTCTCACAGACCTGTAACTTCTTCTTTAAGAGGCTCCTCTGTCCTCCACTCGTTACCTGTATTAATGGCACCTGTTTGAACTTGTTATCAGTATAAAAGACACCTGTCCACAACCTCAAACAGTCACACTCCAAACTCCACTATGGCCAAGACCAAAGAGCTGTCAAAGGACACCAGTAACAAAATTGTAGACCTGCACCAGGCTGGGAAGACTGAATCTGCAATAGGTAAGCAGCTTGGTTTGAAGAAATCAACTGTGGGAGCAATTATTAAGAAATGGAAGACATACAAGACCACTGATAATCTCCCTCGATCTGGGGCTCCATGCGAGATCTCACCCCGTGGGGTCGAAATGATCACAAGAACGGTGAGCAAAAATCCCAGAACCACACGGGGGGACCTAGTGAATGACCTGCAGAGAGCTGGGACCAAAGTAACAAAGCCTACCATCAGTAACACACTACGCCGCCAGGGACTCAAATCCTGCAGTGCCAGACGTGTCCCCCTGCTTAAGCCAGTACATGTCCAGGCCCGTCTAAAGTTTGCTAGAGAGCATTTGAATGATCCAGAAGAAGATTGGGAGAATGTCATATGGTCAGATGAAACCAAAATATAACTTTTTGGTAAAAACTCAACTCGTCATGTTTGGAGGACAAAGAATGCTGAGTTCCATCCAAAGAACACCATACCCACTGTGAAGCATGGGGGTGGAAACATCATGCGTTGGGGCTGTTTTTCTGCAAAGGGACCAGGACGACTGATCCGTGTAAAGGAAAGAATGAATGGGGCCATGTATCGTAAGATTTTGAGTGAAAACCTCCTTCCATCAGCAAGGGCATTGAAGATGAAACGTGGCTGGGTCTTTCAGCATGACAATGATCCCAAACACAACGCCCGGGCAACGAAGGAGTGGCTTCGTAAGAAGCATTTCAAGTTCCTGGAGTGGCCTAGCCAGTCTCCAGATCTCAACCCCATAGAAAATCTTTGGAGGGAGTTGACGGTCCGTGTTGCCCAGCAACAGCCCCAAAACATCACTGCTCTAGAGGAGATCTGCATGGAGGAATGGGCCAAAATACCAGAAACAGTGTATGAAAACCTTGTGAAGACTTACAGAAAATGTTTGACCTCTGTCATTGCCAACAAAGGGTATATAAAAGGGTATATAACAAAGTATTGAGAAAAACTTTTGTTATTGACCAAATACTTGTTTTCCACCATAATTTGCAAATAAATTCATAAAAAATCCTACAATGTGACTTTCTGGAGAGAAAAAAATCTCATTTTGTCTGTCATAGTTGAAGTGTACCTATGATGAAAATTACAGGCCTCTCTCATCTTTTTAAGTGGGAGAACTTGCACAATTGGTGGCTGACTAAATACTTTTTTGCCCCACTGTATAGCATACAAATGCTATAGCGTGAATAGGAGTTGAAAAACCAAACTGTAAATATATTAATGTGGGTTTTATTTTCATGGTTGAATAAATGGGTCACATACATGCATACTTTAATATTGTGTGGATGATATATGTTATTTTGTGTAGTAACTATTGTGATAGGCCTATCAAAAGTTCAGGGTATCTGGAACAGGGGTGCTTGGAAAGATGAAAGAGCATGCTGCACCTCATATAACATATTACAACATATGGATTCATATTTCAGCCTGGTCTCATAGACTACACTGAACAACAATTATAAATGCAACATGCAAGATTTTACTGACTTACAGTTCATATAAGGAAATCAGTTTAAATAAATTCAGAATGTCCTAATCAATAGATTTCACCTGACTGGGAATACAGATATGTATCCGTTGCTCACAGATACCTTTAAAAAAAACAGTCAGTATCTGGTGTGACCACCATTTGCCTCAACACAGCTTCTTCACATAGTTAATCAGGCTGTTGATTGTGACCTTTGGAATGTTGTCCCACTCCTCTTCAATGGCTGTGCGAAGTTGCTGGAAATTGGCGGGAACTGGAAGACGCTGTAGTACACGTAGGTCCAGAGCATCCCAAACATGCTCAATGGGTGACATGTCGGGTGAGTATGCAGGCCACGGAAAAACTGGGACATTTTCAGCTTCCAGGAATGGTGTACCTTGCGACATTTATTGCCATCGATAAAAAACAAGTGTGTTTGTTGTCCGTAGTTTATGCCTGCCCATGACATAACCCCACTGCCACGATGGGGCTCGCCCACACGACGCCATACACGTTTTCTGCTATCTGCCCGCTACAGTTGAAGCTGGGATTTATTCTTGAAGAGCACACTTCTCCAGCATGCAAGTGGCCATCGAATGTGAGCATTTGTCAAATGAAGGCAGTTATACCAAACTGCAGTCAGGTCACCCTAGTGAGGACAACAAGCATGCAGATGATCTTCCCTGAGACGGTTTCTGACAGTTAGTGCAGAAATTATTTTGGTTGTGCAAATCTACAGTTTCACCAACTGTCCGGGTGGCTGGTCTCAGACGATCCCGCATGTGAAGAAGCCGGATATGGAGGTCCTGGTCTGGCGTGGTTACACGTGGTTTGGTTGTGAGGCCGGTTGGACGTACTGCCAAGTTCTCTACAATGACATTGGAGGGGGCTTATGGTAGAGAAATTAACATTACATTCTCTGGCAACATTTTATGTGGACATTCCTGCAGTCAGCATGCCAATTGCACACTTCCTCAAAACTTGAGACATTTGTGGCATTGTGATGTGACAAAACTGCACATTGCAGAGTGGCCTTTTATTGCCCCCAGCACAAGGTGCACCTGTGTCATGGTCATGCTGTTAAATCAGCCTCTTGATATGCCACTCCTGTCAGGCGGATAGATTATCTTGACAAAGGAAAAATGCTCACTAACAGGGATGTAAATACATTTGTGCAAAAAATACGCTTTTTGTGTGTGTGGAATATTTCTGGGATCTGGGGTGGATGGTTGGTTGGGTGTATAATGCGAACGTTTAGCAACCCAAAGGTTGTGTATTCGAAACTCATGAACAATTTTAGCATTTTAGCAACTTTTCAACTACTTACTACTTTTTTGCTACTTTGTAACTACTTAGCATGTTAGCTAACCCTTCCCCTAACCTTAACCATTTTAGCTAACCCTAACCTTAACTATTTAACCTTAATCCTTACCTTAACCATAACCCCTATCCTAGCTAAAGTTAGCCAGCTAACTAGCATTAGCCACCTAGCTAATGTTAGCCACAACAAATTAGAATTCGTAACATATCATACGTTTTGCAAATTCGTAACATAATGTACGTTTTCTAAATCGTAACATACCATACGAATTGTAGTTTGTAACATATCATACTAAATGAGTATCTCAGATTTCCATCCAGAATAATATGAAGTGCTCTCAGACCAGGTTGCATATTTGAATATTACTGCAGTTTAGTCAGATAAAACGTTGGGAGAATATTGTTTAAGCAATAAGCCCTGAGGTGGTTTGGTTTATTGGCCATATACCACAAACCCCTGATGTGTCTTATTTGTATTATAAGCTGGTTACCAAGGTAATTAGAGTAGTAAAAATACATGTTTTGTCATACCCGTGGTATATGGTCTGATATACCATGGCTGTCAGCCAATAAGCATTCAGGGCTCGAAAAACACCGTTTTTAATAAGAAATAGACATGCCACATGACCAATAAGGATGAATAAACATTTCCATATGTTTTATTTTAGGGAATACAGTGACTGTGCACCTGGCCTCGTAGTTCCTGGCATCCCCCCTCCTTGTTGCCCCAATAACAAGTTTCACTCGAACCTGGTCTCCGCATACCAACATCTGCGCATGACGCCATCGGCAAGGAATCCCGCGTTACCTCCTGTTGACGCAGGGTTTTGGTTTTGTTTAGCGTGTGCGTGAGTGCGTGTCGTGGCATGCGCGTCTCTTTCCGCATTGGAATATTTGAGATCCACCCTTCTGCCCTCATGGGCTTTGTAGCAATCAGCGAGCTGCACCGCGATTAAAAGAAACTCCCTCTGCTTTCAACGAAATCTCTAGGGGCTGAGTTTAATGACCTTGAAAAATGATCTGGGAAAGAATTCCTGTTTTAAGTGGGGAAAAAAACGCTTGTACATGATCACCCTCATTTTCCACGAATCAGACATAAACGCACACTGCATATGCGCAAGCTGCAGCAATGAACATAGGTCAGAAATTCGGCTGGATTTAGTTAGTTAAATAGTGCTAAAACGGTGAATCATAACACATTCAACTCGACCAGGATAAGACAGTACATTCACTCATATTTTCCTCTCAGGAAAACCCATATGAAAAACCAGACTCTGGAATCTAAAACCATACATACATAGTACAGGCCTGTTGGAAAGGTGGCAACAATGACTGGGTCTATATTTTGCATAGTCCTATCCAGTTGTCATCAAGGTCCAATAAAGAACATGTATGAGAAATATATTTTCTCCATCACATGCTGTTAAACCCAAGTTGCCCCGGCAACTCATAAGTAATCAAACAAAAACATTTCACAAGCTGAGGGATAGAAAAAGAACGGGGAGGGCTGGAGACTTGAGGAGAGAAGTTTTATGCATGTAGAAGTTATACTCATGTAGCCTTTTCATGCGAAAACTAAATGGCCATTTTACAAAGATTCTAAATATTTGTTGAATGTAGTCATTTCTGTAGCCTTCTTCTGTTAACACTGATATTAAAAATAGATATGTGTGCTTTGTACACATGCAGTAATACACTTGGTAATGACATGATCTCCAGTGCACATTTATACTGAAAAATATATAAACACAACAATTTCAAAGATTTTACAGAGTTACAGTTCATATAAGTAAATCAGTCAATTTAAATCAATTAGGCCCTAATCTATGGATTTCACATGACTGGGAATACAGATATGCATCTGTTGGTCACGGTACCTTAAAAAAAAAGGTTGGACTGTGGATCAGAAATGGTGTGACCACCATTTGTCGCGCTGCCTCATGCATTGATCAGGCTGTTGATTGTGGCCTGTGGAATGTTGTCCCATTTACTGTATATTGCCGGGAACTTGAACACGCTGTCGTACAGGTCGATCCAGAGCATCCCAAACATGCTCAGTGGGTGACATGTCTGGTGAGTATGCAGGCCATGGAAGAACTGGGAAACTTATTGTGGTTTTCCTAGATATGGCTACTGTATTGTGATCACTACATCCGATGGCTCTGGATACTGCTTTCAAGCACATTTCTGCAGCATTAGTGAAGATGTGATCAATACATGTTGATGATTTCATTCCTGTGCTGTTTGTAACTACCCTGGTAGGTTGACTGATAACCTGAACCAGGTTGCAGGCACTGGTTAGAGTTTGAATATTTTTATTTAGTGGGCAGCTTGATGAAAGCCAGTTAATATTTCAATCACCAGAACATATATCTGTTGATTTCACATTCCTTATCAAGCATTTCACACATGTCATCCAGATACTGACTGTTAGCACTTGGTGGTCTATAGCAGCTTCCCACAAGAATGGGCTTTAGGTTAGGCAGATGAACCTGTAGCCATATTCCTTCAAAAGTATTTAACATGAGATCCTCTCTAAGCTTTACAGGAATGTGGTTCTGAATATAAACAGCAACACCTCCACCATTGGCATTTCTGTCTTTTCTGTCAATGATATAACCTTGTATTGCTACCACTGTATCATCACAGTTATTATCTATTATAGGTGAGTTTCAGAGATAGTCAAGAGTATGAATGTCATCTGTTACTAGCAAATTATTTATTTCGTTAACTTTGTTTCTTAACCTGCTATTTGGAGCTCTTTTCTTGGATGCTTACTATTTTTCCTTGCTTTTACTGGGAAGTTTAGCAGAAGTAGATATGCTCATGTTATTTATGTTAGTGCAGGTTGAGCTGTAAACAGTGGACATCCTACAAGGGCACACCGCCTCAGTGCTAACAGTATAAATCTGGTTCATAGGCACATGATTACTTTTTTTTGTGCCGTCCTTGGCCAGCTCTCCCGCTATCTCTCTCAGAATGACCTTCTTGATCCAAATCAGTCAGGTTTCAAGACTAGTCATTCAACTGAGACTGCTCTTCTCTGTATCACGGAGGCCCTCCGCACTGCTAAAGCTAACTCTCTCTCCTCTGCTCTCATCCTTCTAGACCTATCGGCTGCCTTCGATACTGTGAACCATCAGATCCTCCTCTCCACCCTCTCCGAGTTGGGCATCTCCGGCGCGGCCCACGCTTGGATTGCGTCCTACCTGACAGGTCGCTCCTACCAGGTGGCGTGGCGAGAATCTGTCTCCTCACCACACGCTCTCACCACTGGCGTCCCCCAGGGCTCTGTTCTAGGCCCTCTCCTATTCTCGCTATACACCAAGTCACTTGGCTCTGTCATAACCTCACATGGTCTCTCCTATCATTGCTATGCAGACGACACACAATTAATCTTCTCCTTTCCCCCTTCTGATGACCAGGTGGCGAATCGCATCTCTGCA
Source organism: Oncorhynchus nerka (assembly GCF_034236695.1). Classification (NCBI taxonomy): domain Eukaryota; kingdom Metazoa; phylum Chordata; class Actinopteri; order Salmoniformes; family Salmonidae; genus Oncorhynchus; species Oncorhynchus nerka. The sequence continues at coordinate 37,658,777 of NC_088409.1, read as the reverse complement.
TGTCTGGCAGACATATCAGTGTGGATGACAGATCACCACCTCAAGCTGAACCTCAGCAAGACGGAGCTGCTCTTCCTCCCGGGGAAGGACTGCCCGTTCCATGATCTCGCCATCACGGTTGACAACTCCATTGTGTCCTCCTCCCAGAGCGCTAAGAACCTTGGCGTGATCCTGGACAACACCCTGTCGTTCTCAACTAACATCAAGGCGGTGGCCCGTTCTTGTAGGTTCATGCTCTACAACATCCGCAGAGTACGACCCTGCCTCACACAGGAAGCGGCGCAGGTCCTAATCCAGGCACTTGTCATCTCCCGTCTGGATTACTGCAACTCGCTGTTGGCTGGGCTCCCTGCCTGTGCCATTAAACCCCTACAACTCATCCAGAACGCCGCAGCCCGTCTGGTGTTCAACCTTCCCAAGTTCTCTCACGTCACCCCGCTCCTCCGCTCTCTCCACTGGCTTCCAGTTGAAGCTCGCATCCGCTACAAGACCATGGTGCTTGCCTACGGAGCTGTGAGGGGAACGGCACCTCAGTACCTCCAGGCTCTGATCAGGCCCTACACCCAAACAAGGGCACTGCGTTCATCCACCTCTGGCCTGCTCGCCTCCCTACCACTGAGGAAGTACAGTTCCCGCGCAGCCCAGTCAAAACTGTTCGCTGCTCTGGCCCCCCAATGGTGGAACAAACTCCCTCACGACGCCAGGACAGCGGAGTCAATCACCACCTTCCGGAGACACCTGAAACCCCACCTCTTTCAGGAATACCTAGGATAGGATAAAGTAATCCTTCTCACCCCCTTAAAAGATTTAGATGCACTATTGTAAAGTGGCTGTTCCACTGGATGTCTTAAGGTGAACGCACCAATTTGTAAGTCGCTCTGGATAAGAGCGTCTGCTAAATGACTTAAATGTAAATGTAAATGTAAATGTAAATTACTGCATACAATAGCTGAAGAATCATCAGAGGCATTCAGGGCAGTTAGAGGGACATACATTAGGTTACTTACATTGTGTCTACCCATGCCCCTGGTATATTGTACATTTGCTGAAGCATTATGACAACTCAGCGTCACAATGGTAGGGTGTTACATACGCCTCTTGGAGGAGGGAACGCAACACCCTGCTACATCTCAACTCCCCGTGGAGTGAAAAAAGTATGTGATTGTAGGTGCTAGGAAGGATGACAGAGGCAGAGAAAAATGCAGTTTACAGGGAATGTATTTATTATGTATTATTTCTTAACACAGTAAAGTGGGGAAAAGGTAGCTGGGCTTGGGTCATTGATGAATCATTGTCTCAACACATCCTTTTGATGCTGTGAAAGGATCCAGGAACTCTAACGATTTGGGTCTCCTTAGAAATGTATTTTGTTTCCAAAAGGTATCAAAATTGTCAATAAAAGTTACACCCATTGAGCTGCAATAATCACGTAGCCAGTTGTGAAGAGAAATAATCGTGCTAAAGCATTCAATGCCACGATTCAGAGAGGGCACAGGGACAGATATGATGGGTCTTTTATTAATGTCTAGCAGAGAGTCAATCAGCTCTTTAAAATCCAGTTTCAACCATTCAGAACAGCCCTTCATAATGTCGTTAAACCCCACATGGACTACGATAGAATCCATTTCCATGTCCTGACGTAGTACATTCAGGAGCAGCTTAGTAATGTCATTTACTCAAGCTCCAGGATAGGACATTGTAGACTCAGGCTTGGCAGAGCCTACCCCCTGCACTTTATCTGTGAGCTGTTGGCTAGAGCGCACTGTGGGAAGACCACAGTGCTATTTAACGCAAAGGTTTTTGTGAAAAACTATTGAGAGTTGAAAATGTGATTGAACCACATTGAACTTTAGATTTGGCCTACAAATGAATATACCACCTCTATGGAAAGATGAACAGGATGGTGTTCTCCGTTTTGCTCAACAACCCCTTGTCTGATAGTAGCCCATACAAATGAATGGAAGTATGGAGGTAGTTTTGTGCCAAAAAGTTAAGGAGTGTCCAAAAAAACAAAAATATTTCCTGATCTTTCTTATATCTCCTAGATATAGGACAGACTCGTCAAAACCTTATTCCTTATGATTTATTTTTTGACTGTTTTTTGTTGTTGTTGCCATTTATGAATGTGTTATTCATTGCTTTCTATGGGCTATAGTATTTTATCAACAACAAAACATATACAGTTGAAGTCGGAAGTTTACATACACGTTAGCCAAATACATTAAAACTCAGTTTTTCACAATTCCTGACTTTTAGTAAAAAGTCACTGTCTTAGGTCAGTTAGGATCACCACTTTATCTTAAGAATGTGAAATGTCAGAATAATAGTAGAGAGAATGATTTATTTCAGCTTTATTTCTTTCATCACATTCCCAGTGTGTCAGAAGTTGACATATACTCAATTAGTATTTGGTAGCATTGCCTTTAAATTGTTTAACTTGGGTCAAATGTTTTGGGTGGCCTTCCACAAGCTTACCACAATAAGTTGGGTGCATTTTGGTCCATTCCTCCTGACAGAGCTGGTGTTACTGAGTCATGTTTGTAGGCCTCCTTGCTTGCACACGCTTTTTCAGTTCTGACCACAATTTTTCTATGGGATTGAGGTCAGGGCTTTGTGATGGCCACCTCAATACCTTGACTTGGTTGTCCTCAAGCCATTTTGACACAACTTTGGAAGTATGCTTGGGGTCGTTGTCCATTTGGAAGACTCATTTGCAACCAAGCTTTAACTTTCTGACTGATGTCTTGAGCTTTTGCATCTATTTTGTGAAGTGCACCAGTCCCTCCTGCAGCAAAGCACCCCCACAAAATTATGCTGCCACCCCCGTGCTTCACAGTTGGATGGTGTTCTTCGGTTTGCAAGCATCCCCCTTTTTCCTCCAAACATCACAATGGTCATTATGGCCAAACAGTTCTATTTTTGTTTCATCAGACCAGAGGACATTTCTCCAGAAAGTACGATCTTTGTCCCCATGTGCAGTTGCAAACCGTAGTCTGGCTTTTTTATGGCGGTTTTGGAGCAGTGGTTTCTTCCTTGCTGAGCCTTTCAGGTTATGTCAATATAGGACTCGTTTTACTGTGGATATAGATACTTTTGTACCTGTTTCCTCCAGCATCTTCACAAGGTCCTTTGCTGTTGTTCTGGGATTGATTTGCACTTTTCGCACCAAAGTACGTTCATCTCTAGGAGACAGAATGTGTCTCCTTCCTGAGCGGTTTATACTTGCATACTATTGTTTGTACAGATGAATGTGGTACCTTCAGGCTTTTGGAAATTGCTCCCAAGGATGAACCAGACTTGTGGAGGTCTACAATTTTTTTCTGAGGTCTTGGCTGATTTTTTTATATTTTCCCATGATGTCAAGCAAAGAGGGACTAAGTTTGAAGGTAGGCCTTGAAATACATCCACAGGTAGACCTCCAATGGACTCAAATGATGTCAATTAGCCTATCAGAAGCTTCTAAAGCCATGACATAATTTTCTGGAATTTTCCAAGCTGTTTAAAGGCACAGTCAACTTAGTGTATGTAAACTTCTGACCCACTGGAATTGTGATACAGTGAATTGTAAGTGAAATAATCTGTCTGTAAACAATGGTTGGAAAAATGACTTGTGTCATGCACAAAGTAGATGTCCTAACCGACTTCCCAAAACTATAGTTTGTTAACAAGAAATTTGGGGTGGTTGAAAAACAAGTTTTAATGATGCCAACCTAATTGTATGTAAACTTCCAACTTCGAATGATAGCCAAACCTAAAGGGGTCCTAAAATATAAAAATCTAATAGCTAAATGATCCATGGTATGACCATCTTAAAACAATTCCAAATGTTAGTTTAGTAGACCTTAATATCATGGAAACACATGTGAACCATTTTATGACATCTTGTTTGTTTTTCTGTTTTGTTCTTCTTTCTTTACCCTCTTTTATCTTCCTGCCCAGGGAGGATAGTCTGATCTGTTTGAAGTACATAGCCTATTTAAGGCTATAGGCCTCTCAAAATCAACTCTGGACCTCGAAGCCAGTTCTACCTGTGTTATTTCATTGTTCCCTTCTAATCAGGGACTTATTTCGACTTGGGACACCAGGTGGGTGCAATTAATTATTAGGTACAACATACCTCATAGGGTAAGAGTTGAACACCCCTGCTATAAATAACGTTATAGCAGATGAATTACTATATAGACTACCGGCACAGCCTAGATTATGGCTGTATATCATGAGAATTGAGAAAGTTTGACACCCCGCACGCCTCAGGTTATAGCAGGCGAATGAACTCCCTCGCTCACTGTCACATCCACTCTGCGCGAACGAGGTACTTGGCCGGAGCGCGCCTGTAGGAAGCCAGTCGACATTTGTAACGGCTCTTGAACCTACATTCTGCGGTCAACTCACCCTGCAGACTTATATTTTTCACTTTGAAATAAAGCTCCATTCATAAACATCAAAGTGGACTCTCGGCGGATGGTTATTTAGTCCTGTTGACTTTCGTGTCAACTTTCCCGCACCGTTTCTTGGGACATGGGTGCGAGGCGCGATATGCCAACTTTTCTGGCTCTATCCACATTTCTATTCATTGCAACATGTGAGCCAATGGATAAGCAAGATATGCAAGGTAAAACAAATAATACTAACTCAGTCATAGGAGTGCTTATTTTGTGAATCATCAAATTAAATTAGGTGGAAGTGTGTATTCGAAATTAATTGATGCAGACAGTTTTTGGTCTGGGACTTCACTTTGTTCTGCCATAGACACACATAAACTCGAGATGGTTGTTATAACCCTGATAATATTAGTTAAAACTGCAGTTTTAGAAGTGTGTGCAAACCCTATAACAATTTCCAAGTCGAGCGTAAAACACTCCACACACAGGGCGCAACGTTTTTCTTTCACCTTTATGGCTTGAAATGTGCTGTTTTATCTCTATAGGCTACTTTCTATCATCTGTTGTCTCATTCATCTTGGTTATGTTGGTCATGTTTCACTGCTGGTTAATTAGGTTATTTGTTTTCCATTTCATACAGGAATAATATTTAATATTATTTCTAATTGATCATTCATATTTCCTCTCTCTTTTCTTTCTTTTTTGAGATGACCATTTTTCTCCTTCCACATGTCATAACTGATATTCTCCTCCACTTGTATTCTTTATGACATATACAGGAACAGAGAACGTGCTAGGCCAACTATTTTCTGACTTCCTTGGCTGACTTTCCCCCTATTCCCCTCTTTCCCCCTTGAGTGCTCACAGCCTGTTTGTGGCAGAAATCCTGATCATTGCCAAACCTCATTGTCCAACCCAGTGTGTGAATGGGTGAGGTGTCAGAAATAATAGAGAGAGACAGACAGACAGAGAGAGAGGAAGGAGGAAGGGGAAAGCCTTCTAACTAAGAGCCAGAAAGCAGCCAGGAGTCGTGCTCCTTTTATTCCTCTCTCTTTTGTTTCCCCCTGGGTTTTAATATCCAGCAATGTGTCAGCATGGGCTTTGACTTTTGGCACTATGAAGTTCTCTGTGATAATGCTCAGGAATGCCACTGCTAAAATTGATGGAAGTAAATGAATTCTGTATTGGTGCATAGTCTAGGAAAGCCAAATAAATACAGAGATAAATTCATAGTCAAAGGAAGAGAAATTAAATAGAAAAATATGTGTAAGAAAATAGTTGAAATGTACAATGTATTTGTACCTTCAATGTTATAACACTGTACTATCTGTCTATTAAACAAACATTTAAACTGTAGATGGGGATTTATTAGTGAAATGAAACAACTTGTAAAACGTGTTTCTTAAAGAGTCTTCATAAGGGATGTGGTTATAATAAGAGTCAGATTTGCTATTGTTAAGTTAGATGTTGCTTCAGAGATGTCAACTAGTCACTCAACAGGTGTCTTCATTTACCTGGGCAAGGGTCAAAGGTGAAGCGTCATCATGGGACTGGATGAGAGCCTTTGATCAGGGAACATGGTAGATAGATACCCTCTCTCTTCATTATCTCTCTCTGTCATTCCCTCTTTCATTATCTCTCTCTCCCCACCCCCTCTCCAGTCATTGACATGCTAACGCTGGACTCCAAGACCAGTGTGTCTGCGGTGGAGAAGGTGACAGGTGCCATGAGTGTGCTCAGTGACATCTACATCGTGTCCACATTCCGCCTGCCTCCCAAGATGGGAGGGGTGCTGCTGGGCCTCTACAGCAAAGAGGAGAACAAGAAGTACCTGGAGCTGGCCATCATGGGAAAGATCAATAAAGGTACTTCACTCTCACCCACTGATTCAACCAGAATGAACTATTTCCCAGTTTCTCTGTGACGGAGCGTACAACTAACTCCGTCTCAAACCACCTTTAGTATTTAAAAGTGTTCACATGAATATCAATCTGTCCATTAAGTTTCCCTTTTTCCACCCCCCTTTTTTTTGTATCTGTTTGACTTTTCTCTCCTTGTTCTTCTTTTGCTGTTATTAGTTACCTTTCCTTGTTCAGTAAATCCTTTTTTATTTTTTTATTCTCCCCGTTACCCTCTCTCATAGCTCTGGTGCGTTACGTGAGGGAGGATGGCAAAATTCACACAGTGAACCTCCAGAGCACAAACCTGGCTGATGGTCGCACACACTCCATTATTCTCCGGGTTGGAGGCCTGCGCAGAGACAACCTACACCTGGAGCTCTACGTCAATTGTCGATTGGCTGACTCCAGCCAGGGCCTCCCTCCATTGGTCCCTCTCTCTGCAGAGAAGGTGGAGATTCGTAATGGCTTCAAGGCCTACGCAAGGCTACAGGTGACAAGGAGCACTGAGTCTGACACTAAGTCTCAAGTAAATCCCATGCCCCTTTAGCTAAGGGCTTCATCTCAATAGCCCAACGTGGCTTTCTCTCCTCGTCTCCTATCCTCAATCTGCACTTTTTTGAAAACACAGGGTGAAGCAATATGGTGGATGTCTACTGGAAATTAGTTTTCACCTGTCAAGGTCTTTCACATCAGTGTAGATGAAGTGGAGCAGACGAGGAGTGGAGGCGACTTTTAATTGAGAGTTGGTCCTCTTTGACTACCTTTAACCATAGCAACAGCTGTCATTTAAAATCATATCATTAATAGCAGCTTCAACCACAGCATGGTGTGATCCAAGCTTCTCCCATTACAGGGCGCTGTGGAGTCCCTCAAAATGGCGCTAGGGGGCAGTGTGGCCAAAGCAGGTACCCTGGCAGACTGTCCATTCCAGGGGGATTCATCCGTTTACAACACAGGTGTGTCCAAAATCACTATATGACTTTCCAAGTCTGTTATGAAAAAAGTTAATCAGATGTGTATCCTGAACATGTTTCAACCTAAAGTCCTTTTCCTCTTCTTACAGTCGGTGCGACTGCAGAAGTGAACTCCATTCTAGGTGAGTGTATCCAAATGTCTCTTTTGAAGTATACAGTGGAATCAATGTCTTATGGAAATGTGTGTTGGCTTTACTTGACAATGATTTGGCATTCTGTGGGTATTGTATGTCAGGTGACCACACTAAGGCTCTGATTGGTCAGCTAATCATCTTTAACCAGATCCTAGGGGAGCTGCGAGAGGACATCAGAGAGCAGGTGGGTTGTGTGTGTGTGGGTTTGTACAAGTGTATGCATGGAGCATGTGTGTGTGTCTGCATACTGTATGTGATTGTGCATTTTCACTGATGTCCTCTCCTTCTCCAGGTGAAGGAGATGTCCCTGATTAGGAACACCATTCTGGAGTGCCAAGTGTGTGGTGAGTGAACAGCCATGGGAAAACAAACAATATGTATGGAAAATTTGACCCATTCTTGTCTCCCTCTTAAATACACAACAAAACCTAAACCAATTGTCTGTTGACCTCCAGGCTTCCACGACTCTCGTTCCCCCTGCTCCCCCAACCCCTGTTTTAAGGGTGTTTCCTGCATGGAGACCTTTGACTACCCAGGGTACCGCTGTGGTCCCTGCCCAGAGGGCATGATGGGCAACGGAACCCACTGCCAGGACATTGACGAGGTATAACACAATAACAGACAGGAAATGGAAATTAGCCTGGCCGGGTTTTAAATTGTGGTTTTTACACTGCCTCAAGCTCACAGTTGAATGAAATGTGAATTGACAAGGCTTTTAGGGTGACAGCTGAGCTGTTGTCAAAATAGACAGTCACTTCAAGTACTGTACTCAGCACGGCTCTTATTTCAAAGAGCCCCTACTTTACCACTTATCTCTGTCTATTTCTCTCTCATCTCCCCCACTCTCTCTGTTCTCTCTCTATTTCTATTCTCTGTCTCTCTAACTTGTCTCAGTGTTCCATAGCCCAGCCCTGCTACTCTCCAGGTGCCTGTATAAACACAGTGAAGGGTTTTAGTTGTGAGCTCTGCCCCCCTGGTCTCTGGGGCCCACCCCTCTTTGGGGTCGGACTGGAGTACGCCAAGTACCACAAGCAGGTACACACCCACACACACACACACACACACACACACACACACACACACACACACACACACACACACACACACACACACACACACACACACACTATCACTTTTTTGACATAATCCATAATTCCCTATTGTCTTTTTTCTTCCTCACACACCTTGCTGTGGGTTTGTCTATAGGAGTGTGTAGACATCGATGAGTGTATTGAAGTTGCCAATGCCTGTGTGCCCCACTCCATGTGTACCAACACCATCGTAAGTAGAAACCCTTTTCCAATGTGAAGATGTTTATTACAATGTATGTACAGCGTCAAATCTTCACAAACGAGACATCGCCCTCTTGTGATCATATGAGGGTACTCTAGAGCCGCTGTGTAGTAAAGCTGTTCTCTCTCCCTTCCCCTTCCTCTCCCCCATCTCTCTTTCTCTCTCCACCCTCCTCCTTTCTCTCTCTCTCTCTCTCTCTCTCTCTCCCACCTCTCCTTCCATCTTTCTCTCCCAGGGCTCGTTCAGGTGTGGTGGCTGTAAGGTGGGTTACCTGGGGAACCAGACAGTGGGCTGCGTGCCCCGTAGGTCCTGTGCCACACTCAGCTTTAACCCTTGTGATGCCAACGCCCACTGCATTATAGAGAGGAATGGAGAGGTGTCCTGTGCGGTAAGCAACAGTGGTCTTTTACTATCTTTGCCCTCCTGGACAGGAAAAGAGGAGCCACACTGCACTATACTGCCAAACTCTAAATACTACTTTATAGATCTTGGTTGGGCAATTCCAGTCCTCAAGGGCCTGATTGGGGTCACACTTTTTCTCCATCCCTAGCAAACACAGCTGATTAATTAAATTGCATTCTAAACTGAAGATCCTGATTAGTTGATTATTGGAGTCAGGTGTGTTAGCTGGAGCTGGGACAAAACTGTGACACCAATCAGGCCCTCAAGGACTGGAATTGCCCACCCCTGTTATAGATGTATTGTAGGTTTGTTTTAAAATGCTCTCTTTTCTTCCATTCTCCAGTGCAACATTGGCTGGGCCGGTAATGGGAACACTTGTGGCACAGACACAGACATTGATGGATACCCAGACCGCTCTCTGCCCTGTATGGACAATGACAAGCACTGTAAACAGGACAACTGTGTTTACACACCCAACTCAGGCCAGGAGGACGCAGACAATGACGGCATCGGAGACCAGTGTGACGAGGACGCAGATGGGGACGGCATCAAGAATGTGGAGGTGTGTTTCCATCTCAGACCCTCTGTGGTAATTGTATCTGGGTGTATGTGTGTGATAATATAACTTGTATGATTGTAAGTCATTGTTTCTCATTTTTTCTCATGACCATAACGGTTATATTTTGCAGGATAACTGTCGACTAGAACCCAACAAAGATCAGCAGAACTCGGACACAGACTCTTTCGGTGACGCCTGTGACAACTGTCCCAATGTCCCTAACATTGACCAGAAGGATACGGACAGCAACGGGCAAGGAGACGCCTGTGACAATGACATAGATGGAGATGGTGTGTATTCACACAGACGCGTGCGCACACACTCACACATTCACTCACACATAAACGGCAAGATGTCCGGGAGACCTTTTTGTGGGCCGCCGTTGAAGTTGGCATTACACTCATTGTTAACATAGCAATTCTAAGCAACTAGGTGATGGTCCTCATGTCTCCCCACTGTCTCCCCCTGGTGTTCAGGTATCCCCAACGTGCTGGACAACTGCCCCAAGGTCCCCAACCCCATGCAGACAGACAGGGACGGAGACGGGGTAGGAGACGCCTGCGACAGCTGCCCTGAGATCAGTAACCCCATGCAGGTAAAATAACCTTCACACCCCCAACTCCCAAAATGTGGATCTACAGAAGATATCCAGCCTTGTTTCTTGGCTGAAACAGGGGTTTAGGCTGCTCATTTGTCTTGTCTTTGGTTTATTCTGACCTTCTCCCCCTAGACGGACATTGACAATGACCTGGTGGGAGATGTGTGTGACACTGACCAGGACACGTGAGTCTCTGACTTCAACATGAACGCACACAAACACACACAAACTGCACTCACACTTGGCACACAGCGCTACACCTGCTGTGCCTAACACACACATACATGCACCTGCTGCGCTCATATTCACAAAAAAATACACTCACTTTACACCTGCTGGGATTTACAAGTAGATACACACACCTGCTAGGATTTACAAGTAGACACACACACCTGCTGGGGCTTGTTTTTGTGCTGCAGTTGGTAGAAGTTCCTGATGGTGTTTTTCTAGGTGATCAAAAAAACACGAACTATTTCGGTACAAACAAAATAAGTGAACATAACGTGACTTGGGCGTTATAGGGCAGCGCACTATACCGGATTTTAAAAGGTCATTTACGATTGAGCCGACATGCGCAGCATTTACCATGAACGCTGTTTAAAATGCCTAAGGCGCATTGTCGGTTGTCTAGGGAACTGTGCTAGAGCACTCCTTGAATTAAATCCCATCCTAGGAGTTTAACTGAATTCCAATGTGTCTATGTGTGTTCCAGGGATGGGGACGGTCACCAGGACTCCAGGGACAACTGCCCTGACCATCCCAACAGCTCCCAGCTGGACTCGGACAACGATGGCCTTGGGGACGACTGTGACGATGACGATGACAATGACAGGATCCCAGACATTCAAGACAACTGCAGACTTATCACCAACCCCAACCAGAAAGATTCTAACAGTAACCAACCATTACTAAAACTTGAACAGTGAACTATCCCTTTAACAGTAACCAACCGTTATTAAAACTTGAACAGTGAACTATCCCTTTAACAGTGACCAACCGTTAAAGGGATAGTTCAATGTTCAAGTTTTAGCTTATTTTTTTAACTTCTGCATCGCTACATGCTTCAAAAGTGCCCCTCTGTCTTACTATGGCCATCTCCCTCTCCTCTCCCAGGTAACGGGGTGGGCGACGTGTGTGAGAACGACTTTGACAACGATTCAGTCTGGGATCTGATTGATGTGTGCCCTGAGAGTTCAGAGGTCACTCTGACAGACTTCAGAGCCTATCAGACAGTCATTCTGGATCCAGAGGGTGATGCCCAGATCGATCCCAATTGGGTGGTGCTCAATCAGGTGACCCTTGACCTCCCTCTTAGGCTCAACACATGAACAACTTTGATTGTAGGCTGAAATATCCCTTTAAGGTTATCCTCCTACTCTGAAATCAGTTTACAAGGAGGACTATTATGGTTATTATAAATAGGCCTATGCTAGTGCATTGACTACAGACTAAAGCATGGTATATTGCATTGTGCATATTTGTCACGCTCTTATGTATGATTCATTGTGGATACGGATTCTGATGTTAGTGAATCCTCTTTTATTGCAGGGCATGGAAATAGTTCAGACCATGAACAGTGATCCTGGTTTAGCTGTGGGTAAGTTGATGTTATGGGTTGTGTTGTTTGTTACTTCTTGTCCTGGTCTTGTGACGTAATCTAAATAGAATTACTCAAATTCTGGCCTATACAGTGATTTGAGTATAGCTGTATATTGAAAAGGTCCTGGAAATAAATATATTCAGTACCAGTCAAAAGTTTGGACACACCTACTCATTCAAGGGCATTTTCAACCAGCTTCACCTGGAATGCTTTTCCAACAGTCTTGAAGGAGTTCCCACATATGCTGAGCACTTGTTGGCTGCTTTTCCTTCACTCTGCAGTCTAACTCATCCCAAACCATCTCAATTGGGTTTAGGTCGGGTGATTGTGGAGGCCAGGTCATCTGATGCAGCACTCCATCACTCTCCTTGATAAAATAGCCCTTACAAAGCCTGGAGGTGTGTTGGGCCATTGTCCTGTTGAAAAACAAAGGATAGTCCCACCAAGTACAAACCAGATGGGATGGCGTATCTCTGCAGAATGCTGTGTTAGCCATGCTGGTTAAGTGTGCCTTGAATTCTAAATAAATCACTGACAGTGTCACCAGCAAAGCACCCCCACACCATCACACCTCCTCCTCCATGCTTCAAGGTGGGAACCACACATGCAGAGATTGTGGTTGGAACCAAACATCTCAAATTTGTACTCATCACACCAAAGGACAAATTTCCACCTGTCTAATGTCCACTGCTCATGTTTCTTGGCCCAAGCAAGTCTCTTCTTCTTATTGGTGCCCTTTAGTAGTGGTTTCTTTGCAGCAAATTGACCATGAAGGCCTGATTCACACAGTCTCCTCTGAACAGTTGATGTTGAGATGTTACTTGAACTCTGTGAAGCATTTATTTGGGATGCAATTTCTGAGGCTGGTAACTCTAATGAACTTATCCTCTGCAGCAGAGGTAATTCTGGGTCTTCTTTTCCTGTGGAGGTCCTCATGAGAGCCAGTTTCATCATAGCGCTTGATGGTTTCTGCAACTGCACTTGAAGAAATGTTCAAAGTTCTTGAAAGTTTACGCATTGACTGACCTCCATGTCTTAAAGTAATGATGGACTGTCATTTCTCTTTGCTTATTTGAGCTGTTCTTGCCATAATATGGACTTGGTATTTTACCAAATAGGGCTATCTTCTGTATATCACCACTACCTGATTGACTCAAACACATTAAGAAGGAAAGAAATTCCACAAATGAACTTTTAACATGGCCCACCGGCTAATTGAAATGCATTCCAGGTGACTACCTCATGAAGCAGGTTGAGAGAATGCCAAGAGTGTGCAAAGCTGTCATCGAGGCAAAGGGTGGTTACTTTGAAGAATCTCAAATATAAAATATATTTTGATTTGTTTAACACGTTTTTGCTTACTACATGATTCCATATGTGTTATTTCACAGTTTTGATGTCTCCATTATTATTCTACAATGTAGAAAATAGTACAAATAATGAATGAGTAGGTGTGTCCAAATGTTTGACTTGGTACTGTATATTTTAAAATTCCAATGAACTGAATTGACCTGACTCAACGCAATAACCTCCCCCAGGCTACACAGCGTTCAACGGGGTGGACTTTGAGGGCACCTTCCACATCAACACGGTGACGGACGACGACTATGCAGGCTTCATCTTCGGCTACCAGGACTCCTCTTCCTTCTACGTGGTGATGTGGAAACAGACAGAGCAGACCTACTGGCAGTCGACACCCTTCCGGGCCATGGCCCAACCTGGCCTGCAGCTCAAAGTGAGTGATGGGACACAAACACAGCAGCCTATAGGTGGTGCTACTGATAAGAAACTTGGCTGAATCGGGACACTTCCTGAGAATCACCTTCAGATAGACTCTGCTGTTGGATATACACTACCGTTCAAAAGTGTGGGGTCACTTCGAAATGTCCTTGTTTTTGAAAGGAAAGCAAATGTTTGGCCAGTAAAATAACATCAAATTGATCAGAAATACAGTGTAGACATTGTTAATGTTGTAAATGACTATTGTAGCGGGAAACTGCAGTTTTTTAATGGAATATCTACATAGGTGCCCATTATCAGCAACCATCACTCCTGTGTTCCAATGGCATGTTGTGTTAGCTAATCCAAGTTTATCATTTTAAAAGGCTACTTGATCATTAGAAAACCCTTTTACAATTATGTTAGCACAGCTAAAAACTGTTATACTGGTTAAAGAAGCAATAAAACCTTGCCTTCTTTAGTCTAGTTGAGTATCTGGAGCATCAGCACTTGTGGGGTCGATTACAGGCTCAAAATGTCCAGAAACAAAGACCTTTCTTCTGAAACTCGTCAGTCTATTCTTGTTCTGAAAAATGAAGGCTCGAAGGCCAGCATCCCGGAGCAGCCACTTCACTGTTGACGTTGAAACTGGTGTTTTGTGGGTACTATTTAATGAAGCTGCCAGTTGAGTATTTGTGAGGCATCTATTTCTCAAACTAGACACTCTAATGTGCTTGTCCTCTTGCTCAGTTGTGCACTGGGGCCTCCCACTCCTCTTTTATTCTGGTTAGAGCCAGCTTGCGCTGTTCTGTGAAGGGAGTAGTACACAGCGTTGTACGAGATCTTCAGTTTCTTGGCAATTTCTTGCATGGAATAGCCTTAATTTCTCAGAACAGGAATAGACTGATGAGTTTCAGAAGAAAGGTCTTTGTTTCTGGACATTTTGAGCCTGTAATCGAACCCACAAATGCTGATGCTCCAGATACTCAACTAGGGTAGAGAAGGACAGTTTTATTGCTTCTTTAAACAGTACAACAGTTTTCAGCTGTGCTAACATAATTGTAAAGGGGTTTTCTAATGATCAATTAGCCTTTTAAAATTATAAACTTGGATTAGCTAACACAACATGCCATTGGAACACAGGAGTGATGGTTGCTGATAATGGGCCTATGTAGAAATTCCATAAAAAATCTGCAGTTTCCAGCTACAATAGTCATGTATAACATTAAAAATGTCTAGACTGTATTTCTGATCAATTTTATGTTTTTTTTATGGACAAAAAAGGTGCTTTTATTTAAAAAACAAGGACATTTCGAAGTGACCCCACACTTTTGAACGGTAGTATAAGTACAACAAAGCATGTTGTGGTAGAGAGACATTCTAAAAACCTTTGATAGTTATCCAGTGAAATATAATCATGGAAAAAGTAGCATCTACTACAGGGTTCAGAATATGCAACAAACTCTCTCTCTCTCTTGTCCCCCTCCAGGCAGTGAAGTCCCGTACAGGGCCTGGTGAGTACCTGCGCAACGCCCTGTGGCACACGGGGGACACCAACGAGGAGGTGAAGCTGCTGTGGTCGGACCCACGGAATGTGGGCTGGAGAGACAAGACGTCTTACCGCTGGCAGCTCAGCCACAGGCCCCAGGTGGGCTACATCAGGTAGGCCACACCCCTCTTTCTCTCTTAGTTCTTTATTCTTTTTATTTGATTTTAATTTACTACTTTCTATTTGTATCAGATGTTCAGTAACTCTTTTATTGTCAATAGAATTTATGATCTGAAGTCATTTAGTACCTGCTTAACTATGTATCAGAATTCCTTTGTTTTTACTTACTCGGGGGCAGATGTGTTCGATGGCTTTGAACTTGAAGCTGAGTTCATCCTCACTGGACAGGACACTGTTGTGATACACGGCTGTGTGTGACCACTGTTGACCACTAGAGGGAGTTTACACTGCCTTGGCTTGGATGATAAAAAAAGAAAAAGAAAGATGGCTGGTGGCAGTTTGGTGGACTGGGTGGCTATTCACCAATATATACTCCATATTCTTCCCTCCTAAACCTCTTTGTGACTTTTACAGAGAGACCGGGCCCCCTGGCCCTCTATTGTCCCCGTTGCCATGTCAACCAAATCCTTGGCAAGAATTTGCTGAGCGCCAGTTCATATGCAGATCCAGAGGAAACTACTGTAGAGTGGGGGGTCTGAGAGAGACAGAGAGAGCAAGAGAGAGAGAGAGAGAGAGAGAGAGAGAGAAAAGGGGGGGTGAGGGGGAGAAAGCGAGAGAGGGAGAGAGCAGGGAGAGTATCAAAGACAGAGAAAGAAACAGAAAGATAAACAAGTGTGAGGGAGTCTGACTAGAGGCACTGAGAGTAACATAGCAGAATAAGGAAAAATCTCAAGCAGATTGTCAAATTCTAAGAGTGAAAGAGAATATCTTGAATCAGACGTCATGTCCGAGGAACATATTGCTTATGCAAATAGTTTAAGAAACCAGCTTTATTGGGTGACATAAATACCACATTGTGCTCAACAAAGCATCAGCTAGACATTTTCAAAAGACACATTCATTTGAACCAATACCTGTGTTTGAGCATCTCTCAAAACCCTTACATTTCTGGCCCATTATCAGTAGCGATGCGTGGGTAAAATCACCGGGGAAGCCAAACCAGAACAAAAAGCCATTATATAACCTATGTGTTGTGATAATTGCTTTATTTGCTCTATAGCCTGTCTTGACACTGTGATATATATACAATAAGAAGACACAGTGGCAGAATAAATTCAACCACATATTTGTTTCATTACAAAACTGGAGAGCAACATCTGTCCGGTGAAGTTCACAAAACATATTGCATGTAACAAACAGTTACATGACCTACAGCATGTTCAAGCAAGGTAATGTTTATGGATTTAGAACCACGGAAAGTTTCCGCAAGTTGCAAAGAAAACAGGAACTGCCTTCACTATTCCAGCACCATTTCAACATCATCTTATCAACTATGCTTAGTCTAATACAGTGACAACTAAAAGATACCAAAAACTATTTAGTCCAATCAACGTACGCTAAATATGATGTGGCTGTCCATGTAACTGATTTCTCTGTATGTGTGTGTATTTGTGTGTGTTTGCGTGCGTATAAGTAGAAAAACATGTTGACTCACCCTACTTGTAGAGAAACGCCAATTCCATCCTCCTCTTTCATGTTGCCTAAACGGCTTATAACTCTGTCATATAGTACACACTTTTTGTTGTTCTAGGCTACCTGATTAAAATGCTTGCTAGTTAGCCTAACTACCTTTCATGGGCAACGATGCGCCAGGCCAGCATACTACCTGGGGACAATGTATGAATTTATGTTTGGATCAGAATCACTGTTATAATCATTGGCCAGTATGGATAATTAAGTAAAACCACAAGTCCAAATCCCTATCTCCATCCATTGCCAATTTAGGAAAGGGACAATTTTAGCAAGCTAGCCACCGGAAGACAACAACACAAGGAGATGCAACAATTCACGTTTTTTTCTGTCAATAATGATGTTTGGCTTGTGATGTGATTAGTCTGAAGCCAAATCCAAACTGGCTTCCCTTGACACTTTTTTTAGTGCTCCAGGACCATTCAGTGTTGAGCTCACACAGTTTAGCTCAACACTGATTGGCTATTATTTTATTTTATTTTTTTCAATGGAGACCAAATGCTCGCTGGCTTCCCATGCATTCAATGCTACGGGCAGCAACAACTTCATACTCTTTCGACCAGACAGCATCAGATAGATATGCTGCACATACTGAGACAGAGGGGCACTGTTACGTTAGATCAGATGCTTTCTCTGATAAGATACATTCAGCCTGTTGCGAATTGAAGGACATTTATGAAACACAGAGAGGCAAAAGATACATTATTTTGTATATATTTTTTTTTGTCAATTCTTTGGGGGAAGCCTAGCTTCCCCTGGCATCCATGAATACATGCCACTGCCCATTATTTAAAAAAAGTTGCCAGAGAAAAGGAGAGTTGGGGGGGTGGAGTTTGTGGAGGGGGGGCACTCCAGTGGGGTGCAGTGAGGGGAGAGTGGAGAGAGAGACAGGTCTTTTTAGAGGCAGGGAGGCCCTATTCAGACCCAAACAGAGAGACACCTGCTTTGTATGCTGTGCAGAGGAGTCAATGGAGCACTGCAGCTATGCACTGCACTCACTCAGGCAGTGGCTGGGACAGGGGCTGGGCCTGCTCTCTGTCTCTCTTTCTCTGTTCATCCAAATCACCCATTTTGAGTTCTGTGGTTACTTGCCACTGGGTTTTAGTTTGGTGGCACTTCATTTGACTAATCTCTTATATGACCATATGCCAACTACTACAGCTACCCACAACAATCACGTTATGGGTATGTGACAGTGGTATAAATAAAGACAGTGTGGATGACTTTCATTTTGATAATTACCAGAGGGAACATGGCTAGAAATGACAAGGGAATGTTAAAGTCCCCTGATTTGTGCATTGTCCCGCGCTCCGTGGTAGGGTGAAGTTATATGAGGGGACGGAGATTGTGGCTGACTCTGGCGTGGTGATTGACACTACCATGAGAGGCGGGCGACTGGGTGTCTTCTGTTTCTCCCAAGAGAACATCATCTGGTCCAACCTGCGCTACCGCTGCAACGGTAAGACTCCGTTCTTCACATTGCTACTAACCACTAACGAAACTTGTATTGAACAACATAATGCTAGTGAACTAATTTACTTGTATGTTCTGCTTCATGTATCTGTTGTTTATTAGACACTGTTCCAGACGACTTCAACCCATATCGCAAACAGGTCCTGCTGCACATCAAAGTGTGAGATGATTCGAGGATGTGTGAGTGCTGAGGCATGTAGATGAGTAACCTGTCCAGCACTGTCTATCTACACAAACTTACACACACATTCACACACACTCTTACTGCCTCTCAGTACAGACTTCCAACTGCTGTTCAAATGTGTGTGACTGTGTCTGCCATTGAGTGAAAGGGGAGGGGTTTCAGAGTTGTGGTAAAGGAAGAAGAACCAATTTACAACGTTGTTATTATACCAGACTGGAAAAGCAAAAAGGTACCAGAGACTTTGGAAGAAAGTATACATGATAATTCATGTAAGTAGGACTGTGTTACTTCTGGGTTTGAGTTGCTGTTTTTGCCCTCAATTTCACTGTATGAACGGTGGTTGTGTGAATGACAGCGGTTAACCGTTGAGTTTGACTGTTGCGTTGGGTGTGAGTGCTTTTGTATTTACAGCTATTATAGGAATACATGGATTCCATTTTGTGTTTTAAGACCGAACAGTTAAAGGATGTGTTTTTCCATCTCATATCTAACTGTAAAATAAAAAGCATAAGCTAATGTTACAGGGATGATGGGAATTTGATAAATACTGTACATCCTCTGGATATGAAACTCCTGGTAACTCTGTCATGATCAGATAATGTCATCTCAGCAGCAAAATACAGATCTGTCACAAGAGACTGTAGACTTGCAGCTATTTAGCCATATTACGTTCAGCCTTTAATAGTGGAATTATGTCCCTATTTTGAATAAACGTGGATCTCTGTGGATTCTAGTGTATACTTTCCTGGACATCTGAGTTTGTGCCCAGTAATTGAATAAGAAATAAAGCCTTATTGGATGTGTTTCTTTAAGTCATCTTTAACTGATTAATTCAACAGAAGCATAAACAAAGAGCAAAACAATGTTTGTCCACAAAAAAAATAAACAATTGAATTTCTTAAAAATATGTTTATTTGACCTTTGTGATTCTGTACACAACAAGAATGCTAATGAATGATACTACTTTTTAAAAAACAGTCAAATAAATCAAGAGCAACTGTGAGTGAGCACTGCTGTTCCAAGGTCATCTAGTCAGTGATGTATGTGGTGACACTGGTGCTAACTGTGTCTAATCGTTGAGTGCTGTGGTTGTCATCATACCTCCCAGGAGCAGACAGACCCCAGGGCTCAACTGACTGAACTGCCCAGTCTGTCTCCACAGTCTGCTTCTCTGCTCCACCATAATAGCCAGTCATAAAAATCCATATACATTGTACAGAACTTGCTATATTTAATATCATATATTATGTGTCACATAGCCTAATTAGGTTATTCTTATGCCAGTGTAGTAACACTGTAATAACTCAATGATAACACTGTATTTTAACATGTTGTTACATTGTAACTTACTTTGTAGTGGAGTTGAGCATTTTGTTACCAGATAAGTGAAATAAAGCCTCTTCCCATTCTACTTGTGTAATAACAACAAAACGAGTTCCCTGCTGAGGACAGACTTGAACATTTATTTGGATTCCATTTAGAATGGAGTATTTTAAGCATTATTCTATTAAGCTGGAGATGTCCTGCTATTGACCTCTGACTACTTTGTAGTAGCTCTATCCTGACTAACTCTCTCTCAGGTGTGATTTTTGTTTGTCATCCTAGGTCTTGCTGGCCATACAGAGTTTTTGTAATACTGCTTCCTATCCCAATATGTGGGAACTTTCAGAGTGAAGTCACAAGGAAAGAGGGAAGAGAATGACTTAGTGGAGTTGGCAAAGGTCCCCACATGGAAGCTAGCCAGCCAGTGTCAGGTGCAGACAGTGGGACCGTTTGGAAGCAGAGGCTTACCAACTGTATAGAATAAATTCCCTGGGTTTCTCCCATTAGCAGGCCACGTGTTGCGAATAGATAGAATAAATTGGGTCAATATAGCCAACGACAGTACTACAGATATGAAATATGTATCTCTAAATAATTGTAGTAGCAAAATGTGCTGTAGAAAGTGATTTTGAAAATATATTTTTAAATATATTTTTTAAGACAGAACAAAGTTTTGAAGTACATATCACAGTGCTCTTCCACATGTTTACAGAGAGAAAATAATGAGGAAAAACAACCTTTCTGAGCTCCTCTGTTAAAGATGGAATACCCTGGGTCCGGGAGGCCGGGACGAGTGCAATATTGGGAGGGCATTGTACAACAGTGCACCACATCCCACACCTGCCTGGCCCTGGGAGGGGTTAACACTTAATCTGCATCCCCAAGCACCAACATTTCATGATCTGGCTGCAATCCCAAGTTTACCCTCTCTTCAGATATGTCTGAGACTCACATCACCTGAGGAAGACAAAAGTGTTGCATATTAGTCATGGGCTAAAAGAGCTTATGCTCTATTTTTCTCTCTCTCTCACACACACACACACACACACACACACACACACACACACACACAACAAACATGAGCCCTAACAGTTACCAGGGCAACAGGTCTCCAAGCCACGTAGGGGTAATCTGTTTAGGGCAACCACAAAAGTAAAGGGATAAAAAAAGTTTTCTAGGGAAAAAACACTTCCACATTCTAAAATGTATTGTCAAAAGTATTATAATAAATATATATATATTGTGATACATAACAGGTACATAATTTCCTTTGGGGAAAGGTTTGGACTTTGGAGGAGTGTGTCCAAACACAAACTGTCTAAGCCTTTATAAAACAAAGTACACTAAGATAAACATATAGACCAATGAAAATGTGTTTAAAACCTTACCTCAAGTCACAAGTGATTAATTGCATCTTCATTCATATAGTGTCGCCATTCTCTGGAACATATTTTGATATGGCCTATGAAAATGCATCAGCAACAACTCGCCAGGTAGTTAGAAAGATGCGTTCTTATTAGTCCAGAATTCCTTATATGCTGGATCTGTTTTCTTAAATGCATTCCAAACCCATTCTGCAATTATCCAGAGCCGAAGATACAGGACTTCTTTCCTCTCCTAAAAGCTCTCTGACAATGGACCTCGCGCTCCGAATAGCCACTGCTTGGTCAATGGACCCCGCCCCCACTGCTACAACAAACAAAGGCCACTATGCAATGCTCACTGAGGCATGTAGGTGCCCCTCTTAAAAGGCCAATAACTTCGGACATTCTCTGCAGTTGAGGAAACACGTCCGCCTATCCTTCCCCCTGTGTGTGTATCCCTGCAGGAATGTCTACCTCTTTGAACTTTTATTAAAACATGATGAAATATTAAACTACAATGGACTCACCCAAATTCGGCATTTATGATATTCAGATGTCAATCAATGACATTTCGCGCCACTTCTGCACGCCACATGTCACGTGAAAACCTAGCGATAAATTGAAAGGGTAACACTTTTAGTCATGTCGTTTACTGACGTTCGCCTACTATCTGAAAACACGTTTTGTCACTTTGTTGTATTTTCTATACCAATTTCAAAGTTTCTATATACAGTATAGCCTTACAGTTCGTTTGGACGGTTTGGCACCTGTCCTACTCCAGCTGAGTTTAGCACCTTGGCTGTGTGAATGAATGGTGCATGGTGCAGACAATTGGTTTTGTTGGGTCATTTTACAAACCATGCAGCCTGTCCTCAGAGCCATAGGAAACATACTTTACGTATTTCTGGGCACCTCCAAGGCCTACAGTATGATGCCCACCAATGGTTTAGTTACTTTAGACAGAACTAAAAGTAGGGAGATTGGATCAGGGAGGATGGATGGGTGTAATCTGTGACCATCTAGCAATCCAAATGTTGCGTGTTTGAGTCAAACTGGGGACAACTGTAGCATTTTAGCTAACCCTTCCCCTAACCCTTATTCTAAACTTAACCAAATTCACCAACCTGCTTTGTAAATTTACCTAAACTTTGTCTTTTTAGTTCTCCTAACCATTTACGTAAATTATCCAAACATTTGTCGTTAGTTTCCCAAAACACCAACGTAAATTCTCCCCGTAATTCACCTTTGTTGTTATGGTGCAACAAGCAACCTGAGTGGTATACTATGAAGCAAACTAGATCTACTCAGGCTTTTATAAAGCTAGCCAGCTTCAGTTATCTTCACATTCCAGGTCAGGCTTCATCCGTATGACGGTGGATATTGCTTGTCCGCCTGCCGTTAACTCTAGCAGGCTTGTAACTGCGTGTGCATGTCGCACATGGCTAGTCGAAGGCGAACTCTTCATTGAGACAATGCTGAAATATCAATCCATTGGTGGGTCAGTGCCACATTTTCATTTGTGCTGAAATTATAATGAAAGAAAAGTTATCTTTATTTTATTACTTATCGTTAATGTCGTGTTTGGTGTGCTTTGGTGTGTTTATCAATGCACAAGCACCTTGTTTCCCACTACTATCGCTCCTTCTTCGATCTGTGGAACAGCTTGTTGCATTGTGGCCATATATAGACATATCTGTAGCAGGGTTTTGGAATCTTTAACCCTGGCAATTTTACAGATAAACTCATGAATACACTAGCAATGGCCACCAGTCATGACTTGAATGGGAACTGCCATCTATGGATTATATGTCATTGGTTGGTTACAGTTGTCAGTTTTCTTTTTGCAAATTTCAAAATACAATTGTGCGAAAAAACGTACAGTTTGGAAAGCCTACAGGGAGGAGGTGAGGGCCCTCTTGCCTATGCCGTTCTGTACCATCACTCATTCATATCTTTATGTACATATTCTTTATCCCTTTACACTTGTGTGTATAAGGTAGTCGTTTTGGAATTGTTAGGTTAGATTACTCGTTGGTTATTACTGCATTGTCGGAACTAGAAGCACAAGTATTTCGCTACACTCGCATCTGCTAACCATGTGTATGTGACAAATAAATTGGATTTGATTTGAAAAAAGAGTTGACCAAAGTTACAGTACATGCTAACTCCTCAAACCTGAATCATAGTAAAGGGCTCTGGTCACAGAGAAAGATATACAATACTATACATCATCCAAGACGTATGATAAATCACATTATCCAATTCGTATGCTATTTTATGACCTGGTAAGAGGTACCCAACTGGGCACACCACCTTATCAAAACATGGATAATTGGATAGTATTTGGTTGAGATGTTGATCAATGAGATTACAACCTATATTCACCCACTCAAAAAGACAGCCAAAAGTTAGCAGAATTTTCAATATGTTATCAATATGCTTCCCTGAGGAAGGCACAGTGATGCTGAAACGTTGGTAAATACCCATTCAATTGCTTTGAGTTTATTGATGAAGTGTGCAACTTTCTTTATTTTGATAGTTTATAGTTTATTCGCCGTTAGTCAGCAGCTCCACACTAACTATTATTCTGGGTATGCACCAGCTCATGTTTTTGAATCAATATGCTTCCAACCATCTAAAAGCACAACCTAATTCCAATGGAAAAACAATGTCTGATAAATTGTCACCCGAATGTCTATCACTTCACTTTCAACCATTTAAAAGTAGAGCAAAGTTCAAATTGGAAAACAATGTCAGATATTTTGTTTATTTATACAACAGTTAAATGGGTTATCGCTGTGCTTAATATAATAGCAGAACCAAATGACCTGGATTGCAGTTGAGATTATATTAAAAGTACATGGTGTAAGTGATCAAGCCCGTTCAAGATTCTGCACAGATTATTACAGCAATTGTGAAGACCTGAGAAGACCTATGCATGTTATCTTGAACATACTGTACACATTTTATATGATTACATAAGTAGTATAGTTACAATAACCTCAAAATGTGGCCATGGATGTGTTACTCATTTTAAAGGTTGAATGTTACATCAGTTTGCAAAAGCCTTAACTTTAGGCTATTTACTGTATTACAAAAGTAATATTGCATTTTTTGGGGTTTAAAATGCAACCAAATATCAACATTTATATGTACAGTGCATTCTTCAGAATTCAGACTCCTGGACTTTTTCCACATTTTGTTACATTACAGACTTATTCTAAAATGGATTTTAAAAATCCCTTCAATCTACACTCAATACCCCATCATGATAAAGCAAAAACAGGTTTCTAGAATTTTTGTAAATGTATTACTAATAAAAAACGGAACTATTACATTTACATAAGTATTTAGACCCTTTACTCTGTACTTTGTTAAAGCACCTTTGGCAGCGACAACAGCCTTCTTTTGGGTATGACGCTACAAACTTGGCACACCTGTATTTGGGAAGTTTCTCCCATTCTTCTCTGCAGATCCTCTCAAGCTCTGTCAGGTTGGATGGGGAGTGTTGCTGCACAGCTATTTTCAAGTCTCTCCAGAGATGTTCGATTGTGTTCAAGTCCGGGCTCTGGCTGGGCCATTCAGAGACTTTTCCCGAAGCCACTCTAGCATTGTCTTGGCTGTGTGCTCAGGGTCGTTGTCCTGTTGGAACCTTTGCCTTAGTCTGAGGTCCTGAGCGCTCTGGAGCAGGTTTTCATCAAGGATCTCTCTGTACTTTGCTCTGTTCATCTTTCCCTCGATCCTGACTAGTCTCCCAGTCCCTGCTGCTGAAAAACATCCCAACAGCCTGATGCTGCCACCAGCATGCTTCACCGTAGAGATGGTGCCAGGTTCCCTCCAGACGTAACGCTTTGCATTCAAGTCAAAGAGGCCCTGAACGCTCAGGGTTTCATCCGACCAGAGACCAGACCATGTTTCTCATGGTCTGAGAGTCTTTTAAGTGCCTTTTGTCAAACTCCAAGTGGGCTGTCATGTGCCTTTTACTGAGGAGTGGCTTCCACCTGGCCACTCTACCATAAAGGCCTGAAACATCTTTTTAAAATACATTTTAATACATTTTAGTTCCATCTGAGTCATCCCATTTGTGTACATGTATTTTTGGTTGAGTTGGAGACGTGAATCCAACATATTATTTGTTAACAAGTTAATAGGCTATTTATTGTATTTCAAAAGAGTGGCAGATTGAATTATCCAAGCAGAAGATACATCTCCATCAAATGTTGACATTTGGTTGTGTTGATGTAACAGTATAGACTTCACGTCCATCCCCTCGCCCCGACCTGGGCAGGAACCAGGGACGCTCTGCACACGTCAACAGTCACCCTCGAAGCATCGTTACCCATCGCTCCACAAAAGCCACAGCCCTTGCAGAGCAAGGGGAACCACTACTTCAAGGTCTCAGAGCGAGTGACATCACCGATTGAAACGCTACAAGCGCGCACCACCACTAAGTAGCTAGACATTTCGCATCGGCTACATTGACAGCCCAACAAAATTCAATATCACTAAATGTCTTTACATCTCAAAGGTTGAAACCTTAGGCCTATTATATTGTCTATTTTTTTTGTAGAATTCTTATGATTATAATTTCTTTCTGATAATGGATCTAAAGTTGAAGATCTAATGTTGTTTTAAAGGTACAAATTCAACATATTTTATACAAGGTTAGTCAATTTGCTTAAATTTCACCCTAAAAACAATAGTTGATTATTTTTATCAAATCCAATTTTTATTTTATTTTTTATTTTACTAGGCAAGTCAGTTAAGAACAAATTCTTATTTTCAATGACGGCCTAGGAACAGTGGGTTAACTGCCTGTTCAGGGGCAGAACGACAGATTTGTATCTTGTCAGCTCGGGGATTTGAACTTGCAACCTTTCGGTTACTAGTCCAACGCTCTAACCACTAGGCTACCCTGCCGCCCCAATGCATTTTCCATGTATACTGAACAAAAATATAAACATAACATGTAAAGTGTTGGTCCCATATTTCATGAGCTGAAATAAAAGATCCCAAAAATGTTCCATTATGCACAAAAAAAGCTTATTTCTCTCAAATGTTGGGCGCAAATGTATTTACATCGCTGTTAGTGAGCATTTTTCTCCTTTGCCTCCTCTCTATTTTTTTCCTCCCTTTGACATAATCCATCTACCTGACAGATGTGGCATATCAAAACCCTGATTAAACAGCATGATCACTACACAGGTGCAATTTGGTCTGCAGACAATAAAAGGCCACTCTAAAATGTGCAGTTTTGTCACACAACACGATGCCACAGATTTCTCAAGTTTTGAGGGAATGTGCAGTTGGCATGATGACTGCAACAACCTGATCAACTCTATGCAAAGAAGATGTGTTGCTGCATGAGCTAAATGGTGGTCACACCAGATACGGACTGTTTTTTTAATAAACACCCCTACCTTTTGTTTAAGGTATCTGTGACCAACAGATGCATATCTGTATTCCCAGTAGTGTGAAATCCATAGATTAGGGCCTTATTTCAATTGACTGATTTCCTATGAACTGTAATTTAGTAAAATCTTTGAAATTGTTACATGTTCCATTCATATTTTTGTTCAATATAGATTCCACGTCACAATACCTTGACAAATTACCTTTAAACAACGTTGATTCAACCAGTTTTTGCCCTGTGGAATGATGGGCTACTTTTGAATTGTGTAGCACAATTCGACCTATTATTCGTATGAATAACGTAGCATAATGTATCATACTAAATGGAGTGTCAAAGATTTATGCACAGAATAATACGAATTGCCCCGAGACCAGCCAGTGCAATATTGACAAAAGTCTACACTTTTTTTTACTCAACTGGCTACGATATCTGTCAAAACTGCTTGAACCGACTTTCTTGGGGATTTATGACCAAGAGGGCAATAAATACAGAATGGCCTACTATAAAAATAAGAAAACACACTAGCAACAACAGGTTGCAAATAGAACAGGTTGCCAGAGCCACTGTGATAGTTTGAAATAGCCCCCCGGTGCCTAGGAGAGTGTGCGCCCAAGTGGACAGTTGTTACGCGAGCAGCAGGTGTTCGACGCGAGTGATTTATACCACTCGTGGAGAAACACTGTCAAATTTCTCACTCA
The DNA here is from genome assembly GCF_034236695.1 of Oncorhynchus nerka. NCBI lineage: Eukaryota > Metazoa > Chordata > Actinopteri > Salmoniformes > Salmonidae > Oncorhynchus > Oncorhynchus nerka. The sequence goes on along the minus strand of NC_088409.1, from coordinate 37,631,561 downwards.
TCTGAGTGCCGACAACGAGAGAGGAAGGAGTAGCGGCTTGCAATGAAACCAGTTTGAGACTGGACATCAGTGTCGGCAGCTCACTTGGACAGTGTGGGAGTTTGGTGTCAGTGCAGGCATAACCTACTTCGCCTTTTTCCTATTGGAACGAGTGAGGTGGGGACATTTACGCAGAGTCTCATACCGAGCTTCAGCAGAGGTGTGATTGGGTGAGGATATGAATGGTGCTTTGCCTGGTTCATTCTTAAATTAATCATGTGCTACACAATTCAGAAATGTGGCATATTATTTACCTGCCCACTTGGCACAGACGTCAATTCAACGTCTATTCCACGTTGGTTAAACCTAATTTCATTCAAATTACGTGGCAACAATGTTGATTTAGTCAGTGTGCCAGGAGATGCTGCTATTTAATTGTGAGCTATGGACATGTATGGATTGGGTCAAGTAACTGTACAGCTTTCATTGGATTGGAACATGTTTTTTCTAACATTGTAGAATAGAACAATTCACTCTGTCCCCTAATGGAACTTGCTGCTTTAAATAGTTTCTCCATGGCCTAATATTAGAACAAACTCCCTGTCATTGTGAGGAAATCAAGAAATACAGCAGAATGGCATGTACTGTAGACTGACACTTGGGTGACATTGGCGATGTGGAATTTAAGGTTATATCAGCAGTTATACAACAACAATAGAATGATACCCATATATTAGCCATTAATTTGTGTAATAGTACCCCCTGAATTGTCCTGAAGTACAGCTATTGATTGTCATAAATAATTGTTTTCATCAATCCTATGCTTTCACGGATAATTCATATTGATAGATAGATAGATAGAATATACAATAGATTTGTACAATAGATAGATTATCAATAAAACAGATCATACAATTAGTCAATCAGTCTGAAGTTATTTGAATGTTTTGATAGTGACCATCAAAATATACTGGTCTAAATGCAGTTCAGACATGTGACAGTGGGAAGGAAAACGTCAGGTGGAACGAAACCTTGAGAGGAGAGAGAGAGAGCTGCACTATTACAAATACAAAGATGCTATGATGTGCATTGACCTTTCCCATGCAGACACAAACAGATTGGATTCACATTAAAGTCTCATCCATCAATAAATCAAGTGAGGTTGAGGCAAACGACCAACAGCTTGCTCTGTGTTTGTGGTCTTTATGTCCAATACCAGTTGAGGTTTGATCTAATGAATTAGTGAAAACCACTGGTCTTTACGTGAGCTGTTGTTGACATGTAGAAGCACATTGACATGTCACTCCAGGCCAAACCATGAGCAAAAACATCCCTAAGTCGCACATGTGACCAACCCACCTCTATGGTGACGTTGTGTATGTGTGTGTTTGGTTTTACTATCCATGTGAGGACCAGAGGTCCTCATAACGATAGTAGCCTAAACAAAGAAAATTCAAACAAGTGGGGACATTTCGCTCTTCCCCACAAGGAATAAAAGCTATTTTAGGTTTAGGGTTAGAATTAGGGTTAGAATTAGGTTTTAGGTTTTAGGGTTAGGAGTTAGGATTAGGTTTAGTTTTAGGGGTTTGGGGTTAAGGTTAGGTTTTGGGTTAAGGTTAGGGTTAGAGTTAGGTTAAGGTTTAGGGCTAGGTTTGAACCCCACAAGAATAGTAAAACAAATGTGTGTGTGTGTGAAGGGGAGTTAGGGTTTTGTGGTTAAACAAGGGTATGGGTGCAGTGTTGCCCTAAAGGTAGTACCATATTGGTGTTTAATTCACAAGCGACTGTTTGTGTGTGTATGCACAGTAATTATTTGCTGTTCATGGATGGAACAAACAGGACCCTGTCAGTGTTGTTGGACTGTGCACAGAGGGAGGTCACCGGGATTTTCAAAGCAGTGCAACAAAAAAAAAGAAGGGGGGCGGGGGCATACACCCCCACTCCAAAAGTGCAGCTGCATCAGAATCCATTGGCCGACATTCCAGACCTCAACCACTACACTAGTGAACACAATGCCCACTGGACAACAAAAGGAGACCAATCTAGGGCATTGAAAAACGTTGAAAACAGAAGTGAAGAGACTGGGTTTGGAGAGTGCTATACACTGCTGCTGTTAGTTGGAATAGCGTTAAATAAGATTCATTTGATAATGTAAGTTGAAGATGTGTCTGATTGAAGACTGATTGGGACAGCTAGTAGCCATAGCCACTCCCTCCCTGAGTATTGGAACTGCCGTTGGGAACACCTGCTTTACCCTTCCCTCCTCTGCCTTGTAGCCCTGACTATTTCAGACCAGGGGAACACATGAAGGAAAGGGGCTGGGTGGAGTGAGAGAGAGTCTGGTATATTTAGCATGCTCTATTTCTGCCCCTGCTGCTCTCGTAACCCCCCCCTCCCTTCATACCCCCTCTCCCTGGCGCAGTGCACAGGTCTCCCAAACTGTAATAAAGGTCAGACTTTAGTGTTGGTTCAGAGAGAGAGAGAGAGGACCACACACAAACGCACTGCACACATGGTTCAATCTAGCCCATGCCATGTCGCTTTCAAAGGCACACTTCCAATGGCACCAATGCTTTAGGAATGCCTTGTACTGCCAAAGGTTTTACTATGTAATGCACATAAGCTCTGTGAAGGTCTTACCGGAATGTAGGCCTACACCTTTCCTTAAACTTAGATCTTTCCACACATAAATCAGATACAATAATGCCATCCTTTTGGTTACTAAATTGGACTTGACGAAGATAAGCTTTTTTGTTTTACCCACTTTCTTTGGCCCTTGTTTGTTCTTGTCCGCTGGCAAACAGAAAAGGGAGAAGAGTCCAAATTGCAAAATGCCCAATTGACCAAGTGACCAACATTGTTGTAGCCTAGCTTTGACGGGTAAATGCTTGCTTTATACCAAGAACTGAAATACAACATCAAATTGGGTTTTTGATGCTTAGTGCTGTGGCACACATGGTAAGCCATAGCTTTTCTTTGTTTTACTATATTTTGTCTCAAGCCTAGCTTCACAACACTAACAGATAATTGTTTGCTATGCCAATGGTTACCACAGATGTTAGGTTACTTGGGCAGTTTATCTACTGTATGGAAACCTAAGCTCTGTAATGTAAATACTGCTGTTTATAGGACTATGATTATGGCAGCTTCAAACATGATCTGATCTGACCGGTGGTCAGGTGGATAAGACTGCTTTCATAAACTAAGACTGTTGATCAAATTATTGGTCCTATTCCTAAATGTGACCAAATGGTGGCCGCTGGTGTTGCTTTTCTCTGATTCTTGAATGTTTGTTTGTCAACAGTTTTCTCTCCATTGCCATCATCTTGTCCATGTCCAAGCAGAACGGTGTTGACTTCAGTCTGAGTGCTGTTGATGGGTTCCAAGAGTGTGGGAGATTGTTTTGCACAAACACACAGTCTTAAAAAGTAGTTAGCATCTATTCAAAAAGGTATGAACTACATCTACTTTATTACTTACAATTATATCTTTCTGTATTGTTTTTCACATGTTACTCTGACTGTAAATATTGTGTTTTGCTTTCAAACTAGGTATGATAAATACATAGATCTTGTGATCCGCTTGTTATATGATAAAATATTACAATATGCATTTGTTAATGTATTCAATACAAATTGCACTCTATCTTGACAAATGGTCTACTGGAGTCGAGCCTAGATTGTGCCTGTGGTAGTGGTGTGGGGTTTCCCCCTACAGGCCACAGTGTGTAATGTCTCTCTCTATCTGTGTCCTGCCTGCAGCTGTAGCCCCTGTACTGAGCCTGAGCCTGGTCTGCAGCCCTCGGCCTGAGGCTGGAAGGGGATGGGGACACTGGCCCTCTGCAGCCACTACTCACAGCTGTCATGGAAACGCAGCATCATAGTGGCATTGCTACTTTTTCACCTGTGCTGCCTGCAAGGTACTTTCAATGATCCACAGCTTTTGTCTTCAAGCTTCCGAATAATGTCAAGCAACTGTGGTACTTATGTTACATGCTCAATGGAAAGACATATTTTTGCTCCTACTATTGTCAAGTTGTGGTATATGAACTGGAGCTTCCACCTCTCTCCCTCCTCACTCAGTATGGGCATCCTGTCGCATCCTGAGGTGCAACTCTGACTTTGTAGCTGTCACCCTGGACCTTGGGGGCAGCGGAGGGGGCGGAGGAGGCAGCAGAGAGGGGGGAAATGCGGGTTACTGCAGCGCCCTCCGCTCCTACGCCATGTGTACCCGCCGCATGGCCCGTGCCTGCCGGGGAGATCTGGCCTACCATTCGGCTGTGCAGGGCATCGAGGACCTCCTCATCCAGCACAGCTGCCCCAGGACAGGCCCCACCGCTCAGCCCCGGCCCCTGCCACAGGCCCCCATCTCTGGGGACGCCTGCATCTACGAGAAGGGCTACCTCCAGCGTGAGGGCCGGACCCCTGACTATCTCCACTGTGGGGTGTTCGGGGATCCCCATGTTCGCACCTTCCGTGATGAGTTCCAGACGTGCGCTGTACAAGGGGCCTGGCCACTGATAGATAATGAGTATCTATACGTTCAGGCAACTAGCGCCCCCATGAGAGGAGGGGCATATGCCACGGCTCTCACCACGGTAGGCCTCATTTCTAAAATGATATACAGTAGTAAATTATAATTTATAAAATATATATATTTTTAATTATACAACTTACGTTCCGTTCTTAAAGGCCCAGTGCAGTCAAAAATGCGATTTTCCACCCTGAGGTTTGAATAATACTGTAAAATTGTGGAAATTATTATAATGCCCTTTTAGTGTAAGAGCTGTTTGAAAAGGCCACCTGAAATATCTGCCTGTTTCAGTGGGATGGAGTTTTGGCCTGCCCGGTGACATCACCAGGCAGTACATTTGTTAATACAGCAATAAGAAAGAGAGTTCCAAACCTCTCTGTTAATAACAGCTAGTTTTCAGTTTTTCCCTCCCCTCTCTTGCTTGAAAAATGTTTTTTTTGCCAAGAAACTATAATTTTTGGGGGGACTATTTTTATTGAATATAATCACAGTAAGTTATTATTATTACCCATAAATGATTTATTATTGAGCTAAAAAATAACTGCATTGGACCTTTCAAATATAACTATGTACAATCCATGACAGGTCTTTATACAGTCGTAGCCAAAAGTTTTGAGAATGACACAAATATACATTTTCACAAGGTCTGCTGCCTCAGTTTGTATGATGGCAATTTGCATATACTCCAGAATGTTATGAAGAGTGATCAGATGAATTACAATTAATTGCAAAGTCCCTCTTTGCCATGCAAATGAACTGAATCCCCCAAAAACATTTCCACTGCATTTCAGCCCTGCCACAAAAGGACCAGCTGACATCATGTCAGTGATTCTCTCGTTAACACAGGTGTGAGTGTTGACGAGGACAAGGCTGGAGGTCACTCTGTCATGCTGATTGAATAACTGATCGAATAACAGACTGGAAGCTTCAAAAGAAGGGTGGTGCTTGGAATCATTGTTCTTCCTCTGTCAATCATGGTTACCTGCAAGGAAACACATGCCGTCATAAGTTCTTTGCACAAAAAGGGCTTCACAGGTAAGGATATTGCTGCCAGTAAGATTGCACCTAAATCAACCATTTATTGGATCATCAAGAACTTCAAGGAGAGCGGTTCAATTGTTGTGAAGAAGGCTTCAGGGCGCCCAAGAAAGTCCAGCAAGTGTCAGGACCGGGATCGGGCCACCACCAGTACAGAGCTTGCTCAGGAATGGCAGCAGGCAGGTGTGAGTGCATCTGCACACACAGTGAGGCGAAGACTTTTGGAGGATGGTCTGGTGTCAAAAAGGGCAGCAAAAAAGCCCAATTCTCTCCAGGAAAAGCGTCAGGGACAGACTGATATACTGCAAAAGGTACAGGGATTGGACTGCTGAGGACTGGGATAAAGTCATTTTCTCTGATGAAACCCCCTTCCGATTGTTTGGGGCATCCAGAAAAAAGCTTGTCCGGAGAAGACAGGGTGAGCGCTACCATCAGTCTTGTGTCATGCCAACAATAAAGCATCCTGAGACCATTCATGTGTGGGGTTGCTTCTCAGCAACCCCACACAAGAACACAGCCATGAATAAAGAATGGTACCAAAACATCCTCCAAGAGCAACTTCTCCCAACCATCCAGGAACAGTTTGGTGACAAAAGGAACAGTTTGGTGACAAACAATGCCTTTCCCAGCATGATGGAGCACCTTGCTATAAGGCAAAAGTGATAGCTGTGGCTCGGGGAACAAAACATCGATATTTTGGGTCCATGGCCAGGAAACTCCCCAGACCTTAATCCCATTGAGAACTTTGTGGTCAATCCTCAAGAGGCAGGTGGACAAACAAAACCCCACAAATTCTGTCAAACTCCAAGCATTGATTATGCAAGAATGGGCTGCCATCAGTCAGGCCTAGAAGTTAATTGACAGCATGCCAGGGCGGATTGTAGAGGTCTTGAAAAAGAAGGGTCAAAACTGAAAATATTGACTCTTTGCATCAACTTCATGTAATTGTCAATAAAAGCCTTTGACACACCATAGTAACATCTGACCAAAATATCTAAAGACACTGAAGCAAATCAAATCAAATCAAATCAATTTTTATTTGTCACATACACATGGTTAGCAGATGTTAATGCGAGTGTAGCGAAATGCTTGTGCTTCTAGTTCCGACAATGCAGTGATAACCAACAAGTAATCTAACTAACAATTCCAAAACTACTGTCTTATACACAGTGTAAGGGGATAAGGAATATGTACATAAGGATATATGAATGAGTGATGGTACAGAGCAGCATACAGTAGATGGTATCGAGTACAGTATATACATATGAGATGAGTATGTAGACAAAGTAAACAAAGTGGCATAGTTAAAGTGGCTAGTGACATAAGGATGCAGTCGATGATCTAGAGTACAGTATATACATATGCATATGAGATGAATAATGTAGGGTAAGTAACATTATATAAGGTAGCATTGTTTAAAGTGGCTAGTGATATATTTACATCATTTCCCATCAATTCCCATTATTAAAGTGGCTGGAGTTGGGTCAGTGTCAATGACAGTGTGTTGGCAGCAGCCACTCAATGTTAGTGGTGGCTGTTTAACAGTCTGATGGCCTTGAGATAGAAGCTGTTTTTCAGTCTCTCGGTCCCAGCTTTGATGCACCTGTACTGACCTCGCCTTCTGGATGATAGCGGGGTGAACAGGCAGTGGTTCGGGTGGTTGATGTCCTTGATGATCTTTATGGCCTTCCTGTAACATCGGGTGGTGTAGGTGTCCTGGAGGGCAGGTAGTTTGCCCCGGTGATGCGTTGTGCAGACCTCACTACCCTCTGGAGAGCCTTACGGTTGAGGGCGGAGCAGTTGCCGTACCAGGCGGTGATACAGCCCGCCAGGATGCTCTCGATTGTGCATCTGTAGAAGTTTGTGAGTGCTTTTGGTGACAAGCCGAATTTCTTCAGCCTCCTGAGGTTGAAGAGGCGCTGCTGCGCCTTCTTCACGACGCTGTCAGTGTGAGTGGACCAATTCAGTTTGTCTGTGATGTGTATGCCGAGGAACTTAAAACTTGCTACCCTCTCCACTACTGATCCATCGATGTGGATAGGGGGTGTTCCCTCTGCTGTTTCCTGAAGTCCACAATCATCTCCTTAGTTTTGTTGACGTTGAGTGTGAGGTTATTTTCCTGACACCACACTCCGAGGGCCCTCACCTCCTCCCTGTAGGCCGTCTCGTCGTTGTTGGTAATCAAGCCTACCACTGTTGTGTCGTCCGCAAACTTGATGATTGAGTTGGAGGCGTGCGTGGCCACGCAGTCGTGGGTGAACAGGGAGTACAGGAGAGGGCTCAGAACGCACCCTTGTGGGGCCCCCGTGTTGAGGATCAGCGGGGAGGAGATGTTGTTGCCTACCCTCACCACCTGGGGGCGGCCCGTCAGGAAGTCCAGAACCCAGTTGCACAGGGCGGGGTCGAGACCCAGGGTCTCGAGCTTGATGACGAGCTTGGAGGGTACTATGTTGTTGAATGCCGAGCTGTAGTCGATGAACAGCATTTTCACATAGGTATTCCTCTTGTCCAGGTGGGTTAGGGCAGTGTGCAGTGTGGTTGAGATTGCATCGTCTGTGGACCTATTTGGACGGTAAGCAAATTGGAGTGGGTCTAGGGTGTCATTGGACCTTTCAAGCAGCAAACTTTGTGGAAATTAATATTTGTGTCATTCTCAAAACTTTTGGCCACGACAATACTTAAATAAAGTTGCATATGTACGTCTAGCTCATTGGAAGGGTGTGTGTAACAACAGGGTTGTCTCTCCACCAGATTACCATCATCTTTAAGAACTGGCGCCAGTGTATCGAGCAGCAGATTTACCAGGCGGAGCTGGACAACGTTCCCACAGCCTTCGTGGACGGCTCAGTGACCAGCGGGGAGAGGCAGGGCCAGTACAGCCTGAGCGTCCACTCTGATCTGCCTGGGCACCAGGCTGAGATCCGTGCCGCCCACATCGGCACCACCCTGGTGGTGCGTCAGAGTGGGCGGTCCCTGGGACTGTCAGTACGCTCGCCACGCGCCATTGCTGAAGCATTCACCCCCGAGCAGGACCTGCAGCTGTGTGTGTATGGCTGCCCACCTTCACAGCGCCTAGAGACGCTACCCAGCCCCTCTTCCTCCTCTTCCTCCAGCCAGCTCTCTGCTGCAGCCCATGTCCACTGTGCAGCCCTCCTCCCTGCCAGGGACATCTACTACCAGGCCTGCCTGTTTGACCTGCTGGCCACAGGGGACCTCAACTCCAGCACGGCGGCCGTGGCGGCCCTGGAAGACGCCCGGGGAATGATTTCAGACCCCAATAAGGTGCATCTGCTACTGGGGGGCAAGGCCGATAGGAGTAGCCCATGTCTGCCTCTGATCCTGGCTGTGGCTGTCCTATCAGAGCGTCTGGTGGCTCTGTGGACGGGGAAGTGTTTATGAACTAGTGACTGGTAGGAGCTGTGGGCATAGCATTAGCCACACTGACTCTGACCAAGCAGATGCTCTTTCTTCATACTTGATGGCCTTGTTTCATAAACAACAGGCATCACCTTTGACTGGCTGGAACATGGCATTATAACTGGTTACAGAGGTCAATGTTTCCCTGATTCATTTTCTACCAGCAGGAGAAGAATGTTGACAGGAATAAATACAGGTGAGTGCTCTCAGTGAGGATAGAAGTGAACTCTTGAAGCCCGAATCCCTTAACTATGCTGAGACAAATGTATTAAGACAAGATGTATTATCCATCTCAGCACAGAGGATGGCCTGTTGCATAATTCCACAAATCCAGACAGTAAATGGCATCTTCAACAAATTTTTTGTATCACTTTCTGTTATTTTCCATTTATTTTATCACGGAGGGGAATTTAGTGGTTTGTTTATAGTAAATATAATACTACAGTGGTTTCATCCTTTGTATAGAAACTAATTTATCACTAATTTATTACGTCATCTTTGTGTGTCTACATTTGGTATGCAGTGAGTTGTAATAACGTCTCGATTCATTTCATAAGGGACTGTTTTTGAATGTACGTTTGGTTCATATGTCAGTATTTGTAAGACAATGTTTACAATGTATTGTTCATCCTGTTCATATTTTTACCTACTGTAGTTGCCAAAGTAAAAAATACATCTTCCCAAAGTTACTCATACCATCTTTCTAAAGCAATAGAGATCATGCAAGGAGCAAATGACAATACTATATTGATTTCAAAAGGATAGAAAATATCTCAAATTGCCTTCCATGTAATAATGTGAAGTCTGACAGGGATAAAACATATTTATACCTACAGATTCTAATATATTTCCCTTTGTGAGTTTTATGAAATTGTATAGTTTTTTGTGTGTATTTTTGATGAGCAACCCTAACTGGGGGTTTGTGTACTTTGAAATGTCCAGTAACAACTGCAGTATTCCTCTGGAGGGGCTACTGAGGCAGCATTTGGGCGAGTTGAGTTCTCCTTCGCTGTGACTGGCAGCTCTCTTCTGCCCTCTGATGTCTTCTCTGGTGTCCAGCATTCCTGTTGTTGCTTCTGTGATAGCTGGAATGAGCCCATTCTAGACCCACCTTAGCTTCTCCGATGGAATAGGTCAATGTAGAAAGTGATAGTTGGGGTGGGAGGGGCAGTGGGGTTGATCAAAAGGGGGGGAAATTGTATGTTTTTTTATTGATTGTATTGGTTATGATGTGATTCAATAAAAACAATTGTTCACAATAAAAATACAGTGAAAAGAGACAGCGAGGAACCACACCTTAACACAGTAAACAATATTAGAAAATGTAGACTTGGCAATTAAGGACACTTTATTTCAATAATCTTTCAGTATTCTTCAGTACAAAAACAAAACACAAATCAAATTTGTGACAAAAATCCTTCATATTTACATACTGTGAATTACTAGAAGTGAAGTAAATTGAAATGAAGTTTGAACCTTACTCCCTAATGGCTCTATTCAATCAGATCCACTTCAGCCGACATCTGCATAGTGGTTGTTTTGGCGGTGTCGGAGGTGTAACTGCGCTAGAGCTGCCAAATCCACAATTGGCTCCTGGTATTATACCTAAAGAGGACATTACCATTGGCTGCACAGCGTCGCATTAAGAGAAATCCCATGTAGCCTTGTTTACAAATTTGAACACGAGAATGTGAGATGTAATCTTCACCTCGATTAGGCTGATAGAAAGCCTCATTATTTAGTTACATTTTCAATTTGAGCGTCATTATTTCTATATAGCCTACACTTTCTCGTTCTGAACTTCTAACGCCAGTGGGACGGTGTGGCTTCATGGCAGTTATCAAGAGCAGCTGCTCACCAATCTGACTGCTCCAATGCAGTTACACCTACGACACTGCCAAAACATCAGCAATTTTTCTACCCAAGCCTCTTTTGGGGGGGGGGAACGGTGAGAGTCCAAGAATATGTAAAGCATTCCTCCAGAGAGATAGAACACACTAGCCCTTCCTAATGTTATGTATTGTTACTGGGCAGCGAATATACAAAATATTGTTTACTGGCTTCGCACCCCAGAAACTGACTGTTGTCAAACAGAAGTCATCTCCTATTTCTCTTCCTCTTTGTCAGCTTTAGTCACCTCCAATCTTACTCTTTCAGCTTTGCGCTATACATCCTATCCAATTGTTGTCAATACTCTTAAAATTTGGCCTTAATTCCGTCAAATTCTGTGATTTCTCTATTCAAGATCCTATATGTAATAATCACCTCTTCCATCCAGTCAATCTAGATTCAGCTTGACGTCTGTGGCAGAGGAATGGCCTTACTAAGTTTAGTGACCTTTATATAGATGGCACCTTTGCCAATTTTGATGACCTCGCTATCAAATGTAATTACCCCATTCAAGTATATTTAGGTATTTCCAAATGTAATTACCCCATTCAAGTGTATTTAGGTATTTCCATGTATTTATTTGTTTGATAATCATGTCCCTTGATAACCCGTCATCTGAGCGGGAAAAAGGAACTTGGTTGAGAGACCTCGGACAAAGTCTAGAATAGTGCCTTACTTGGGGTAAATGGAAGCTCCTCTTGTGCCCGGCTCGGCCTTATACAGTTTAAGGTACATCAATGTATCCATTTCAGTAAGGCCAGATTCTCCAAATTCTACCCAAATATTGATTGTACATGTCACAGGTGTAAAAGCTCCTTGGCGCATTGGAATCACATATTCTGGTCTTGTCCCAGTCTGGCAGACTACTGGTCCACTATATTTAAAACCCTTTCTGAAGCATTTGATATTGAGTGGCAGCCTAGTGCAGAAATGGCCATTTTTGGAGTACCAAACAACAATCCTTCCCTGACCAATAGACAGCTAGATGCCATTGCCTTTGCCTCCCTGTTGGCACGCAGAAGGATTCTATTGGATTGGATTCTATTGGATCTATCAATCCTCCCTCGGCCTCTCTTTGGCCCAACTCATTTTCCTACAATTAGACGAAATTAAGTAGACCATGGCCCAACCCCCAGCCCTTGAGGTTACTGCTATATTGGCCTATAGCATCACCTCCCTCCATATTAGTACTCTTGGCCCCACCTCCAGCCCTTGAGGTTACTGCTATATTGGCCTATAGCATCAGCTCCCTCCAGATTAGTACTCTTGGCCTTACCTCCAGCCCTTGAGGTTACTGCTATATTGGCCTAGAAGATCACCTAATCACCTGACATTGTTAGGCTATTACATTTTTGCTTTGTACTGAAGTAATATTATGTTGTATACTTTAGTGTTGTGTTTTCTGATATGTAACTCAATGACTTTCCCTTTCTTTTTAAATGTGTTTGGAATCATTCTGGGGTTGTCGGCTAGTTGTGGGGTGTTGGCTAGTGCCGATTAACAATGGGTCTGATTGAATCTAGGCCTAAACCTCTCACATTGGATAATGCTAATGTTAATGCAATTCCTTTTGTATTTAGCCCAGTCCCACGTTCTTTTTGTAAACAGTTGGACCCGTTATAAACACTGCACTGTTTTAACACTTACAGTGCCTTCGGAAAGTATTCAGACCCCTTGATTATTTCCACATTTTGTTATGTTAGAGCCTTATTCTTAAATTGATTAAATCGCTTTTTTATCCTCATCAATCTACACACAATACTCCATAATGACAAAGCAAAAACAGATTTTTAGTCATTTTTGCTAATTTATTTTGAAAGAAAAACGGAAATATCACATTTTACACAAGTATTCAGACCCTTTACACAGTACTTTGCTGAAGCACCTTTGGCAGATTCAAGGGAAAGAACAGAGCAAAGTACAGAGAGATCCTTGATGAAAACCTGCTTCAGAGCGCTTAGGACCTCAGACTGAGTTAAGGGTCTGAATACGTATGTAAATGTAATAGTTTGTTTTTTATTTTTAAGAAATGTGCAAACATTCCTAAAAACTTGTTTTTGCTTTGTCATTATGGGGTATTGTGTGTGGATTGATGAGGGAAAATAATGATTTAATGAATTTTAGGATAAGGCTGTAATATTACAAAATGTGGAAAAAGTTAAGGGTTCTTCTACTTTCCGAAGACACATACACTAATATACCAACAAAAACACTCACATACACAATAGTATACTAACTAAACAATATACACAAACAATTTGAACATCAAGTTCTAATAAAATAATACCAGTGTAAACAAGCTTCAGTATCACACAGAATATCCCAATATTGCACATACACCATCCATAGATATATACTGTACAGCCCCCTGTGTTTGCGTGTGTGCATGCGTGTGCATTCGTGTGTGTGCGCATGTATGTGTGCATGTGTGTGATTGATCAATGATGGAATGTATTTAACAGTGAAAGCAGGCGGACACCAAGTCACTGACATCAGATGGTAACTCCATTTGAAGTTAGCCAGACTGGTTAACTCCAACTGAATTATCCAACCATACAGATCCCCAAGTAGTCTAACCCACAGAGGCAAGCGGTGCATAGAAACATATTCAACTACAAGCAGGGTTAGGACCAGGGTCAGGGTTAGGAGTCCATTCTACTTGTCCAAAATTGTCTTGAGGCCTCATATACATCCAAGTCATTGTGTTGGCTTAAATAGTGTTAATGTGTGTAGTTCTGTCTGTGTGCATGGTTCCCAGTCTCTCTGGTGCCGTTTGAATACCAGTCTTAATGGTACTTCAGCCTTTGGTTTGTGAGTTTGCAGTCCACTCACTGATGACAGATCAGCTTTAAAAGGGGTAAATAACCTTTGATCTGTGAGTTTGCAGTCTGCCTGCAGATCTCATTTCAGTTTAATTTCACTCAAGACGTGGAACTCATCCCAAACAGCCTCCTCGAATCAGGAACTGGTCTCCATGGTGCCAGTGAGTGTTCTTAGGCGTCTGCTAATTGGTCAGAGGTCAGCTGCTCACGGTCTGACACGTCATCCGCTGGCGGCCGAGCCCGGTCAAAGAAACCACACTGAGGAATAGAGGGTTAAGTTATACTAAAGTCCTTGTGTGTGTGTGTGTGTGTGTGTGTGTGTGTGTGTGTGTGTGTGTGTGTGTGTGTGTGTGTGTGTGTGTGTGTGTGTGTGTACCTTCCACATGGCCAGTGTTAGCATGGCCAGGACCAGCAGTCCCAGTAGGATGGCTAGGATGATGACCCACAGAGGAATAGCAAACGCCACATCAGGAGTTCCCCACAGCACCAGTGTACCCATCTATTCACACACACACACACACACACACACACACACACACACACACACACACACACACACACACACACACACACACACACACACACACACACACACACACACACACACACACACACACACACACACACACACACAGTTAGTTGCAGGCTGGATGGGGTTCAGGGTAAGGGTTATTGTAGGTACTAGTTAGGGTGGATGTCACATCTTACTGAAGTTGTGTGTTGGGGTAAGGAGGATGTCTGGAGGCTAAAGGGCAGGGTAGAGGTAAGGGTTAGTGTTAGGGGTATCTTATTGAAGTGGTATGTTGGGATAAGCAGAAGGGCTGGAGGCGGTAAGGCAGGGTACACTCTTAGAATTAGTGGTGACTAAGAACCCTGGAGATCCTTGAGGAGCCATTGATAATGGTTCACACTTGCACCTATGGTTAGGTTCTTGGAGCATGCGCAGACCAGCTGGCTGGTGTATTTACGGACATGATCAATCAATCCTTATCCCAGTGTGCTGTCCCCACATGCTTCAAGAGGGCCACCATTGTTCCTGTTCCCAAGAAAGCTAAGGTAACTGAGCTAAATGACTACCTCTACCCTACCTGACACCCTAGACCCACTCCAATTTGCTTACCGCCCCAATAGGTCCACAGACGACGCAATCGCAATCACACTGCCCTAACCCATCTGGACAAGAGGAATACCTATGTAAGAACGCTGTTCATCGACTACAGCTCAGCATTTCAACACCATAGTACCCTCCAGACGACACTACAGTAGTAGGCTTGATTACCAACAATGACGAGATGACCTATAGGGAGGAGTTGAATGCCCTTGGAGTGTGGTGTAAGGAAAATAACCTCACACTCAACGTCAACAAAACAAAGGAGATGATCGTGGACTTCAGGAAACAGCAGAGGGAGCAGCCCCCTATCCAAATCGACGGGACAGTAGTGGAGAAGGTGGAAAGTTTTAAGTTCCTCCGCATACACATCACGGACAAACTGAAACGGTCCACCCACACAGACAGCGTGGTAAAGAAGGTGCAGCAGCGCCTCTTCAACCTCAGGAGGCTGAAGAAATTTGGCTTGTCACCAAAAACACTCAAACTTTTACAGATGCACAATCGAGAGCATCCTGTCAGGCTGTATAATCGCCTGGTACGGCAACTGCTCCGCCCACAACCGTAAGGCTCTCCACAGGGTAGTGAGGTCTGCACAACGCATCACTGGGGGCAAACTACCTGCCCTCCAGGACACCTACACCACCCGATGTCACAGGAAGGCCATAAAGATCATCAAGGACAACAACCACCCGAGCCACTGCCTGTTCACCCCGCTATCATCCAGAAGGCGAGGTCAGTACAGGTGCATCAAAGCAGGGACAGAGAGACTGAAAAACAGCTTCTATCTCAAGGCCATCAGACTGCTAAACAGCCATCACTAACATTGAGTGGCTGCTGCCAACATACTGACTCAAATCTCTAGCCACTTTAATAATACAAAATTGGATGTAATAAATGTATCACTAGCCACTTTAAATAATGTTTACCCTACATTACTCATCTCATATGTATATACTGTACTCTATACCATCTACTGCATCTGCCTATGTCGTTCGGCCATCGCTCATCCACATATCTTTATGTACATATTCTTATTAATTCCTTTACACTTGTAGGTAGTTGTTGTGAAATTGTTAGATTAATTGTTAGATATTACTGCATGGTCGGAACCAGAAGCACAAGCATTTCGCTACACTCGCATTAACATCTGCTAACCATGTGTATCTGACAAATACAATTGGATTTGATTTGGAGGAACCTTTAATGTTTTAATGTAGCAAAACCCTTGACTGGAGGCATGGCTTAGTAGGGACGTGGCTTTCAGATAGATCTTTTTAGGGGGTAAATGTCATTCTTGTTCATCTGTTCTTTTAAAAAAAAATATATTTTTGCATTTTCCAAATAAGAACATTCAAAACAAAAGTGAAAAGATATTAGACAGCAACAGGACAAAGTGACAGTGACAGACGAGCATAATATATATATATATATATATATATATATATATATATATATATATATATATATATACACAAACATACAATAAATAAGTCATAATAAAGACTAAAATTAAAAATTAAAATAATGAGCCATTGGATCATAAGCTACATGCTATACATTACGTGTGAAACATTATATGGGTTATATAGAGATTCAATCAATGTGATGTGGGGGAGATTCTCCATATAGTCAATAAAAGGTTGCCAAATTCTGTAAAATGTCTCTAACTTATTCCTCAAGCAGTAAGTGATTTTCTCCAAAGGGATACAACTATTAACTTCCGATAACCACATTGCAACTGGCAGGGGGGAATCCGATTTCCATTTCAAGGCAATACATTTCTTGTTAGTAAAGTTACCCAGTAGACAGACCTCCGGGTCTAAAGGGAATGCAACCCCGTGAATTGAGGATATGGTATAGCATACCCCCTGCCAGAAACTGTGTAGTTTTGAACACTGCCAAGTGGAATGGAGGAATGTTCCTTCATCTGAGCCACATCTAAAACATAGGGAGGAGATATCTGGGTTGAACTTGTGCAGTCTAGATGGGGTGATATAGAGCTGATGGAGGAAATTAAACTGGATCAGTCTGTATCTGGAGTTCAATGTGGATGTAACACCATCCCTGCATAGGTCACTCCATAGATCCTCATCAAGATCAATACCCAGATCTTTTTCCCATCTAAGTCAGGGTTTATCTAGCCCAGGCAGTGTTAGTCCTGACATAAGAGCATCATATACACGGGAAATGGTCTTGAATAGTGGTTGGTCTGCGTGGCAGAGTTGTTCAATAGGTGACATCTTAGGTAGGTTCCATTGTCCCTTGAGAGTCACCCTAATAAAATGTCGTAGTTGTAGGTAGCTAAAGAAGTCCCTGTTAGGCAAGTGGTATTTCTGTTTCAGATGATGAAAAGACATAAGAACTCCCTCCTCGTAACAATGTTCCAGAAGAGTGATCCCCTTATCAGACCATGGTCTAAAGTTACTGTTCTGGAAAAACATAGGGATCAATCTATTGTTCCATAAAGGGGTTTTAGGGGAAAGGAATCCCCCTCGTCTGAACAGCTCATGCAGTTTGCACCATGCCAGGACAGAATGTATGATTAAAGGGTTGTCTGTGATGGTTTTTATAGATTTTCTGTCCCATTTGTAAAACAATTCTACCCCAGTGTCATCATTCACCTCAAGCTTTTCAATGTTCAACCATGAGGGAGAGGGACCATTGTCAAACCTCTGAGCCAGACACCTAGACTGTGCAGCCCAGTAGTACATTCTTTAAGCCACCTTGACCGTAATCAAAGGTCAGATAATCCAGACCAACCCTAGGGGTTTTGCCGTGCCAGATAAACCGTCTGGTCAGCTTGTCGAGAGAGGAAAATAATGCTGCGGGCACAGGGATAGGGAGAGATTGAAACAAATATAGAAATCTGGGCAGGATATTCATTTTAATTGCATTGATTCTACCCAGTAGAGTGAGAGGTAAGTCCATCCATTTACAAAGGTCAACCTCCACCTTTTACAACAAACTGGCCAGATTGAGTTTATAGAGGTTGTTCAGATTACCATCCACCATTATGCCCAAATATGTGAAGCCCATAGGCGAACATCTAAAAGGAAACTTGTGCTTGATGGTATGGTAGTCAAAGACAGACAACGGTAAGATTTAGCTTTTATCAAAATTGACCTTATATCCAGAGAAAGAACTATAACACTGTAGGATCTGCAAGTGAGAGAGGGAGTGTTCTGGTTTTGTTACAAATAAGCTAAGGTCGTCTGCAAAGAGTGATAATTTATGGGTATGGGGGCCCACCTCAAAGCCATGTATGTCAGGGCTAATAGCCTCAGCTAAAGGTTTGATGGCGAGGGCAAAGAGGTCATGGCTAATTGGGCAACCTTGTCCGTTCCCCCTATAGAGAGGGAAAGAGGAGGAGGTAATCTCATTGGTAGCAATCCTAGCTTTAGTTGATTTGTAGAGTGATTTTATCAAATTTACAAACACAGTACCTAAACCAAACTTTTCCAAGACGCGAAAGAGTTATGGCCATTCAACCCTATCAAAGGCCTTTTCAGCATCGAGGGAGACTGCGACACTAGGTATTTTGTTTTTGTTAGCAAGGTGAATTATATGAAAGAACCTTCTGAGATTATTGGAGGACAATCTATTAATTATGAAGCCAGTCTGATCTGGGTTGACCAACAGGGGAAGACATGACTCTAGTCTCTTAGATAACGTATTGGTGACCAGTTTACAATTCGTATTAAGGAGAGAGATTGGTCTATAGGAGGCGCACTTTAGCGGGTTTTTCCCTTTCTTGTGGATTACAGTAATCACTGCTTGAGAGAAGGACTCTGGAAAGCAGTTGTCTTCCCCGGCTTTTTTAAGTACCTCCATAAGGTAGGGGACCAACAGCTCCCTAAATTCTTTATAGAACTCTGGAGGGAAGCCATCCTCCCCAGGTGATGTGTTAGAAGGTAAGGATTTAATGGCCTCCAACAATTCAGGAATTGAGAACTGTTCACTCAGGCGTTCTCTGTCTTCCTCTGACACCTGTTCATCTGTTCTATTGTCATCATATGTTAAGGTTGAACACTGACAGTTGTGTAGCTTCAATGGAGTTTTCAGAGGTGTATGAGCTCCTCAAGAGCCTATGCAAATCCCAAAGTTGGAATAGTTACCACTTTATAACTATATGAATTAATTAATTACATTTGATTTTCGTGTCAAATTGCCAATCGGCAACCCATCCCTTATGGGATTAATTGACACATAAACAATCATTACAATAATTCACTATGGTATTTAAATTATAATTCTTCTTCCGGTGTTCTCTACATTGCACATCGCATAAAGTGGTGTTTTGCGGGTACTATTTAATGAAGCTGCCAGTTGAGGACTTTTGACGCGTCTGTTTCTCAAACTAGACACTAATGTACTTGTCCTCTTGCTCAGTTGTGCATTGGGGCCTACCACTGTTCTGTGAAGGGAGTAGTACACAGCGTTGTATGAGATCTTCAATTTCTTAGCAATTTCTCACATGGAATAGCCTTAATATCTCAGAACAAGAATAGACTGACGAGTTTCAGAAGAAAGGACTTTGTTTCTGGACATTTTGAGCCTGTAATCGAACCCACAAGTGCTGATGCTCCAGATACTCAACTAGTCTAAAGAAGGCCAGTTTTATTGCTTCTTTAATGAGAACAACAGTTTTCAGCTGGACAATTTCTTTGCTTTTCTTTCAAAAACAAGGACATTTCTAAGTGACCCCAAACTTTTGAAAGGTATTGTATGTATATGTAATCAGTAATGTTAATATCATTATTATTTTATTAGAATATGTAATATGCAGTGTATAAACTTACCATGATGAGCAGGAATGACATTTACTCATAATGGGTGGCCAAATAAGCTACAATATATTATTGAAAAAGTTCAAAATTGAACCCCTCCCATCACAAAAAGGTTCCGGTTTCAACCTTTAAACAGGGGTTCCTCAAAGACCAGTGGTGTAAAGTACCTAAGTACTTCTTGAACTGGAAAAGTTCCCTGTGTGGCAATTTTTTGAATCTCAGAAGGTTCTTCCAGGCTCCTTTTCTCATAAGAGTGTAGAGCACATATGTCAGAGTCAAGGCCCGCGGGCCACATCCGGCCCGCAAGAAGGTTTTTTACGGCCCCTGGGATGATCTTGATTTATTATTAGAACCGGCCCGCAGCAAGCCGGCAGCCCGCAGATCTTTTACACGCACCAATACTACATTTCCCACAATGCAAAGGTGACGCACCGAGCAGTAGGCTGCTTCATTTCAATATTTATTGGCACAGCAGTCGTCAGCATCACAGTAAAATTAACTTTCAGATACCCATCAAAAATGGCAAACGGAAGGTGGATACTGAGAACAGGGGTTTCAAACAAGGTGGGAGTCGGAGTATATGTTCACGAAGGTAGCTGGAAAACCTGTGTGTCTTCTGTGTGGAGAAAGTGTGGCGGTACTGAAAGAGTATAATCTGAGACGACATTATGAAACGAAACACGCGGACAAAAACAAGAATATGGACATGGAACAAAGGCTACAAAAGGCAGAGGAATTAAAACGAGGCCTCAAATCTCGACAGGCTCTGTTCAAAAAAGCCAAATCACAAGGCCAGGCTGCTGTCAAGGCCAGTTTTATTTTGGCAGAAGAGATCGCTAAATCAGCCCGGCCATTTACGGAGGGGATTTCATCAAAAACTGCATGATTAAAGTTTGTGACGAAGTTTGCCCAGAAAAAGGCAACTCTTTTAAATGTGAGTCTGAGCAGAAACACCATTGCCGAGAGAGTAGACCAGTTGTCCATCAATCTAAAAGAGCAGCTTGTGAAAAAGGGAAAAAGATTTTATTGCATATTCCTTGGCTGTGGATGAGAGCACCGACATTTCTGACATTGCCCAGTTGTCAATTTTCATCCGCGGAGTGGACTCCAACCTAAAGCGTGACAGAGGAGTTTTTGGCTTTACGTCCTATGCATGGCACAACTACGGGCATGATTTGTATGAAGAGGTGTCAAGATGTAAATGAGATGGAGCTGCCTTGGAAAAAACTCGTGGGTTTGACAACCGACGGAGCACCTGCGATGTGTGGACACAGGAGCGGACTGGTGGCGAAGATACGGGAAAAGATGCAAGAGGAAAACGCGACAGGTGAGCTGACAGCTTATCATTGTATCATACACCAGGAAGCGTTGTGCGGTAAAGCCTTGAAAATGGAGCATGTAATGAGCATCATCACGCGCACAGTTAACTTTATCAGAGCCAAAGGTTTGAATCACCGCCAGTTCAAGGCATTTCTGACGGAGTTAGAAACGGAGCATGGTGATTTGCCTTATCACACAGAGGTGCGATGGCTAAGCCAGGGAAAGGTGCTTCAAAGATGTTTCGAGCTTCGTGAGGAGATTTGTCTGTTCTTGGACAGCAAAGGGAAAGACACAACACAACTCCGAGACGAAATGTTTCTGTGTGAAATGGCTTTTCTGTGTGACATTACGAGTCATCTGAATGCAATAAACTTGCAGCTGCAGGGTCGGGATCGTGTCATCTCTGATATGTACAGTACAGTGAGGCATTTAAAACCAAACTGACTCTGTGGGAGACGCAGATGCGGAAAGAAAATTTGAGCCACTTTCCCAGCTGCCAGACCATGAAGAGAAGCTCTCTACCAGTGCGTTCCCGAGCACACAGTTGGCTGATAAAATAGGTATGCTTGCCGCTGACTTTCACGCTTGATTTGCTGACTTTGAAGCACAAAAAAGCAGGTTGGAACTGCTCGGTAACCCATTTGCTGTTGACGTGGAAAGCTCACCACCAAACCTCCAAATGGAGTTGATTGACCTCAATGCAATGATGCACTGAGGGCAAAATATGCGGCAGTGGGTGCTGCGGAGTTCGCCCGTTTCCTCCCGGCACAATGCCCCAGCTGCGCATCCAGGCTGCTCAAACGTTGTCTATGTTTGGCAGCACATACCTGTGTGAACAACTGTTTTCTTTGATGAACCTGAACAAACATCACACAGAAGTCGACTTACTGCTGAACACCTCCACTCAATTCTGAGGATTTCTTCAGCTCAGAGCCTTACCCCGAACATTGATGAACTTGTGGAAAAGATGGGACACCACCAAGTATCACCCTCAACCTCAAACAAGTGAACATTACTGTGCAATCACATATTTAGAGTTTTTACTCAGTTCAAGTTTAAAGTTAAAATTTAATATTTGTTTCACTGCATGTTACTTCTCCTTAAACAAAGTGTTGTTTTTGATTAATAGATTTTTTGCACTTTATTTTTGTATTTCAATCCAATTATATTTTAAAAATATTTCAGTTGAGTGGATGATAGAAAATTGCTATTATTGTTTTTTCTTTGAAGTAAATTTAGCCCACTTTTGCTAAAATAGAAAATATAGTCTACTGATGGTGCCTTGAATACCGGTTTCTTTCATTTAATGTTCATGTTATGGGGATATTTATATAAAGGAAATTTGTCTTTTGTGTCTGTTGAAAATTAAAGATTACTGACAGAGCCATAAGAAAATATTGCTTTATTTATCTGATCATATTGTAATATATTTGTTAGGTTTTCCAGTAGGTTCAATTAGGTTCACTAGACTATATCGTCATTTAAAATTTTTCAATGAACATTCGAACAGTCCGGCCCTCGTCTTGTAGCTGATTTTTTTATTTGGCCCTCCGTCCATTTGACTTTGACACCCCTGGTGTAGAGGTATGGGTTAGTGTCAGGGGTATCTTACTGAAGTGGTGTGTTGGGGTAAGGAGGAGGTTTGGAGGCGGTAGGGCAGGGCCGTCCACTCTGAAGGACACGGTAGAGTTGAGGAGGTATGGGTTAGTGTCAGGGGTATCTTACTGAAGTGGTGTGTTGGGGTAAGGAGGAGGGTTGGAGGCGGTAGGGCAGGGCCGTCACTCTGAAGGACACGGTAGAGTTGAGGAGGTATGGGTCGTTACGTCTCTGCAAGGTGAATAGATGTTATAGATACTTTATTTCTTAATACTAATAATAACATTAATACATACAATAATACTAATACTCCCATTAGTATATAAGTCTGGGTTTATGTTTGTGTGCTTGTGCTCACCTGGAGGAAGGTGTGAGCCCAGAGTCGGGAGCGGATCTTGACTACAGCGCTCTGACCACGGTCCAACCGCCCGACCACACACAGAACTCTTAGACAAATGATGTTACTGCAGTTCTACAGAGAGAGAGAGAGAGTTCATATACATTCCAAAACTGCTGCTGTATACCAAACAAGCTGACACTGAAAGTAAGTACCAGGGTCTTGCTGCTGTAGGGCTGGGCAGCATTGGTGGCTCGTCTGTAGCGGTGAGGAGAGCTACTGTTCCTCAGAAAGCCCAACAGTTCTGGAGTGTCCTGGACAGAGGATGTCTGAGAGAGAGAGACAGAAAGAGAGATAGAGCGAGCGAGTGTGAGAGCGAGAAGGAGAGGAGATAATGAAGTCACATTATTACAAACCACTTTTAAGACCAACCAATCATCCAAAACATAAAACAACACAGGTACACACTTACAGTACCTTCCTAAAGTTATCACATTTTTATTATAATTTTTTTAAATTAAATTTTTATTAGACTTTGACATTACATAGTATTTTGTCTAAACAAAAAATTACAATGAAGTCCATTTGAATCCCACTTTCTAACACAATAAAATGTGAAGAAATCCAAGGGGTTTGAACACTTTTGCAAGGCATACATAAGCCTACACATTGTAGATGACACACTGTCTAGTAGCCTGATCAGCAGCCTTGTAGTCAGTTTTCTACCTTGTGGAAAAAGAAGAGACCAAACAACACAGGGGTTCTGGGTTACTCTGGTTCTCTTGATGTTTGATCAGATGCCCTTGGTGCTATTTTTTACACCCACCACATGTTGACTTCTCACGTAGTGGGCTAGTTCTTGTTGACGCGTTTCTATAAAGATTCCCCATTCTGCCCCCCTTCTTTTTGATGGGACTGAGACTCATAGACATTACATTACTATTGAACTAAGGCATCATTCAAAATGAGGGGTGTTGTAGCTATGCTGGTGCTGATGTTCTATCTGTCTGGGGCCTGGGCTGAGGGAGAGTAAAGGAGGGATGGATCAGATTGACCAGAACATTCTATTCACTACCATAGATGCTGTCTGGGATGAGCTGAATCACCTGAGACTCATGCTGAACAACACAAAGAAACGAGTAGAGAAGTTGGAGAATAAGAACACAGGTACTGTAGTAATGCATATATAGACAGAGAAAGAAAGAACAAAGGTAGCCTCACGTAATAATACAGGTAATGAAACCTGCGCAAGTAAGTAGTGCTTGCTTAAGTCTCATTCTGTATTGATTGATAAGTTTGGACATTTATGTTGGTGCCATTTCAGTCCTGGGGGGGACAGGGTGGTCAAGCTGAAGACAGAGAACATAGATAATCATCGTTAGATGTCATTTCTTAAATGGATTTAGATAATAATTCACTCAATAGAAAAGTCAGCTGCTGAAATGGATCATACACAGGCTACAGTATATCTTTATCATTAAAGCTCAAGCAGCAGAACTGACAGAACTAGACGACAGACAGAGTGCCAATGTGATACTGACGTTCCATTTACAGACCTAGAACGAAGGTGCTAACAAAATGCTCATTTGACTAAATGCGATTTAGTTCATTAGCTCAATCAAAAATGTACAGCTGTGGATTTTGCTGGACATTTTATGGTAATGTACAAGACACATTTCCTTATGATTTCAGCCCAGAGTTACCGCAAAGGGATTGCTTAGCACGGGGGTTCCCATCTTTCTTTAAAGGTAGACTTCATAAGAACTACTGTGCCTCAGATGAGCATAGCTAATTTCAGGGAGAAATAAACAAAGCTTTGTTTTAGCTGCATCTCAGCTATATATTTTCATGCTATTTCAGTCCTGGAGGCCAGAGTGACAGCCAGTCAGAGCCAGGTGGTGGAACTGAAGAAAGAGAATACAGGTAATAAGGAGACTACTATGAATAAACATGATGTACCACATTTTTGTTTTTGCATATGAGATGTATGATTCTGTAAGTGAAGTTGTGAACTTGTCATTTTAAAAAGCTCACCAATTCACCAGTGGATACAGTTACTACTAGAAGTTGTTGATCCATCTTCCTTTCTCATACCACAACCATTAAACTCTGTAACTGTTTTAAAAATCACCATTGGTCTCAAAGTGAAATGCCTGAGCGGTTTCCTTTTTAATTATATATATATTTTAAACTTGATTTAACTCTGCAAGTCAGTTAAGAACAAATTCTTATTTACAATGACGGCCTACACCGGCCAAACCCGGACGACGCTGGGCCAACTGTACGCCGCCCTATGGGACTCCCAATCACTGCTGGATGTGAAACAGCCTGGATTTGATTCCTTCCTCTCTACAACTGAGTTAGGAAGGACGCCTATATCTTGTAGTGACAGAATGTATTGATACACCACCCAAAGCCTAATTAATAACTTTAAAATGCTCAAAGGGATTTTCAGCGTCTGCTTTTTAAAAATTTGTACACATCTACCAATCGGTGGCCTTCTTTGCGAAGCATTGAAAAACCTCCCTGGCCTTTGTGGTTGAATCTGTGCTTGAAATACACTACTCAATTGAGGGACCTTACAGATAATTATATATGTGGGGTACAGTAGTCATTCAAAAATCATGTTAACCAATTTTATTGAACACGGAATGAGTCCATGCAATTTATTATGAGATTTGTGAAGCACATTTTTACTCCTGAACTTATTTAAGCCATAACAAAAGGGTTGAATAGTTATTGACTCAAGACATTTCAGCTTTTCATTTTGTATTCATTAAAAACCTTTTCTACAAACAAAATTCCACTTTGACATTATGCGGTATTGTGTGTAGGTCAGCGACACAATATCTCAATTTAATAAATGTTTAATTCAGGCTATGACACAACAAAATGTGGAATAAGTAAAGGGGTGTGAATACTTTCTTTAGGCACTATATATACACACCTATTTCAATATTTATTTGACTTTCTTTACTTTCAGCCCCATGGGGAAGGGGTGGTATGGGGAGGGTTTTCTATGGTCGCCAGGGTGGGCGGTGGGTGACTGACGAGCAACCCTTGTTGCTAGGGGGGGGGGACATGGGGGTAGGGGGAGTAGTATGGAGACATGTTGGCTGGGGGAATGGGATGGGAAGTTGTGGGAGGCCCACTTCTTTTTTATTTTCCTGTTTATACTGAATTGACTATTTATTGTTAAACTCTGTATGTATTTCTTAAAATTTTTTGTTGCTGTTGAGCGGCAGATTACAAGTTTTTATAAACGTATACTTTTGAAATGGATAATGTATCTGTAATCCCCCCCCAAAAATAAATAAATAACTAAAACAATTCTAATTTGGTCACAAAAAAACAGTAATGGTCGATATGTTCAGCAATGTTTATTTTCATGCTCCTTCAGCGCTGGAGGCCAGAATGACAGCCAGTGAGAGCCAGGTGGACGAAGTGAAGAAAGAGAATGCAGGTAAAGCACTAATATAAACTTCACCCTCATGTATTCTGACAGTAAATAACACTTACAACTAATAAAGCATTCTACATTTTCCAACTGTCTGATCTTAGTCTTGGAGGCCAGAGTGACAGCCAGTGAGAGTCGGGTGACGGAACTGAAGAAAGAGAATGCAGGTACAGTAAGATAAGCTATATGGTGCAAACGTGTGTTTTTCTGTTCATTTAGCGTTAATTACTTTCATACTACTTCAGCCCTGGAGGCCAGATTGACAGCCAGTGAGAGCCAGCTGAAGGATCTGAAGGGGAAGAATGCAGGTGACTAAAATGTTTTACTTGTAAGAACTACTACATACTGTGTATTCCTCACCTGAACATGATTCAGCTCATTTCAGGATATGAAAAGCAATGTGATGTAACAAAGCTACATCAGGGATCATCGTTTTTATCATTAAAAAATGATAGACCTGGAGGCCAGAGTGACAACCAGTGAGAACCAGGTGGAAGACTTGAAGAAAGAGATTGCAGGTAATAACGAGATGTTTAAAAAAATAGATATTGAGTTAACTTTCTCAATAGAAACAACAACATATTGAATATTGCCTATAACATATGGATGTTACATATCGTCTACTATGTTTATATGATTCCAGACCAAGCAGCACTAATGTTATCCTTGGGAAGCCGACTAACAGCCCTTCAGAGCCAGATGGCAGAACTGAAGAAAGAGAATGCAGGTAATAATGAATTGTGTTCTGATGATCTATTGAGTTAATAGTTTGCTAAATAGAAGAAAAAAATCATCAACGTTCTGGATAATGCCTTTTGCCTCTTTACAAGATTTCTATAATTCCAGATCAAGCAGCAGAGCTGTCAGCCCTGGAGAACACAGTGACAGCTAGTGAGAGCCAGGTGGCAGAGCTGATGGCCAAAAATGCAGGTGACTAAAATGTTTTACTTATCAGAGCTAATGCATGTACGCTTCACCTGCACATGATTCAGCTAATGTTTGGATGTAATCAAGCAAAGCAATGTTACAAAGCTACATCACAGTAGATTGTTTTCTTGTATGCCATATTTTCTAGCCCTGGAGGCCAGAGTGACAGTCAGTGAGAGTCATGTGGCAGAGCTGAAGGGAAAGAACGCTGGTGACTATTTATCTTTACTTATAGGAACTACCACATATTAGGTCTCACTTTAACATGATTCCGTTTATTTCAGGATATTATAAAGCTACATCTTGGTTTAACCTTTTATATCATACATTTTGTTGATTCATAAACTATTTTCTAGCCCTGGAAGCCAGAGTGACAGCCAGTGAGAGACAGGTGGAGGAGCTGGAGAAAGAGAATGCAGGTAATGATTACATGTGAATTCAAAATAATTCAGTTAATAATTAATTGCCTAGAAAGATTAACAACTTTGGATATTGACTCATATGATTAAAGACCAAGCAGCACAACTGTTATCCTTGGGAAGCAGAGTGACAACCCTTCAGAGCCAGGTGGCAGAACTAAAGAAAGCGAATGCAGGTGACTCAAATGTTTCACTTATAAGAAGGACTACATGTATTCTTCACCTGCACATAATAAGATTCCGCTCATTTCAAGATATGAAAAACCAAAGTGATGTAACAAAGCTACATAATTTTCTAAATAAATGATTTTCTTGCATAAATGATCTCCTAGCCCTGGAGGCCAGAGTAACAGCCAGTGAGAACCAAGTGGCAGAACTGATGGGAAAGAATACAGGTGCCATTTTATTTTTTTTATTTTTTTTTTACTTATCAGAGCTACTACATGTGTGCCTCGTCTGAACATGATTCAGCTAATGTTAGGACATGATAAAGCAAAGCAATGTAACAAAGCTACATCACAGTTGATTGTTTTCTTGTATGCATTATTTTCTAGCCCTGGAGGCCAAGAGTGTCAGTCAGTGAGAAGCATGTGGCAGAACTGAAGGCGAAGAATGCAGGTGACTCTATACATTATATATACAAAAGTATGTGGACACCCCTTCAAATTAGTGGATTTGTCTATTTCAGCCACACCGTTGCTGACAGGTGTATAAAATCGAGCACACCGCCATGCAATCTCCATAGACAAACATTGTCAGTAGAATGGCCTTAATGATGAACTCACTGACTTTCAACATGGCACCGTCATAGGATGCCACCTTTCCAACAAGACAGTTTGTCAAATTTGTGCCCTGCTAGAGCTGCCCTGGGCAACTGTAAGTTCTGTTATTGTGAAGTGGAAACGTCTAGGAGCAACAACGGTTCAGCTGCTAAGTGGTAGGCCATACAAGCTCACAGAACGGGGCCGCTTAGTGCTGAAGCATGTAGCGCATAAAAATAATCTGTCCTTGGTTGCAGCACTCACTCCTGAGTTCCAAACTGCCTCTGGAAGCAACGCCAGCACAGGAACTGTTAGTCGGGAGCTTCATGAAATGGGTTTCCGTGGCCGAACAGCTGCACACAAGCCTAAGATCACCACGTACAGTGCCAAGGGTTGGCTGGAGGGGTGTAAAGCTCGCCACCATTGAACTCTGGAGCAGTGGAAACACGTTCTCTGGACAAATGAATTACGCTTCACCATCTGGCAGTCCGACGGACGAATCTGGGTATGGCGGATGCCAGGAGTTACCTGCTACCTGCCCCAATGAATAATGCCGACTGTACAGTTTGGTGGAAGAGGTATAATGGTCTGGGGCAGTTTTTCATGGTTCGAGCTAGATCTAGTGAAATTAAATCTTAACGCTACATCATACAATTACATTCTAGATGATTCTGTGCTTCCAACTTTGTGACAACAGTTTGGGGAAGGCCCTTTCCTGTTTCAGCATGACAATGCCCCTGTGCCCAAAGCAAGGTCCAAACAGAAAAGGGTTTTTTCGAGATCGGTGTGGAAGAACTTGACTGGCCTGCACAGAGCCCTGACCTCAACCCCATCGAACACCTTCAGGATGAATTGGAACGCCGACTGTGAGCCAGGCCTAATCGCCCAATGTCGTTGCCCGACCTCACTAATGCTCTTGCTGCTGAATGGAAGCAAGTCCCTGCAGCAATGTTCTAACATCTAGTGGAAAGCCTTCCCAGAAGAGTGGAGGCTGTTATAGCAGCAAAGGGTGGAACAACTCCATATTAATGCTCATGATTTTGGAATGAGATGTTCAATGAGCAGGTATCCACATACCTTTGGCAATGTAGTGCATCTTTACATATAAGAACTACCACATATTAGGTCTCAATTTAACATGATTCAGCTTATTTCAGGATATGATAAAGCTACATCTTGGTTTAACATTTTTTTATCATAAATTATGATAAAACAAACTATTTTCTAGCCCTGGAGGCCAGAGTGACAGCTGGTGAGAGACAGGTGGAGGAGCTGGAGAAAGAGAATGCAGGTAATGATTACATGTGAATTGAAAATAATTCAGTTAATAATTAATTGCCTAGAAAGATGAACAACTTTGGATATTGACTCATATGATTCAAGACCAAGTAGCTGAACTGTTATCCTTGGGAAGCAGAGTGACAACCCTTCAGAGCCAGGTGGCAGAACTGAAGAAAGAGAATGCAGGTAACAAGAAGTGTTTTGAAAAACTATTGAGTTACTAATTTACTCAATAGAAAAAAGCACAGCTCTGGATATTGTTTATTGCCTCTCTACAATGTTTATATAATTTCAGCCCATGCAGTAGAACTGTCAGACTTGAAGAACAGATTGACAACCAGTGAGAGTCAGGTAGCTGAACTGAAGAAAGTAAATGCAGGTAAGATATATTGTGCAAAAGTGTGTGTTTAATAGCCATTTTTACTGTTAATTATTTTTATACTATTTCAGCTCTGGACACCAGATTGACAGCCAGCGAAAGGCAGGTGGCAGAACTGAAGAAAGCGAATGCAGGTGACTCAAATGTTTCACTTATAAGAAGGACTACATGTATTCTTCACCTGAACATAATAAGATTCCGCTCATTTCAAGATATGAAAAAACAAAGCGATGTAACAAAACTACATCATGGCTTATCATTGTCATCATAAATGATATTCTTGCATAAATGATCTTCTAGCCCTGGAGGCCAGAGTGACAGTCAGTGAGAGTCATGTGGCAGAACTGGAGAAAAATAATGCAGGTAATGATGATAAGCAATTAGCTATGACAAATATTTAGTCAAATAAGTCACTGGAAACATGAACATTTCTGGAAATTCACTTGTGTTAACCTTGAGGACCAGAGTGACAGCCAATGAGAGCACGCTGGAGGAACTGAAGAAAGAGAATGCAGGTAATAATGAACTTAGAAAAAGTAAATCATTTGTTCAATAGAAGAAAGAGGAAAAATCACAGCTCTGGATATTGTCTATTGCCTCTCTAAAATATTTATATAATTTCAGGCCAAGCAGCAGAACTGTCAGACTTGAAGAACAGAGTGACAACCAGTGAGAGCCAGGTGGCAGACTTGAAGAACAGAGTGACAACCAGTGAGAGCCAGGTGGCAGAGTTGAAGAACAGAGTGACAACCAGTGAGAGCCAGGTGGCAGACTTGAAGAACAGAGTGACAACCAGTGAGAGCCAGGTGGCAGAGTTGAAGAACAGAGTGACAACCAGTGAGAGCCAGGTGGCAGACTTGAAGAACAGATTGACAACCAGTGAGAGCCAGGTGGCAGAGTTGAAGAACAGAGTGACAACCAGTGAGAGCCAGGTGGCAGACTTGAAGAACAGAGTGACAACCAGTGAGAGCCAGGTGGCAGAGTTGAAGAACAGAGTGACAACCAGTGAGAGCCAGGTGGCAGACTTGAAGAACAGAGTGACAACCAGTGAGAGCCAGGTGGCAGACTTGAAGAACAGAGTGACAACCAGTGAGAGCCAGGTGGCAGAGTTGAAGAACAGATTGACAACCAGTGAGAGCCAGGTGGCAGAGTTGAAGAACAGATTGACAACCAGTGAGAGCCAGGTGGCAGAGTTGAAGAACAGAGTGACAACCAGTGAGAGCCAGGTGGCAGAGTTGAAGAAAGAGAATGCAGGTAATGAGTAGTAAATTTTTTAAGAAGATGATGAACACCTCTGGATATTGTGCATGAATCGAGCCCAAGCAGCAGAACTGTTAGCCTTGGGAAGCAGAGCGACAACCAGAGCGTCTGCTAAATGACTTAAATGTAATGTAATGTAACACATGTAACTATGCTGCACTAATAAGAGCTTGGCTACAATCACTTTCCTGGACCGCTGACTGATCTAATTGATCTAATCAGGATGTATCTAAGCACAGCAATGACAACAAAGCTACCTCAGAGTATGAGTTTATTAAGATATTATTATCTTGCTATTTCAGCCCTGGAGGCAAGATTGAGTGTCGCTGAGAGCCAGGTGGAGGAACTGAGGCTAGGTAAGAACAGATCAATTCAATCAAACCCACAGTAGGGTATGAAATGAATACATTTGAGACATTACGGTGGACTTGATCGAATTCATTCTCATGTATTCGCAGACAGAAGACAGGTGGCCTTTTCTGTTGGTTTGACGGACTCAGGATATGTGGGACCCTTTCAAACTGAGATCACTCTGGTCTATGAAAAAATCTTCACCAACATTGGCAACGGTTACGACACCAACTCTGGTACAGCTTACGCCGACAATACTACAGATGAAACTTACACCGTAACAATACTACAGGTTCACCCACACAGCAATACATCTACAACTCAGAGAAAGATATAAACATAAACACACAATCTCCATGCTCACGTGTCCACCACAGGAGGCTGCTGAGGGGAGGACGGCTCATAACATTGTCTGGAATGGCGTGAATGGAATGGTATGTGTTTGATGTGTTCGATACCATTCACTCCAGTCATTACTATGAGCCTGTCCTACCCAATTATGGTGCCACCGGGCGCCTGTGGTGCCCACAGGGGCCAGCTACTGGCACAGACCCAAACCACTAACAGGCTGCTACAGAGCCTAAGAGAGACGGATAGTGCTGATCTCTCCCTGCTTCCCCTCTGATACAGGTATGTTCTCAGCACCAGTGAGAGGAGTCTACTACTTCACATTCACCTCCATGGGCCGAGAGCCTGGACAGAAAATGGGTGTTTACTTGGTCAAAAATGGAGAGCAAATGATATACAACGTCCAGGACAACTTCCATGGTGGTTATGAGTACATGACAGGCGCCGTGGCTCTGGAGCTAGAGAAAGATGACCTGGTGTACTTAAGGCTTCCTAAGGGCTGGGGGCTGTATGATGACAACTACAACCACATTGTCTTTACTGGGATCCTGCTCTTCACCACCAACCCTGCTATGGGCCGACTCCACTAGTCCCTCTCCGTCCTCCTACAGTCTTCAATAAACATGGAATGAGTGACTTTGTCTTGTCATCATTAAAGCACATTCCTCAGTCATCATCACAAACATAAACCAGATGGTTTATGACGTTACCAGACGTTACCCTATTTTATAATGACAAGAACCAAGCTACATCAATGCTAGATTGGGTCAGCACACTTTGATCTAACTGGGCTGTAACTTCACAAAAGCATTTATGCCATTGTTTCTAAAACATTGAAGACCAATAGAGGTTAATAAATATAGAACATCAGTGCATGAGTACAGGGTCATGTCCAGTCTCAGCAGGAGGTGTGGTTGTGTTACCTGTAGGCCCAGGGGGTTGAGGCTGGTGTTGCTCCGGCAGCTGATTGGTCCGTCTGTTAGAACCTCCAGAGCGTAGAGCAGGTGTTCGTCACGGAAACGAGAGGGCCAGCCCACCTGGAGCTCCGCCTCCTGGATACTACTGGGACCTGAGTTATGGAGCTGAGAGAGTAAGAGGGAAAAAGAGAGGAGAGACAGAGAGATGAGAAGAAGAGAGAGAGGAAGAGAGGAGTAGAGAGAGGAGATGGAGAGAGAGGGGGGAGAGGAGTAGAGAGGGAAGAAGAAAGAAAGAGAGAGTGAGAGCGAGAGAGTATGAGAACACCAATCCACTCAGCTTAGCCCCTTTCCACACACTCATTAATTCTGAAGGTGATGATGGTGAGTCACCCAAACAGGACATGGTCTCAGTGCTCCAGGAAGGAATTCTCGGAGAGAGAAACTCTGGCCGACCTAACTATAACCAGCTGGACAGACTGCAGGACAGGAGCACTGCAGCCCCAAACCCTGTAGACATCCAGCAGATGTCCCCCTTCACTGCCTCTTCAACACACACATACACACACAAACGTATGTCTGATCCCCCCTCTTATCCCCCCCCATCTCTTCCTTTATGACAGTAATTACCACTGTTCAGGAGGCCTTTGATCAGACAGCAGCCAGTACTTACAGGGCTACTGCTTTTACTGTGTGTGTATGTACCTCGTAGATGTGTGTGACCTGGGGTCCTACGTCATCCTCTTTGACCGGATTCTCTTTGGGCTCCCAGTGAGGAAACGGAAGAACCACCTGAGAGGGATGACACACCCTGGAAAGGGAGAGAGAGAGAGAGATGGGAGAGAGAGAGAGAGATGGGAGAGAGAGAGAGAGAGAGGGAGAGAGAGAGAGAGAGAGAGAGAGAGAGAGAGAGAGGGAGAGAGAGAGAGAGAGAGATGGGAGAGAGAAAGAAAGAAAAAGAGGAGCGATAGAGAAAGAAAGAGAAGAGAAGAGAGAGAGTATGAGAACAAATGATATGGAGAACAAATGATTTACAACGTCCAGGACAACATGGGGGGGTGAATACCAAGCCACTCGCCACTCCGCTGCCAAACACAACTTACCCAATGCCAGTTGGTCCTTAACCTCCCGCCCTCCAGTCCCCAACACCCACAGCCCCCCCACAGATCACTGTCTGTTTGTGTGTACAACATCCGTAGACCCAGCCAAGTCACTCTGGGGTCCAGGCTTTGAAGTGTGTGTGTGTGTGGGGGGGGGGGATAGTAAAACAAGGAAAATTCGGACAAGTGAGGACTGACAAGGTAAAAGGCTATTTTAGGCTTGGGAGTTAAGGTTACAATTAGCATTAGGGGTTAGGCTTAGGAGTTAGGGTAAGGTTTAGTTTTAGGGTTAGGGGTTAAGATTAGCGTTAAGGTTGGGGTTAGGTTAATGGTTAGGGAAAATAGGAGTTGAATGGGAATCAATGTTTTGTTCCCCACAAGGATAGTAAATCAAACATGTGTGTGTGTGTGTGTGTGTGTGTGTATGCAAGCGCATGTGTGTATGTGTGTGCAGGCATGTGTGTGTGTGTGTGTGTGTGTGTGTGTGTGTGTGTGTGTGTGTGTGTGTGTGTGTGTGTGTGACCAAGTAGCACTAGCACTGGCCCAAGTGTGCATGATTAGCATACACAGGCTAACATACACATAGATGATTACCATACACAGACTAACATACACATAGATGATTACCATACACAGACTAACATACACATAGATGATTACCATACACAGACTAACATACACATAGATGATTACCATACACAGACTAACATACATATAGATGATTAACATACACATAGATGATTACCATACACAGACTAACATACACATAGATGATTAACATACACATAGATGATTAACATACACATAGATGATTACCATACACAGACTAACATACACATAGATGATTACCATACACAGACTAACATACATATAGATGATTACCATACACAGACTAACATACATATAGATGATTAACATACACATACTAACATACACATAGATGATTACCATACAGAGACTAACATACACATAGATGATTAACATACACAGACTAACATACATATAGATGATTAACATACACAGACTAACATACACATAGATGATTACCATACACATAGATGATTACCATACACATAGATGATTACCATACACATAGATGATTACCATACACATAGATGATTACCATACACATAGATGATTACCATACACATAGATGATTACCATACACATAGATGATTACCATACACATAGATGATTACCATACACATACTAACATACACATAGATGATTAACATACACAGACTAACATACACATAGATGATTACCATACACAGACTAACATACATATAGATGATTACCATACACAGACTAACATACACATAGATGATTACCATACACATACTAACATACACATAGATGATTAACATACACAGACTAACATACACATAGATGATTACCATACACAGACTAACATACACATAGATGATTACCATACACAGACTAACATACATATAGATGATTACCATACACAGACTAACATACATATAGATGATTAACATACACATAGATGATTAACATACACAGACTAACATACACATAGATGATTAACATACACAGACTAACATACACATAGATGATTACCATACACATAGATGATTAACATACACATAGATGATTAACATACACATAGATGATTAACATACACAGACTAACATACACATAGATGATTACCATACATAGACTAACATACACATAGATGATTACCATACACAGACTAACATACATATAGATGATTAACATACACAGACTAACATACATATAGATGATTAACATACACAGACTAACATACACATAGATGAATACCATACAGAGACTAACATACACATAGATGATTACCATACATAGACTAACATACACATAGATGATTAACATACACAGACTAACATACACATAGATGATTAACATACACAGACTAACATAACACATAGATGATTAACATACACAGACTAACATACACATAGATGATTAACATACACAGACTAACATACACAGACTAACATACATATAGATGATTACCATACACAGACTAACATACACATAGATGATTACCATACACAGACTAACATACACATAGATGATTAACATACACATAGATGATTACCATACACAGACTAACATACACATAGATGATTAACATACACATAGATGATTACCATACACAGACTAACATACACAGACTAACATACACATAGATGATTAACATACACAGACTAACATACACAGACTAACATACACATAGATGATTAACATACACAGACTAACATACACAGACTAACATACACAGACTAACATACACAGACTAACATACACATAGATGATTAACATACACAGACTAACATACACAGACTAACATACACAGACTAACATACACAGACTAACATACACATAGATGATTAACATACACAGACTAACATACACATAGATGATTACCATACACAGACTAACATACACAGACTAACATACACAGACTAACATACACATAGATGATTACCATACACAGACTAACATACACAGACTAACATACACATAGATGATTAACATACACAGACTTGAAAATAAAAGAGAGCACACTCTTGGAGCTCAGATGCAAAAATGTAATACCAACGTTTCGACAGCCAAGCTGTCTTCATCAGGGTATAATCACAAACACTGCGGGATGACTCGTTTATATAGTGTCAAAAGACACAGGTGTCTGTAATCATGGCCAGGAGTGGCCTAATATCATTGGTTAATAATCAAATATTAAAATGTCATACAAAGAACAGTATACAAACAAATGGATAGCATATGATCATAGATTAATTTGACTATACAAGTTTACACACAATTACAATGGCAAAGTCACAATAATCACAAGAATGGCTTCAGATCAAAGTCTACGTTGAGACCGAAGGGCGCAAGGGTCTTTAAATGAAAGATCCAGGCAGCCTCTCGTTTTAACAATAAATTATCAAGGTCACCCCCTCTCCTAGGGAGGGTGACATGTTCGATCCCAATATAACGCAGAGACGAAATCGAGTGGCCTGCCTCCAAGAAGTGGGCCGCAACCGGATAAATAAAGTTTTTACACCTAATGGTGCTCCGATGCTCTGAGATACGTACTTTTAATTTGCGCTTTGTTTTACCTACATCATTTTTACCATTTTATAAGATAAATAACTGCCTTAGTGGAGCACGTAATAACACCTTTTATTGGGATCGATTTCCCTGATTGTGGGTGTTTGAAGGATCTACATTTATAAGTGCCATTGCATTGAGCACAGCCATTACATTTATAATTTCCATCCAGTAGGGGCGCAAGTAGACGTTGTTCAGGAATATCTAACATACACAGACTAACATACATATAGATGATTAACATACACATAGATGATTAACATACATATAGATGATTAACATACACATAGATGATTACCATACACATAGATGATTAACATACACATAGATGATTACCATACACATAGATGATTACCATACACAGACTAACATACACATAGATGATTACCATACACAGACTAACATACATATAGATGATTACCATACACAGACTAACATACATATAGATGATTACCATACACAGACTAACATACATATAGATGATTAACATACACATACTAACATACACATAGATGATTACCACATACACATAGATGATTAACTAACAGATAACACATAGATGATTAACATACACAGACTAACATACATATAGATGATTAACATACACAGATAACATACACATAGATGATTACCATACACATAGATGATTACCATACACATAGATGATTACCATACACATAGATGATTACCATACACATAGATGATTACCATACACATAGATGATTACCATACACATAGATGATTACCATACACATACTAACATACACATAGATGATTAACATACACAGACTAACATACACATAGATGATTACCATACACAGACTAACATAAATATAGATGATTACCATACACAGACTAACATACACATAGATGATTACCATACACATACTAACATACACATAGATGATTAACATACACAGACTAACATACACATAGATGATTACCATACACAGACTAACATACACATAGATGATTACCATACACAGACTAACATACATATAGATGATTACCATACACAGACTAACATACATATAGATGATTAACATACACATAGATGATTAACATACACAGACTAACATACACATAGATGATTAACATACACAGACTAACATACACATAGATGATTACCATACACATAGATGATTAACATACACATAGATGATTACCATACATATAGATGATTAACATACACAGACTAACATACACATAGATGATTACCATACACAGACTAACATACATATAGATGATTAACATACACAGACTAACATACATATAGATGATTAACATACACAGACTAACATACACATAGATGAATACCATACAGAGACTAACATACACATAGATGATTACCATACATAGACTAACATACACATAGATGATTAACATACACAGACTAACATACACATAGATGATTAACATACACAGACTAACATACACAGACTAACATACATATAGATGATTAACATACACAGACTAACATACACAGACTAACATACATATAGATGATTAACATACACAGACTAACATACACAGACTAACATACACATAGATGATTAACATACACAGACTAACATACACATAGATGATTAACATACACAGACTAACATACACATAGATGATTAACATACACAGACTAACATACACATAGATGATTAACATACACAGACTAACATACACATAGATGATTAACATACACATAGATGATTAACATACACAGACTAACATACACATAGATGATTAACATACACAGACTAACATACATATAGATGATTAACATACACATAGATGATTACCATACACAGACTAACATACACATAGATGATTACCATACACAGACTAACATACACATAGATGATTACCATACACAGACTAACATACACATAGATGATTACCATACACATAGATGATTAACATACACAGACTAACATACATATAGATGATTAACATACACAGACTAACATACACATAGATGATTACCATACACAGACTAACATACACATAGATGATTAACATACACAGACTAACATACACAGACTAACATACACATAGATGATTAACATACACAGACTAACATACATATAGATGATTAACATACACATAGATGATTAACATACACAGACTAACATACACATAGATGATTAACATACACAGACTAACATACACATAGATGATTAACATACACAGACTAACATACACATAGATGATTAACATACACAGACTAACATACACATAGATGATTAACATACACAGACTAACATACACATAGATGATTACCATACACAGACTAACATACATATAGATGATTAACATACACATAGATGATTACCATACACAGACTAACATACACATAGATGATTATCATACACAGACTAACATACACATAGATTTTTTATTTATTTATTTATTTATTTTATTTCACCTTTATTTAACCAGGTAAGCAAGTTGAGAACAAGTTCTCATTTACAATTGCGACCTGGCCAAGATAAAGCAAAGCAGTTCGACACATACAACGACACAGAGTTACACATGGAGTAAAACAAACATACAGTCAATAATACAGTAAAACAATTTTTTTTTAAAGTCTATATACAATGTGAGCAAATTAGGTGAGAATGGAGGTAAAGGCAAAAAAGGCCATGGTGGCAAAGTAAATACAATATAGCAAGTAAAACACTGGAATGGTAGTAATTGCAATGGAAGAATGTGCAAAGTAGAAATAAAAATAATGGGGTGCAAAGGAGCAAAATAAATAAATAAATTAAATACAGTTGGGAAAGAGGTAGTTGTTTGGGCTAAATTATAGGTGGGCTATGTACAGGTGCAGTAATCTGTAAGATGCTCTGACAGTTGGTGCTTAAAGCTAGTGAGGGAGATAAGTGTTTCCAATTTAAGAGATTTTTGTAGTTCGTTCCAGTCATTGGCAGCAGAGAACTGGAAGGAGGCGGCCAAAGAAAGAGGTGGTTTTGGGGGTGACTAGAGAGATATACCTGCTGGAGCGTGTGCTACAGGTGGGAGATGCTATGGTGACCAGCGAGCTGAGATAAGGGGGACTTTACCTAGCAGGGTCTTGTAGATGACATGGAGCCAGTGGGTTTGGCGACGAGTATGAAGCGAGGGCCAGCCAACGAGAGCGTACAGGTCGCAATGGTGGGTAGTATATGGGGCTTTGGTGACAAAACGGATAGCACTGTGATAGACTGCATCCAATTTGTTGAGTAGGGTATTGGAGGCTATTTTGTAAATGACATCGCCAAAGTCGAGGATTGGTAGGATGGTCAATTTTACAAGGGTATGTTTGGCAGCATGAGTGAAGGATGCTTTGTTGCGAAATAGGAAGCCAATTCTAGATTTAACTTTGGATTGGAGATGTTTGATATGGGTCTGGAAGGAGAGTTTACAGTCTAACCAGACACCTAAGTATTTGTAGTTGTCCACGTATTCTAAGTCAGAGCCGTCCAGAGTAGTGATGTTGGACAGGCGGGTAGGTGCAGGTAGCGATCGGTTGAAGAGCATGCATTTAGTTTTACTTGTATTTAAGAGCAATTGGAGGCCACGGAAGGAGAGTTGTATGGCATTGAAGCTTGCCTGGAGGGTTGTTAACACAGTGTCCAAGAAGGGCCGGAAGTATACAGAATGGTGTCGTCTGCGTAGAGGTGGATCAGAGACTCACCAGCAGCAAGAGCGACCTCATTGATGTATACAGAGAAGAGAGTCGGTCCAAGAATTGAACCCTGTGGCACCCCATAGAGACTGCCAGAGGTCCGGACAGCAGACCCTCCGATTTGACACACTGAACTCTATCAGAGAAGTAGTTGGTGAACCAGGCGAGGCAATCATTTGAGAAACCAAGGCTGTCGAGTCTGCCGATGAGGATGTGGTGGTTGACAGAGTCGAAAGCCTTGGCCAGATCAATGAATACGGCTGCACAGTAATGTTTCTTATCGATGGCGGTTAAGATATCGTTTAGGACCTTGAGCGTGGCTGAGGTGCACCCATGACCAGCTCTGAAACCAGATTGCATAGCAGAGAAGGTATGGTGAGATTCGAAATGGTCGGTAATCTGTTTGTTGACTTGGCTTTCGAAGACCTTAGAAAGGCACGGTAGGATAGATATAGGTCTGTAGCAGTTTGGGTCAAGAGTGTCCCCCCCTTTGAAGAGGGGGATGACCGCAGCTGCTTTCCAATCTTTGGGAATCTCAGATGACACGAAAGAGAGGTTGAACAGGCTAGTAATAGGGGTGGCAACAATTTCGGCAGATAATTTTAGAAAGAAAGGGTCCAGATTGTCTAGCCCGGCTGATTTGTAGGGGTCCAGATTTTTCAGCTCTTTCAGAACTTCAGCTGAATGTGCTAACATACACATAGATGATTACCATACACAGACTAACATACACATAGATGATTACCATACACAGACTAACATACACATAGATGATTACCATACACAGATAACATACACATAGATGATTACCATACACATAGATGATTAACATACACAGACTAACATACATATAGATGATTAACATACACAGACTAACATACACATAGATGATTACCATACACAGACTAACATACACATAGATGATTAACATACACAGACTAACATACACATAGATGATTAACATACACAGACTAACATACATATAGATGATTAACATACACATAGATGATTAACATACACAGACTAACATACACAGACTAACATACATATAGATGATTAACATACACATAGATGATTAACATACACAGACTAACATACACATAGATGATTAACATACACAGACTAACATACACATAGATGATTACCATACACAGACTAACATACACATAGATGATTAACATACACAGACTCAACCACACTGAGCAATAGAAATACAGCAAACTATATGAACCTGTCTCACCTACATGGCATGAGACAAAGAGATACACTGTATGACAACAGAGTGCATCAAACAGAGCAAAGATATTCTACTGTCACAGGGTTAGCGAAAAGATCAACCAGAACAGAGATGTGTCACTCACCCCCTCAGGTCTAGCTGAGCTCTGGCAGAGATGGAGAGAGACAGACTGACTGGGTTGCTCTTGGAGCTGTCTTTGTTTGAACTGTAAGATAAGAGGCACACGAGTCAGTAAAGATGTTTGGATGTAATGTGGTGATGTATGGTGTGTGAGTAAATGAGTGAGTGACCATGTGTTTGTGGCGAGGTGAACAGTCAATGTTTTGTCTCGTCTGTTTTCCTCCGGTCATCTGTCTCGATGCTCTTTGTTTGGGAAAGCCACAGAAATACTCAGAATTCTGACAGAGGTTCCTTTTTACAGTTATGTGTGTCACAGCTCTTCAGCAGTGTGTGTGTGTGTGTGTGTGTGTCTGTCACCTGTGGATCTGTAGGTCAAAGTCAATGTGAGGACCGGCATCATCCAGCCTTTGG
The DNA here is from genome assembly GCF_034236695.1 of Oncorhynchus nerka. Lineage (NCBI taxonomy): Eukaryota > Metazoa > Chordata > Actinopteri > Salmoniformes > Salmonidae > Oncorhynchus > Oncorhynchus nerka. Next base: position 37,588,988 of record NC_088409.1, on the reverse strand, counting down.
ACAGCAAACCTTAAACCTACAGATACCTGGAGACAGAGACAGTGAGACCGAGAGAGAGGGACAGAGAGACAAAGAGAGAGGGACAGAGACAGAGAGTCAGAGAGAGAGAGACAGAGACAGAGAGTCAGAGAGAGAGGGACAGAGACAGAGAGTCAGAGAGAGAGGGACAGAGGGACAAAGGGAGAGGGACAGAGACAGAGTCAAAGAGAGACGAATCAAAGTCTGTGTCAGTGACATCTGTAAGTGTTCAGTTAAAGCGAGCAGCCTTCTAACCCCATGTAGAGTTTCCCTTTGTGAAAGCTAACCAGAACCTGGCCATGGTGTGTGTATCTGAGTTACGTATCTGTATTCTGTGTTTGTGTCTCAGTTGGAGGATCAGTACAGATCTGTGGGCTGAGACAGACCAGATCCCTTCCCCTCTAGACCCCAGTTAAACCCCACTCTACCCTTGCTTAACTCACACCACGTGGAGGGCTTAGTTCATAACCATGAGTATGATAATGGCTTCTTGTGTTTGTGTAATAATGTTCTCATGAACAACATGTTAGACACTAGTCAATGCCGGAAACTCTTAAAACACTCGCTAAAACTACAAGGGAGAAGCCTGAGGGTGGAAACTCATTAGGACTCCAAAGTCAGAGACTTTATTGCACATCAGAGAGATAATCAGAACAACTCAACAGAGACGACGAAAGACCAAATGGGTCTAAATCACTGAGGTCCCCAGGCTGAGAGAAAGAGAGAGAGACAGACAAAGTGACCCAAATATATCTCTCTCCCCAAATCTGGAAAACATTTATTTCCTGTCACTTCTCTCCCATATTCTGAACAGCCCCAGCACCACTGTAAAACTGTCTAACCTGGATGTACTGTAGAACCCACCATAGTACAGAGACAGTGTTTGTCAAGGAAATGATCTAATGCATCGACCAATAAACGACCGAGGCTCTGTGACTGTTCTCACATTCCTTGATGTAAGAGCAGAGATTGACGCCGTCGACCAAACTAACAGACAGGTATACATTTATTTTTCTGCCCAGTGAGACCTCTGATTGCTCCAAGGCTATATATGGTGTTCCACAGGGCTCTGTGGAGGGGCCGTTTCTGTTCACATTATACATGCTGATCGTCTGGCAGAGGTGGCACCACAGGCCCCAGAGTGGTGTAGCGGAAAACAAAATTCTGGGGTACATCATTTTTCCTGATCTGGTAACCTAACCAGGTAAAACTCTGGCCCTTATACGGTATGACGTGATTCATCTGTTGAATATGGGCTATGATGGGACCAGAGTTTTTCACATGGTTTAAAAAAACTCCTGGCCTTGGGGAGGATGAAAGCCCTGTTAAACTGCAGCAACCTTGTACTTGTTGTTATGAATTATATTTTAAAGAAGGACTGGGGGGGTCCTATACACAGACACTCAGAAAGCTACATGATTGGATAATATGCAGGTTTGCATCATGTAGTCCTGCTCCTGCTCAACTGTAATACTCATAACAAAATGTACTCACAGTTTATGTCAGCTACTGTGTTTAATGATTATTTCAAGTTTATACTCTTGGATTGAAAAAGTCTAGGTAACCTGGTTAGCCCAAGTTTAAATATAAACCAAATGTAATCCCATTGGGTTATAAATAGCCCACACTACGTTACCACTTCGTTTACCCTGGCCAGAGGGACAGGGCCCATAGGAGGCCTGACTATGCAGCTGCTGTTAGTAGCCTACAGTGGATCAGACTCAAAAAGTGTCTCGTTACCATGCAACACATGTCAGATCGCTAATGTTTAGGAGTAAAGGCTGCTCCATTGATGTAAGAGTTTTTGCTTGTGTCTGTTGGGAGTGATGTGCTATCAGCTCACTAAATAAATACCAGAGGAAAGTGGAGAGCGCCTTGAGCATTAATCTGATTGGTCAAGACACACAAAGAGCCTGTAGCAGCACTTTGGTGTGAAAGACAGACAAATCATGAGGCAAATCGGTCTAAAAAAACAGCACTTTGCCCCTTTTCTTTTACACTTTGCGTAGATATATTTTATTAAACTAAATCAAAAGTGATTGAAAAGTGTGGCAAATGCTGCCTCGCTACACATTTTCCGGCAGCCCTGCCACCTGGAATGTTACCCATAAACAAGTGTCTGTTTTCACCGCTATGCTTGTTGACCCCCGGAAGAGTAGCTGCTGCTTTAGCACCAGCTAATGGGGATCCTAATAAAATACAAAAAATGCTGACAATACACAACGTTTTAAAGAAACATGGCGAGGCAGTCTGCATTTTAGAGGCTTGACTCAAAAATATTAGAATGAGAAAAAGATACATTCAAAATGGTCTACAAGCGTCGTTACTCCGGCTGTATGATTAGTGTGTGTGTGTGTGTGTTTATTCTATAAAAGCTCATGAATTCCTACAGGTCCAAAGGGGCAAGGGTAAGTATGTCTGGGAAACATCTGGTCTGAAGGAGAGCTGACGTGCACACACGTGTGTCGCTTCTAGAGCTAACAAATACCACTCTCAGGGTCACAACACACACACACACACACACACACACACACACACACACACACACACACACACACACACACACACACACACACACACACACACACACACAGACAGACAGACAGAGCGGTTACAGAAACACAGGGTAGAGTTACATGTCAGATGGGACCACTCTTTACTTTACAAAGCCTGTGCTTCCTGGATGTGTCATGCAAGGGCGAACGGATTAACACACACAGAAATATCCACAGACAGCTTCAGAGTGTGGGACTCAGTGGGGCACAGGGTATCTGGGTGATCCTTCAGCATGGTAACTATCAATCAGCACCACTGTATCCGAGTGACAGCTTCCTGTTTGGGCAGGAAGTGGTTGTTTCCAAGTAGAGGGGGAGGTCAGAGTGGGTGCATGTGCGTGTGTGTATTTTTTTGTGTTCTTTTGTGTTTGTGTGTGTGTTGGACTTACTTCTGTTCCGGCAACCATAGGGTTCCCCAGGTCACACACCACCAGTCTGGAGTCATTCACCATCCTGTACTCACAGTTCAACCTGGATAGAGCCTGGAGAGGAGAGGAGGTGGAAGGGAGAGGGTGGCAGAGAGGTGATATGTGGGGGAAGGGAGGAGAGGAAGAGAGTGAAGAATGTTCTGACAGTAACAACCTCATCTCATCCATCTTAGGGCCCCATTACACATCCATTCACTCACTCTCTAGAGAAAAAACCCTGACGTTGTCAACAGGATGTAATGTAATGGTAAAAAGGTCAGCAAGGCTGTAGGGTCTAGTTGAGCTGGTCTAGGGTTGGGGCCAGTGTGGGGGGGTGGAAGTGTGTGTGGGAATGTGTGTTCTCACCTCTATCCTGCGTTCCACTCCTATGTAATCAGCCTCAGGGGGTAGGAGTGTGTGTAACTCAGTCTCATATGCCCCCTCTCCTTTGTTAACCGCGTTTATGGTCAACATGACCAGGTTGTCATCCCCGACCACCAGCTCTGTACGGTCTCTGTGTTTGTGTGTGTGCAGGAGAGAGAAATAAACAAGTCAATACTATGTCAAACAGTAGAGGTTGGAGTGTGTGTGAGTGTGTGTATCAGTCAGAGGAGAATGACAGGGTTTGTGTTGGGCTGCCATGGCAATTGCATACAGATGAAAACAGAAGAAAAACATGCACGCACACACACACACACACACACACACACACACACACACACACACACACACACACACACACACACACACACACACACACACACACACACACACACACACACACACACTCTCTTGCTAATGTAAACAATTAGAGAGCAAACTTCTCTCCTTGCATGCTGTAACACAGTCCTAGCCTTTGTTTAGGTGTGCGTGTGTGAGTGTGTGTCTGAATGTGTGTGAGTATGTACATATGTTGAAAGTTTACAGGTTGACAAGGACTTTTCTGAATCTTCCCAGCATGCCTCACTTGACAGGTCAGGGCACAACACACCACAAGGCGTAACACACCCCTATATCAGTAAGGTTACTTAACTACTGTTTTTAAAATGAGACCGTAACGGTTTCATGTTGACGTATATGCTACACATGTTACATACAGTACATACTTACATGCTTGCAGATAGCTGGAGGTCTGGAATACACTCATTGTCTTCCCCACAGTCCAGCAGAATATATGCCTGAGAAATAAAGGAGAAAGGGAGAGACCGATGGGGAGAGGGACGGGGGTTAAGGTCGAGTCTAACGATATGCTGTAAGTGGTCTTGATTGGATGAGAAAGAGAGCCCACACACACACACACCTGTTCCTGCAGGAAGGTACTGCTGTAGCGGTTGAGGACAGGGGGGAGGTCCAGATTGGAAGGAGGGGCTAAACTGTAGTTCAGAGCCAATGAGATGGGAGTCAATTTATCCCTAAACTCATCCTCCCCCTGAGGGACAGAGAGAGAGAGGGGGGGGGAGATACCGTGTAACAGAAAGTTTGTTCACTATAACTAGTCCAAAAACAGGTTCAGCTGAGTTGACAGATATTTTGAGAGGATCTTGTCCAAACACAGCAAGGATGGAGGCCTCTTTTCTTTAAAAAAAACTCAAATTCATTTTTTTGGCAGAGGAGTGTGTTTGACTTACTCGTAGGTAGACAGTATAGTTCAGGCAGGAGTGAGGATGGCTGTGGCCAAGCGTTAGGACCCCTGTGTGCTGGGGCTGATGGGAATCCAGGAAATAAACTCTCTTAACTCCGCCCCTCACACCTTTAAGCCAATCCAGTTGCAGCTCTGCATTCAGGACTGGGAGAGGTGGAGGAGAGAGGGGGATGGAGGGAGAGAGTGAGTGAGTGAGGAGGGGTTCCATATGGTCCCATCGTGTGCGGAAGTGTGTGTGTATTCTCATCTGGTGTGCAGGAGGGAACCATGGGTATGGTCTACTTTATCCCTTTTAGTTTCTACAGAGCATCATTAGCCAGTGGAAACAATGCATTCATACAGTTAGCATCTCTAACACTAACTTATGCATAAACCTCTCCCTCCCCCCTCTTCATCCCCAGTCAGAGCTACTTACCTACAGAGTCTGGGATCCCCACACCGCTCACCTTTGCACAAATATCTACCCTTAGACTGGATAACAGAGAGAGAGAGGTAGAGAGACATGGGAGATTGAGACAGGATAAAAAAGTGCTCCTCTGTATGTCAGTGTGTGTTTGTGTGTACGCACTCATCTCGATCTCACACACACACACACACACACACAGCACACACACACACACACACACACACACACACACACACACACACACACACACACACACACACACACACACACACACACACACACACACACACACACACACACACACACACACACACACACACACACACACACAGGTTCTCTAGCATTGAAATGCCTGCCAACCAGAACCACTCAGGACAGAACAATGAGCACCAATTAGAAGAAAAACGTCCTCTTTACTGCTCGTCCTCTCAGTTTCCCCAAAACAACCAGAAAAACTCCTCAACTGGCCAAAGCTCTCAATAAAACAACTATTCAATAAAATAAAAAGCAACAATCGCAGACGGTCCTAAAAACTCCCTAATAGTACATGTGTTGTTGTGTCCTGTCTCGTTCCTCCAGCCAGTCTGATGGTTTATTTCAATCAGCTGTGTTTGTTTTGACAGAATTCCACAGTTTGGTGCCATCTGTCAATCTGCCCAAACGCACCATGTCTCTGTCCTGCCAACACACATAGCCTAAAAATCACCCTATTGGTCAATTGTCTGTCACTCACTAGGTTACCTAGTGACTGCGTGTGTGTGTGTGTGTGTGTGTGCGTGCGTGCGTGTGTACTCACCAGGTTACCATGGTATCAGATTCTGTCAGGAGGCAGGATCGGTCATCAGGGTTCAGGATTCTAGGAGTCAGGATCATCTCTGCCTCCACTGACACTACAGGACGAGCCCACACACACACACACACACACACACACACACACACACACACACACACACACACACACACACACACACACACACACACAATCTCACCATTGTAAACTAGCAGCCAATCTGATACATGAAACAATGTAGTCTAGCCAATCAGATAATTAGATATCTTACCTGTACACCGACACCTCCCCTTTACCAAATGCTCCCACTATCAGATCTACAGTGAAAGAGAGAGAGAGAGAAAGAGAGAGAGCAAGACAGGGAGACTGCATGAGCTTCAAAGAAACGCACAGATGGGACTGATTTCAAGGTCTCCAGCAATCTTCATCAAGCACAGACCTCTCACGTTTTACACACACTGACACAGATACACACACATACACAAACACATTTAGTCTGTACCAGCTTTGAGTAGTGAATATAACTATTTTTGCAGCACTATTTTGGTTCAGAATGAAACTATCAAAATAGGAACACAGTGTGTGTGTGTGTGTGTGTGTGTGTGTGTGTGTCGCAACGGAGAGACCCCACGGCACATTCCAGCTCCATTAGAACATTCCCATTGGTCCAATCAGAAACCTCTGCTACACAACAAGAACATTCCCTCACTTTACTATAATCATGTGCCTTATACAACTAGTCAGTCTGTAGCAGCCACACAACTAGTCCAGTGCTCTACTCAGTTAATTTGTGTTTATGTGTTTTGAAGATGAAGAGTCTTAATTGGGTTTTTGTTTAAAATAGAGCTGCACTTTAATGAGTGTGGTCATGGGAGACATACCACTCACACACACACACACACACACACACACACACACACACACACACACACACACACACACACACACACACACACACACACACACACACACACACACACACACACACACACACACACACACACACACGTTGACTGAAAGTCTGAAACCGCAGTGGGAAAGAGACTTAATCAATACAAGCCTTCCCTGCCAGACACACTAAGCTAACACAACGCTAACACAGGACTGACCCCCAACCATAGATCTAGCTAGTCCTGTCACTGGAAGACAGAGGTTAAGCTAAGCTCTGAAGCTGATACAGCACTGGGACTGAGGCTAAGACAAGTCATGCTAATATCAATGAGGCTGAGGGTCAGAGGCTAAGATAAGTCATGCTAATATCAATGAGGCTGAGGGTCAGAGGCTAAGGTAAGTCATGCTAATATCAATGAGGCTGAGGGTCAGAGGCTAAGGTAAGTCATGCTAATATCAATGAGGCTGAGGGTCAGAGGCTAAGTTTACTCATGTTAATATATCAATGGGACTGGTTAAGCTCATTAGTTCTGACCTCTGCAGTTCTGTTTGAAAGAGTTCTGAGCTCTCTAGTTGGTCTAGTGAAAGGGGAAAAATGTGGTTTTGAAGACACGTGACAGAGAGGTTGTCTCTAGTTTACTAGTAACAGTCAAGTCGAGAAATCCTACTCAGATAGCCTCTTATCTGTTGGGAATATACATACCTGGCTATCCATCAAATGAAACGGACTAGGTTAAGTCTTGATGCTGATAGAGGGCTAGAGTGTGACACACCCACGCACACTGTGAGTGACATCTGTTTAAATGGTTCAACTATTAGAGTCAAATAAGATCTATTGAGTGTGCGTATGTGTGCGTGTGTGTTCTTGTGTGTGTGCGCGTGTTTAAGTGAGCGTGAGTCTAAATTGAATGTAGGAGTGGTCCATCTGTTTTTGCTGTCAGTGAGACAGCCTTAGCCTGCTGGTCCTCTGAAACCACAACATTACACCCTAGCCCCCAGTGTGTGTGTGTGTGTGTGTGTGTGTGTGATAGGTGTAACAAGGGGCCGGCAGAGGAAGTGGGACCTCTAGCTGTCTGTGGGGTACGGGGGGCAGTTGGAAAGGTAGAGGTGAGGAGGGAAGGTGGAAAGGGGGAAAGGAGGAAGAGGGGGAACGAGGCAGAGAGGAGGAAAGAGGACAGCAGCTAAAGCACTTGGCCTTTCAACCACAGTCTGTAAAAGTCATCAGAGCTAAGGTGTGCTTTCAGCAGGCAGATCTAACCGCACACACACACACATACACGCAAAAAGTACAGTCCAAACATCATCTCAGCCTCAGGGACCCAAACGTCCAACAGAAGAATGCTGCTCTCATTCCAAAGTCCTGGATCTGTCCGTCTTACACTCCAACCCCACTACTCCGTAGGTGTATGTGTGCATACGTGCGTGCCAGTGGAGGCTGCTGAGGGGAGGACTGCTCATAATAATGGCCGGAATGGAGCGAATGGAATGGCATCAAACAACTGGAGACCACGTGTTTGATGTATCTGATACCATTCCACAGATTCCGCTCCAGTCACTACCATAAGCCTGTCCTCCCCAATTAAGGTGCCACCAACCTCCTGTGGTGCGTGCCTAAGTGTGTGTGTGTGTGTGTGTGTGTGTTTGTGTGTGCGCGAGTGCATGTTCCTCCCATAGGTACATCTGTACTCCTTACTCAGCCGTTCTTTTCCCTCTGAAAAGTGCTACTGACACAGAGGATGATTTGGGGTAAATGTACCTTTGGAGTAAATAAAACATAGCCTATGGCACACTTTCCCCTTCCAAGTCAATCATATTTCCACACTGATAAAAACATGTCTGCCACCACTGATTTGAGGTTAGTATGTAAACACACGCACATACAGACACACATTTGGAGTAAGTGTACCTTTGGGGTATGCTGAGTAACTAAACCTCTAGGCCAGTCCGGACTCCCTGCTCTGAGAAATATGGCTGCCATCCAACGTTTACACAACCTGTCAGAGACTGGCTGCTTCAAACTTCTGTATGAGCTCTCTTTAGAACCAGTGTTCAGTGTGTCCACTGTCAAAGTGTTCAGTGTGTGTGTGTGTGTGTGTGTGTGTGTGTGTGTGTGTGTGTGTGTGTGCTGTGTGTGTTTTCTGTTCAGTAGAGCTGAGTCAGTGGGATTGCTGATTGGCAAGTTAAATGTCTACAACATTTGATCTCTACCGCTGAACATAATTCCTGCCATCAGGCCATCTGACCTTACCTTTAACCCTAGGAGTGGGAACAGCAGAGCTTCCCAGGGTCAGTGTGCGTCTAGCAGGCTGTAACCTCTGTGCACTAGGGACATCTCCTGCTGTTCCTGACTGATTGCGCTCTCTGACTCTGACCCAGTCACTTCTCCAGGGTTAGTTTAAATAGGAACACTCCTTCCAAGAAGCTGATGTGCAACCTTGTTGTGAAAGACCTCAAGACTTGTGTTGCCTCTGAGAGATGCCGCCTAGACTTGAGCTCGGTGGGTTAATGCAGTCTTGAGGCGTGCAGACAATCGAGGTTTGATACCCAGCTGGACACATGAGTCCCCTGGTAGAGACACACGACTGTATCCATCAGGAACACTGATCCATCTCTCTAATCCTCCCGCCCTTCTCTCTCTAAGAGTAACATGGGTTTTGTACCTATGGGATCATACAACTTCACCTATAGAAACAGACTTATGCACAGAAACACACCGTGACACAGGCGCACAGATGCCTTAGCAGTCCTCCCATAATGATGAAACATCTGAGGATCCTTTACCAAAGTGTGACTTTACTAAGATATTAACGACAGACTATATGTGTGTGTGTGTGTGTGTGTGTGTGTGTGTGTGTGTGTGTGATGGCTATGCCACCCGGGAGCTTTCCCTCCACTACCAGATCTTTCCCAGAGGGCCTTAGAAAGCCTGAATTACAACACGCACGCGTGTGTGTCTGCATGCTTATATGTATATGCATTGTGTTTGTACAGTGTGTGTGACTGAGTAACTCGATGTGGGGTGATTCTGTATATGGTCTGGCTTTGGTTCATAGCCTGGCACAGACTCAACACATACACTCAGAGGCCAGTGAAATTGATCACAAGCCATGCAGTGCATATGTGTCTGTATGTGTGTTTGTGTGTGTTAGCGTGTGTGTGCGTGTGTGATGTTTTCATTATAAAATATTTCCTGTTTGTGGGATGGAGAGATCAGAGGACATCTGTTGTTGTTACAGAAAGAAGACAATATGGAAAGAAAATAAAAAATAAAATAATAATTCATACTTTTCAGCTTGGTCTGTCTATAGAAGTACAAAGACTGAACTATGCTGCCTTTAGAATGGCTGCCTTTCAGCTGGGTCTGTCTATAGAAGTACAAAGACTGAACTATGCTGCCTTTAGAATGGCTGCCTTTCAGCTGGGTCTATAGAAGTACAAAGACTGAACTATGCTGCCTTTAGAATGGCTGCCTTTCAGCTTGGTCTATAGAAGTACAAAGACTGAACTATGCTGCCTTTAGAATGGCTGCCTTTCAGCTGGGTCTATAGAAGTACAAAGACTGAACTATGCTGCCTTTAGAATGGCTGCCTTTCAGCTTGGTCTATAGAGGTACAAAGACTGAACAATGCTGCCTTTAGAATGGCTGCCTTTCAGCTTGGTCTATAGAAGTACAAAGACTGAACTATGCTGCCTTTAGAATGGCTGCCTTTCAGCTTGGTCTAAAGAAGTACACAGACTGAACTACAGAAGAGCTTGGTCTATGAACAAAGATGAACTGCCTTTAGAATGGCTGCCTTTCAGCTTGGTCTATAGAAGTACAAAGACTGAACTATGCTGCCTTTAGAATGGCTGCCTTTCAGCTTGGTCTATAGAAGTACACAGACTGAACTATGCTGCCTTTAGAATGGCTGCCTTTCAGCTTGGTCTATAGAAGTACAAAGACTGAACTATGCTGCCTTTAGAATGGCTGCCTTTCAGCTTGGTCAGACTGAAGTTCTGCCTTTTTGGTCTACCTTTCAGCTTGGTCTATAGAAGTACAAAGACTGAACTATGCTGCCTTTAGAATGGCTGCCTTTCAGCTGGTCTATAGAAGTACAAAGACTGAACTAGAATGCTGCCTTTCAGCTCTTAGAATGGCTAGAATGGCTGCCTTTCAGCTTGGTCTATAGAAGTACAAAGACTGAACTATGCTGCCTTTAGAATGGCTGCCTTTCAGCTGGGTCTATAGAAGTACAAAGACTGAACTATGCTGCCTTTAGAATGGCTGCCTTTCAGCTGGGTCTATAGAAGTACAAAGACTGAACTATGCTGCCTTTAGAATGGCTGCCTTTCAGCTGGGTCTTTAGAATGGCTGTCACTATAGAAGTACAAAGACTGAACTATGCTGCCTTTAGAATGGCTGCCTTTCATCTGGGTCTATAGAGGTACAAAGACTGAACTATGCTGCCTTTAGAATGGCTGCCTTTCATCTGGGTCTATAGAGGTACAAAGACTGAAATATGCTGCCTTTAGAATGGCTGCCTTTCATCTGGGTCTATAGAGGTACAAAGACTGAACTATGCTGCCTTTAGAATGGCTGCCTTTCAGCTTGGTCTATAGAGGTACAAAGACTGAACTATGCTGCCTTTAGAATGGCTGCCTTTCAGCTCGGTCTATAGAGGTACAAAGACTGAAATATGCTGCCTTTAGAATGGCTGCCTTTCAGCTTGGTCTATAGAAGTACAAAGACTGAACTATGCTGCCTTTAGAATGGCTGCCTTTCAGCTGGGTCTATAGAGGTACAAAGACTGAACTATGCTGCCTTTAGAATGGCTGCCTTTCAGCTTGGTCTATAGAGGTACAAAGACTGAACTATGCTGCCTTTAGAATGGCTGCCTTTCATCTAGGTCTATAGAGGTACAAAGACTGAACTATGCTGCCTTTAGAATGGCTGCCTTTCAGCTTGGTCTATGCTGCCTTTAGAATGGCTGAGGTCTACAAAGACTGAAATATGCTGCCTTTAGAATGGCTGCCTTTCAGCTTGGTCTATAGTCTATAGAGGTACAAAGACTGAAATATGCTGCCTTTAGAATGGCTGCCTTTCAGCTTGGTCTATAGAGGTACAAAGACTGAACTATGCTGCCTTTAGAATGGCTGCCTTTCAGCTTGGTCTATAGAGGTACAAAGACTGAACTATGCTGCCTTTAGAATGGCTGCCTTTCAGCTTGGTCTATAGAGGTACAAAGACTGAACTATGCTGCCTTTAGAATGGCTGCCTTTCAGCTTGGTCTATAGAGGTACAAAGACTGAACTATGCTGCCTTTAGAATGGCTGCCTTTCAGCTTGGTCTATAGAGGTACAAAGACTGAAATATGCTGCCTTTAGAATGGCTGCCTTTCAGCTTGGTCTATAGAGGTACAAAGACTGAACTATGCTGCCTTTAGAATGGCTGCCTTTCAGCTTGGTCTATAGAGGTACAAAGACTGAAATATGCTGCCTTTAGAATGGCTGCCTTTCAGCTTGGTCTATAGAGGTACACAGACTGAACTATACTGCCTTTAGAATGGCTGCCTTTCAGCTTGGTCTATAGAGGTACAAAGACTGAAATATGCTGCCTTTAGAATGGCTGCCTTTCAGCTTGGTCTATAGAGGTAAACAGACTGAACTATGCTGCCTTTAGAATGGCTCCAAATTGAAGGGAAAACAAAGGGATACAAAAGTTTAATTTCAAAACATTTTCAAATCACCTTTTTAAACACTCACACAGCAATTCAGACTACCACTGACTGAACATGTAAATACAAACACTCAGACACAGGCTTTCCCTTCAGATTGCTGCAGTGTGGCCTGTTCATCTGTACCATGACATCACAAAAGAGGAAGTCTCTCCAAAGTAATATCAGCCACATGAACATGTTCTTCTGAGGAATTGGAGGCCTGTGTCAGCTAGAGGCCTACAACACTATGGTGAAATATCTGGCAAACAGACTAAACACTTTCAAAGGGAAATTTAAAAAAATGTTAACTTCATATTCACCATCTTCAGCACCATCCCAACATGAACATATGTGTAAATGGCACGTTTCTATGTTTTGTAGCAAAAATAATAAAGAAAATAAGTGTTTCCAATGACATCATCAAACAATTAGTAGGCAATTAGTAGACAATACCTACTCATAATTGGTTAAAATCACACGATGCACACTGATGATGTCATTGGAAACACTTATCTCCCTCATATCTTTTTCCCCACAAAACATGGAAACACTATTTTCACATACGTTGATGTTGGGGTGGTGCTGGAGATGATGAATATGAAGTTGAAACATTTTGACATTTCCTTTAGATGTTTTAGTGCACATGCCCCCCCCCTCTCTCTTCCTGGGACAGGACAAGAAGTCCTCAGAGAAACGTCGTGGCAACAGCTCTGTAACCCCACTACCCCTCCTGAGTAACGACTTCACCAGAAGAAGGGAGGAGAGAAGTGAAACGGAAAAAAGAGGATAAAATAAGTAAGGTGCATGGGAGTGTACCAGGGTAATGGTTGTTGTCCAGGTCTCTGTCCCCCCTCAGGGTGAAGCCGTAGCCGGAGAGGCCACTACTGGAGGCCCAGGCTCCATAGAGCTCCTGGCTGAGGGTTAGGCCGCGGGCCGTCAGGTCTCTCTGGCCATTGTAGATCAACACCAGGCCACTCCGGTCCTCCCCTCCAAACGGACAACCCACCGCCACGTCTATGAGACAGAGAGGGGGGGGGGTATGACGGTAGGAAACACAGATAGAAACACAAAACAAACTCCAGTATGAGTTTTAAGGCTGGCCTCCTGAAGTGATACAGCAGACCAGCTCACATCAGCAGGAGAGAGGGATGAGAGAAAAAGAACGAGAGGGAGAGGGATGGTTTAGACATCATCAAGTGAAAGCCCCTGAGGGAGAGGTAAAGAGACTACCTAGGACTACCCCTCTCTCTTTCCATTTCCTTCTTTCTTTCTTTCTCTCTCTCTCTCTCTCTCTCTCTGTCCAAATGTATATGTCAAACATGTAGAACTGTCTAATAGGCACAGGCAGGAGATTCTGGGGCAGTGAGCAGCCGATGGTTACCCTCCACCAGTGATTGCCAGGTGTTAGTCCCCCTCCCCCACACACACTGCAACTCCCCACCTACATCATGTTCGCTGTAGGGAAAAATGGAGTTGAAAACTACAAACAGAGGGTTGTCATGGTTACACTGCTCTGTGATTATGAGGGAGGTAATCAGAGACACACACACACAGATATACACACACTACTGTATGATAAGGAGGGAGAACATCACGCATCACGCTTGCTTGCTCTGCAGTTTCCTGAGACTAATGGATCCTCTACTGATCTGTCCTGTGTGTGATCACCTCCACATTCCCAGTCTAACCCAGCCACACCCTGGCTGATGTATCAACCTAAGGACAAAAGCCTTTGAGTTCACTCAATGCATGTGTGTGCGTGTGTGTGTGTGTGCAGGCTTATCAAATCAAACTTAATTTGCCACATGTGCCGAATACAACAAGTGTAGACCTTACCGTGAAATGCTTACTTACAAGCCCTTAACCAACTGTGCAGTTCAAGAAGAGTTAAGAAAATATTTACCAAATAAACTACAGTAAAAAAATTATAAAAAGTAACACAATAACATAACAATAATGAGGCTATATACAGGAGGTGCCGAGTCAGTGTGAAGGGGTACAGGTTAGAGGTAATTTGTGCATGTAGGTAGGGGTGAAGTGACTATGCATAGATGATAAACAGCGAGTAGCAGCAGTGTGCAAAACAAATGGAGGATGTGGGGGTGGGGTCAATGTAAATGGTCCGGTGGCTATTTAATTAATCGTTCAGCAGTCTTATGGCTTGGGGGTAGAAGCTGTTAAACCTTTTAAGGATCGGCCCTTTTTTCAATATTCGCCTAAAATGACATACCCAAATCGAACCGACTGTAGCTCAGGCCCTGAAGAAAGGATATGCATATTATTGGTAACATTTGAAAGGAATGTAGGAGAATATAACACATTAGATCTGATAGAAGATAATACAAAGAAAAAAATTGTTTTTTAGTACCATCATTTTTGAAATGCAAGAGAAAGGCCATAATGTATTATTCCATCCCGGGTGCAATTTATATTTTGGCCACTAGATGGCAGCAATGTATGTGCAAAGTTTTAGACTGATCCAATGAACTATTGCATTTCTGTTCAAAATGTTGTGTCAAGACTGCCCAAATAAGCCTAATTTGTTTATTAATACTTTTTTATGTTCAAAACTCTGCACTCTCCTCAAACAATAGCATGGTATTCACTGTAATAGCTACTGTAAATTGGACAGTGTAGTTAGATTAACAATAATTTAAGCTTTCTGCTAATATCAGATATGTCTATGTCCTGGGAAATTTTCTTGTTACTTACAACCTCATGCTAATCGCATTAGCCTACGTTAGCTCAACTGTACCACAGGGGACCCACCAAGTTTGGAGCCTTTTGGTCCTAGAATTAGCACTCCGGTACAGCTTGCCGTGCGGTAGCAGAGAAAACAGTCTATGACTTGGGTGACTGGAATCTGACAATTTTATAGGCTTTCCTCTGACACCGCCTATCATATAGGTCTTGGTCAGATGCCAAGCAGTTGCCATACCAGGCGGTGATGCAACTGGTCAGGATGCTCTCGATGGTGCAGCTATAGAACTTTTTGAGGATCTGGGGACCCATGCCAAATCTTTTCTCCTGAGGGTGTCACGACTCCCACCGAAGGTGGCTCCTCTTCCTGTTTGGGCGGCGGTCGTCGTCACCGGTCTACTAGCTGCCACCGATCCCCTTTTCCTTTTCTGTTTGTTATGTCTTATTGGTTGCACCTGTTTCTTGTTTTAGTTTTGATTCAGGACTATTTAAGCCTGTTAGGCCCCCCTGTTTTTGTGCGGGCTTGTTCTCTGTTAGTCAAGGTTGTTGTGTGTTGTGCTCCCTGTCTGTTTGTGCCCTGTTTTGGGTTGGACACTTTCTTTGATATTTGCCTGTTGTTTTGGGCGTGTGTTGTGGATGCCGCAATAAAGCCTGGTTTTCCACATTATCCTCTGCTCTCTGCGCTTGACTCTGCACCCACCACTCCAGGCTGTGTGACAGAGGGGGGAAATATTTTGTTGTGCCCTCGGCACGACGGCCTTGGTGTGTTTGGACCATGATAGTTTGTTGGTGATGTGGACACCAAGGAACTTGAAACTCTCGACCCGCTCCACTACAGCCCCGGGGATGTTAATGGAGGACTGTTCGGCCCACCTTTTCCTGTAGTCCACGATCAGCTCCTTTGTCTTGCTCACATTGAGGGAGAGGTTGTTGTCTTAAATGTGCGTTTGAGTGACTGATTGAGTTATGCCTCCAACCTGATAGACATTGATTCAGGTTTATTGATTTAGTACTGATGATGATGATGGTGTGGAGGGAGTGGAGGGAGAGTGGCTCATTTTAAGAACATAAACACATACATAAATAACTAAGTAGGATTGTTATCATATGTTCACCAGAGAAATGCCTGAGGCTCCGAAAAGCATTTGGGCTCCAGACCTGAACGTGTTTGGGTGTCTGTGTGTGTGTGTGTGTGTATATATGTGTGTCACAGAAGGTTGGTGGCACCTTAATTGAGGAGGACAGGCTTGTGGTAATGGCTGGAGTGGAATGAGTGGAATGGTATCCAATATGTGTTTGATGCGAATCCATTTGCTCTGTTCCAGACATTATTATGATCCGTCCTCCCCTCATCTGCCTCCACTGGTGTGTGTGTTTAAGAAGCAAACACAACGAGAGGCAGAATGAACTCTGGGCAGCGGGACAGAAACTTCCAGATGCCCCTATCTTAGTTGACATCTGGAGATTAAAAATAACTCTCTCTCTGACACACACACACGCGCTCACACACCTCAAACCCTGCTCATCAGTACAGGAAGTGGGGGAAGAACTCCACAAGGAAACACTAACACCGCAATTCCTGATTGGCTGAAGAACCTTCGGTTTCCCCCATCGGAACATCTGATAAGATATCCGCTCTCCAAGACCAAACAACCAGAGATGAAGAGGAAACATATAAAAACCTCTGCCTACCAATACACTGGGAGTGGACACTGAACGGGAAGAAAGAGAGGGGAAAGACACACACACACACACACACACACACACACACACACACACACACACAGCTTACCGTTGTATCCGTCCTGGTTGAGGTCTCCTAGCGGGGCGATGGCAGTGCCAAAGCGTCCAAAGGTGTGTGTTCCCGTCAGGAGAAGGGGCTCGGAGAAGGTGAGCGGGGAGTGCTGGAGGTACAGGTAGACACGGCCCACCTCCTTGGGTTTACTCTCCCTCTCTCTCTCCATGTAGAGAGGTGCTCCTACCAGTACATCATCATACCTGGGGGAAAGATACACAGCTTTAGAATACACACACACAGAGGGCAGCACGCACACACACACACACACACACACACACACACACACACACACACACACACACACACACACACATAGCTTAGTGTGTTATACAGACATGTCAGAAAGGATGTGGTCTGGCTCCAGAAATAGAGTTCAGTAATCAGAATCAGAGAACAAGCTACAGCTGGAACACATACTAACAATCCTCTCCCTCTCATTCCCCCCTCGCCCACTCAACTGTCTTCATTCTTTGCTCGGACTAAACAATTATTTCACTGCAAGAACCATGAAGATCTGTAGGGACAGGAAGAGAGGGAAGAAGTGGCAAAGTGGCAGACAGAGAGATGAGAGAGAAAAGCTAAGCCCCTTAAATTGAAAATTAAATTGAGAGAGCGAGCGAGAGAGCGAGAGAAAGTGATAGAAAAGGTGAGAGAGACAGACAGACAACTCACCCATCTCCGTTGAGGTCAGTAACGGCCACAGAATAGCCAAAGTAGGAAGCCATCTGACAAAACATTTCACAACATGACTCTACAGTCAGGGATGTACAGCAGTGCTATAAAGTAGTCAGGTAAAAGATTAATAGCAGTGTGTGTATGTGTGTGTGTATGTGTATGTGTGTGACGTTACTGTGTGTTACTGACCTGCTCTCCTGTGAAGTTCATGATGAATGTCAGATTAGTGGAGTTAATCACAGCTACCTGAAACAGGACACAAGAGTCACACACCTAATACGGGTACACACATGCATCATGCAAACGCATTCGCAGGATGTAATGAGCTGAAATAGAAACAGAATTCTTCAGCCCAAAACTCTTTGTTTCCCTCTGCCTGGTCCCCCTTCCCCCTGTCTCGCCCCTTCAACCCCCCATTGTCCCCATTGCCTTACCCCCTCCCCTCCTCTGTTCCGTACCCTCCATTTCCATAACCCCAGATGTGGGGGAGACAGAGGGGTTGGGAATTCCTTCAAAAGACCTACAATAACAACCACATGGAGACAGCCAGGGGCTACACACACTCACCCATAAACATGTGCACGCACTCACAAAGTTAGAGAGACAAACAAATACACAAAACACCAACAAATATAGAGAAACAGACAGGCGGACAGGCAGACGGACGGACATACACACAGACAGTCGCTCGGAATGACAGACAGAGAGAGGCAGACAGAGGGAAAGACATGTGCAGACACTTAACTCCCTGGCCCCCCCTCCTCCGCCTCTCTCTCAGGGGTGTCAGGCTGGTTGTCTTCCCAGGTCTGAGAGGCTTAACGTGGGCTGACAGCTACTCTAGTCTCATCAGGCCAAACAGACCTAACCCTGACGCCCACTGACCACAAATGTGAGGGCTACCGGCCCCAGAGCCTGTTGACACAACCTCGCAGTCTTGTCTGCTCTGAATACATCTCTATCTAGGTTTCAGTGTCTGTCAGTGTGTGCGTGTGTGTGTGTGCGTGTGTGTGAGCAGGCAATGAGCTGTGTGTTAGAGGTGAGGGGTCATGTGTGTGTCAGGGAAAGGGGTCAGGCTGGGTCAGCTCTCATGGAGAGGAAGTTGTGTGTCATTTAGGAGAGTCCAGGACACACACAAACACACACAGATAGGACTGTGTTGTGGTCAGATTGGGGGGAGTTGTTGTTGCTAAGCGATAGTAACTAGGAATGGAATTCTACTTTGGAAACATTTCCTCTCTGGACACACAGGAATTTTAAAATTCAATACTTACATATACTGTGTGTGTGTGTGTGCGTGTGTGTGTGCGTGCGTGCGTGTGTGTGTGTGGTTGTGTGCTGTTATGCATGCTTGTGATTCTGTACTTACATATCCAAAGTTCTGTGCCCCTCTCGGAACACCAGCTATCAGCTCTGGAAAGGAGAGAGGAACACACATTACATCACACTGCCTGCCTGCTTTTCTGTCTGCCTGTCTGGATGCCTGCCTTTCAGTGTGTCTCTCTCTCTAGGCCACCCTGACTGAAGACACTAAAAGCTGAAGAAAGATATACCTCCCCCAACCCTGTTCCCAGTACAGACCAGACCAGAAACCCAAGCCAGCAAGCTCCAGCTTTAAGGAATTCAAAGATGAGACCACAACCAGCCTACAACCACAATAAAATCATAATACAACCATGTGTCAACCTTTGGTTTGGCACTTGGTGCCATGTTTTAATTAGGAAGATGTAGGAGGCAGAACATACGGTTTTGTAGCAAGTTACATTTCTTGGTTAGTTTGCAGTGTAATTACTAGTTAGTTACGGTTCATGGGAGTAGCCTCTGAAACCCTGCAAGCACCAAACACACAGAGATGAAAGTGTTGTATTTTACCTTGCTCCGAGTCTCCTGTGAATTCCCCCACTGCCACAGAGTAACCTGCAGACAAGAGAGATATATTAGTGAGTGAGCGTGTGAGTGTTTGTGTGTGTAGATGAAACTGTGTGTGTGTGTTACCTAGGTAGCTGTCATCATGGGTATCAGCTGCAGCGTGTGTGTGTTTCTCTCCAGGGACTCTCCTGAGCACGGCTTTCAGAGAGTAACCATTCAATATCTCTGCTACGCCTGCAGTCATCACCTGACCTGGAGAGAGAAAGGAACACACAATGGTCAACTAACGAACAGGCCAACCCCAGACCCAATGAGGAGCAATAACTTCCGCACTGTCAGTCTATCATACACACATGCACGCCCTCACACACACTGTCAGTCTATCATACACACATGCACGCCCTCACACACACTGTCAGTCTATCATACACACATGCACGCCCTCACACACACTGTCAGTCTATCATACACACATGCACGCCCTCACACACACTGTCAGTCTATCATACACACATGCACGCCCTCACACACACTGTCAGTCTATCATACACACATGCACGCCCTCACACACACTGTCAGTCTATCATACACACATGCACGCCCTCACACACACTGTCAGTCTATCATACACACATGCACGCCCTCACACACACTGTCAGTCTATCATACACACATGCACGCCCTCACACACACTTTCCTGCCATTTGTTATGAAACTCACAGGTATGAGGTGCTCTTCCCTGAGGAACACTGAAACACCTCTTAGGCAGGAGTTAGAATGACACACACATACACACTTTCTCTCTCTCGCTCTCTCTCTGCTATTGTAGCAAATGCTGTGCGATGGAGGGGGAGGTCAGACAAACATAGGCCTACTGCTTTATCTCCAGCTGCCCTCAACCTCACATCAATCCTCCTTAATGTGGTGGGTCCTGGCAGAGAGAAATCGCCCCTGTCTCAGACTCCCACTTTTCCTAACTCCCTTCAGACTTGGACGCTAAGCCTAAATACAGACGCATACCTACACAGACCCTAACCCAAGTCACAGACTTACAAAGACAGACCTTCTACTCAGACAAGACAGACCCTCTTCACAGACCGTAACCACAGACACAGACCCTCTCCACACACACACACACACACACACACACACACACACACACACACACACACACACACACACACACACACACACACTCCACAGACAGCTCCTAACCCTAATTACAGAAACAGACCCCTAACCCTCTGCAGACTTCCTCATTACTGATAGTATAAGAGGTTCCTTCAGATCCTCTGATAATAAGCTGTATAAAAGGCTTCCCATAATAACTCAGCATAATCACCTGTGATAATTGCTGTATATTAGAGACAATAAACTCTCTGCTCAGAGCTTTTATAAACATCTAGAGGAAGTGTTTAAACACCAGGAAGCTGAGCCAAGCTGAGGGCAACGACATGCACACACACACAAACGCTTATGCACACAAACCAGGGGCATAGAGAGATCATAAACCACCTTCAACAAAGGATTAATACAACATAATATGAAGTCATAAAAATACTCACTGACTTTCCATCTCTCTTTCTCTCTCTCACCCACTTCTGTCTCTCGCTCCATTTTGAAGGCATATTGTAACATCTGCATCCAACTCACACCCTCAAACACGTAGATCCCCTGAACGCAGCTCACTCTCCAGATCCCAATCACCCGAATTCTGATCACCTGTTCACACACCTGTATGTCATTATAACGCACTATTTGGCGCCCCATCACTGTGAGGTATTTTTTGTTTTGTGACACACGTCTTTCTGCGCTGGTTTTTCCTGTGATTTACTCCTCCCGTGTATGATAGTCTTTGCCTGCCTCACTAACGACGCCTTTTGCATATTCCCTGCCTGTACCTTAGCCTATCAGATTTCCTGTCATCTACATATTGCCTGATCTCCCGGACGACGTTACCAGCCTTTTCACTGCCTGTACTGTTGCCTTGTTGGACCCCCTGTGTATGACCTTCTGCCTGCCCCTGGACCCAGCTACCTGCCTCCTCCTGTGGTCCTTTACAATAAACACCTGCTACACCCTGCGCTTGAAACTAGCTCTCTGTCTACCATCATATTCATTACACATATGGCAGACATAGTAGGCAGTTCTTGTTGTAAAAGCATGTTCCTATCCTCTTTCGTTTTCAAAATGAATTAAGCGACTGGAGCGATAGGGCACAGAGGTTAACATGATGTGACCGTGATAAAAGGAGGAGCGTTTACTACCCTGTATTAGTAACTGTCTCTCATAAACACACAAATGCACACTTGCATGCACACTCACCGTCACACACACACACAGCTGTGTGCTAATATCACCTCAATGAAGATAAGCAAGGAGACATCAGGACAGGAGAGACAGGAAGAGTAACCCCTCCCACCATGCCCCCCACAGCACACACACACCCACACACTTTCCAACTTCAAGGTCCACTGTGAAGCAGGTGTCTGCCCTCCAACACACACTAATTATCAGGGTGAGTGGGCGTTCCTGCACACCCCATTTCCCTCTGATAAGCTCATTACAACTGAGACTAGACTCACTAAAACACTTCCTATCAGAGAGAGAGGAGGCAGGGGCTCTCACTCTACATTGTCCTAATCTGGCTTCTCCTGGGATCAAACTGCACACCAGGAATGAGAGAAATGAACTGGAGCAGTGCTTAATCAAATACTATGTGAATCCAGGTTTGGTGCAGGAATGTGCCTTGATCGTGCTGCTAAACTCATCTCTTTCTCCCTCTCTCTGCCTCTTTTTTGCAATTCTATTGTTTCACATAGAGGGAGCTAATGTTACCTTGCCAGTAGAAGCTGCCAGGTCCACCCACCACCAGTGTCCCCTCCTGAGGAAGAGAAAGTCTGGGTCAGTCCAGGGATAGGATAACTTCCTCAAGACTGGACAAAAGCTGAATTTAAAGTGCATTCGGAAAGTATTCAGACTTTCATATTTTGTTACATTACAGCCTTACTCTAAAGTTGATTCAATAGTTTTTCCCCCCACCTCATTAATCTACACACAATACCCCATAATGACAAAGCAAAAACAGGTTATTAGATATTTTTGCAAATGTATTAAAAATAAATAAGCTGAAATATCACATTTACATAAGTATTCAGACTCAGTACTTTGTTGAAGCACCTTTGCCAGCAATTACAGTCTTGAGTCTTCTTGGGTACGATGCTACAAGCTTGGCACATCTGTATTCGGGGAGTTTTTGCCATTGTTCTCTGCAGATCCTCTCAAGCTCTGTCAGGTTGAATGGGGAGCATCGCTGCACAACTATTTTCACGTCTCTCTAGAGATGTCCGATCGGGTTCAAGTCTGGGCTCTGGCAGGGCCACTCAAGGACATTCAGAGACTTGTCCCGAAGTCAGTCCTGCGTTGTCTTGGCTGTGTGCTTAGGCTTGTTGTCCTGTTGGAAGGTGAACCTTCGCCCCAGTCTGAAGTCCTGAGTGCTCTGGAGCAGGTTTTCTTCAAGGATCTCTCTGTACTTTACTTT
This sequence comes from Oncorhynchus nerka, assembly GCF_034236695.1. Taxonomy (NCBI): domain Eukaryota; kingdom Metazoa; phylum Chordata; class Actinopteri; order Salmoniformes; family Salmonidae; genus Oncorhynchus; species Oncorhynchus nerka. The sequence goes on along the minus strand of NC_088409.1, from coordinate 37,566,003 downwards.
GCTTCTTTCCCTCGATCCTGACTAGTCTCCCAGTCCCTGCCGCCAAAAAACATCCCCACAGCATGATGCTGCCACCAGCATGCCACACCGTAGGAATGGTTCCAGGTTTCCTCCAGACGTGACACTTGGCATTCAGGTCTAATAGTTCAATCTTGGTTTCATCAGACCAGAGAATCTTGATTCTTATGGTCTGATAGTCCTTTAGGTGACTTTTGGCGAACTCCAAGCAGACTGTCTGGCCTCTCTCATCTTGTGGGAGAACTTGCACAATTGGTGGCTGACTAAATACTTTTTGTCCCACTGTAAGTGACGATACTTAATCTACCTGTGTCAAACCAAATTCAATGCACTTTAAAGGCCCAGTGCAGTTAGAAACATGATTTCCCTGTGTTTGAAAAGACCATCTGAAATGTCAGCCTATTTTGTTGGGATGTAGTTTTGGCCTGTCTGGTGTCATCACCAGGTAGTACATTAGTTAATAGAACAATAAGAAAGTCAGTTCCAAAACTCTCTGCCAATAACATCTAATTTTCAGTTTTCCCCTCTCCACTCAGACCACTCCCAGACAGTTATAGCAAAATTATTGCTTTGAAATTGCTCTTTGCTAAGAAGCTGTTTTTGTTTATTTTTACCCTTTTAATCGGAAACAATCACAGTAAGGTACTTCATTGTTACCCAAACATTTTTTAATATTCAGATAAAAATGGCTGCATTGGACCTTGAACTGGCCTAGCTCATCCTGATTTACCTGTATACACTGATTGATAAACTGTGAAGAAACAATCATAAAAGACAATGTCTGTGTGTTTCTCTCTCTCTCTCTCTGTGTGTGTGTGTGTGTGTGTGTGTGTACACTGTCTTCAGTCGTCCATGTGTACTTCCTGTTGAAAATGACAGCTTCCTGTACAAGAGGGTACATTGAGCAGAGAGGCAGAGGGTTCAGATATTCACATGAGCAAGGCCCTCTGTGATTGAAACAGACAAAGTTGCATGCCTCCTAGCTCCCTCCCCTCTAACCCTGATTGTGTGTCTTTCTGTAGCCCTGAGAAGGGAGGAGTCAAACAAAGAGAAAGTGAGGATGAAGAGGGAGGCTGTTATGACAAACAGGTCTTTTTACACATACGTCTCGGAATATGTTGACTCGGCTGTGATTGTGTGTTAGAAAATAACTAAGGGGTTCTCTCTGTATTGAGGATGTCATGACATGGACAGTGATGAGGATGTCATGACATGGACAGTGATGAGGATGTCATGACATGGACAGTGATGAGGATGTCATGACATGGACAGTGATGAGGATGTCATGACATGGACAGTGATGAGGATGTCATGACATGGACAGTGATGAGGATGTCATGACATGGACAGTGATGAGGATGTCATGGCATGGACAGTGATGAGGATGTCATGACATGGACGGTGATGAGGACGTCACGTGGATAGTGATGGTTGTTACCTTGGTGAAGTCCACACTGAACCCGGCCTGGCAGAAACCCTGTCCCTCCGGGTCTGGATCATCTGACAAACACAATCACACACCATATCAGATCATTGTTTCAACCCTCCTATGATGAATTGTTATTAGTTGAAGTGTTCCACAAAGTCTGACCCTGGCCCTCCAAGTAGCTCGAACTTTACCTCTCCACTATTCCATATGTCCAAACTCTATGTGGAAGAAATCAGAGTGTATGGTGTGTGTGTGTGTGTGTGTATAAATCTGGCTGATAATGAATCATTCCCCATGTTCCAGAGGCACCCCGAGGAGAGGTGAAATGAGTCGTAACTACTCACACACACGCGCACACGCACACACACATACTGACTGCTATGTGTGTTAGCTGGAGTGTGTACGCTCGGAGGTCATAAATCCACATTAAATTCTAAACAGGAAGCTCCCAGAGAGAATTGTTGAAATACACACACTGGGTTGGAAACATTACAGTGACTGAGTGTGTGTGTGTGTGTGTGTCTGTGTGTGTGTGTGTGTGTGTGTGTGTGTGTGTGTGTGTGTGTGTGTGTGTGTGTGTGTGTGTGTGTGTGTGTGTGTGTGTGTAGATATGTGTATGTGTGCGTGTGCGAGCGCAGGTGTGCTGGGTTTGTACAGTAGCATTGTGCGTCCAACCCCCTTGGGACCATCACGTTGATCTCAATAAAAACTGTCCAGTAGAGTAAAATGTTTTATGTTTTCCATTTAGGTTGTTTGATGTCGATGTTGTAGAATATCACTGACAACATAAAACAAACCCTTAAATAACCTCCAGAATCACTAAAACACCAGACGGGTGTGTGTGCGCGCGCGTGTGTGTGTGTGTGTGCGTGTGTGTGTGTGTGTGTGTGTGTGTGTGTGTGTGTGTGTGTGTGTGTGTGTGTGTGCGTGCGTGTGTGTGTGTGTCAGGATGTTTGTGTAGAGAGTCAATAATAAGAGTTGTGCATTAGGTTGGACGGTATTCAGATTTTCATATTGTCATACCTTCCTTCTCTCATACCGGGATTTACAATATTACCGGCATAGAACACAAGGGGGGGGGTAAAAATGCAAGAAAAGCCCATTGGGCCTCTATTACCAGAATGCTAATAAAATTTGCACAAACTAATAGCGAAATTACATAGCTAAATGCTAACGGGCGAAAATGAACATAAACTAATTGCAGACAGGCAAATACAGCTCATAAAGTTATCCAAGCATAGCAAGTAGCTACCGAATGTCATTTCCGGTGAGTTCGGACGTTTCCAAGCAAAAGTAAACAAGAGATGTTGTGCAAATGAAAAGTTGTGACGCGTGCTTTTCTAAAAGAAGAGCAGCATGTGTACACGGAGTAGATGGGGAGATGAACGGGGGGGGAACAAAACATTGGTAGAAGCCCAGCAGCTATAAAAAAAAAAACAGCAGCTATACAGACAACTCATCCAGAGCTCGTTGACTTCTGGCAGAAAGCCATTATTTAGCAGTGATTTGCATCCAAGTGTAACTTCATCACCTCATGTGCGCTGCACAACAGAGACTCGCCAATAGATATAGAAAGTTATGGACTCATCAGCTCGCTTTCTCCCGTGGTGCTATTTAAAAAACAAACACGTGACTGGCTCAACTGTTCTGGGGAACTACTGTAAGCTTCATCTAAAATATTGTGACAGGTTAAAATGAAGAACGCAATCTGCTTTATCTCCTAAGGTATTGCACAAGTTGACTGCAGGTAATAACTTAAAAAGTTGCTACAAATATTCAAATGAATTGAAAAACTTTTGTTTTGACAGTATTGAAAAACCATCCCGTGGCTTTTTTCCAAATACACCAGTATACGGTATATACGGTATACCGCCTAAGACTAGTTGTGTGTTCCAGTGGGTGTTTACAAATGGCCACCTGATAGTGACCTTAGTGTGTGTGTGAACTCACTGGTCCTACAGGGTGAGTATTCTGCGTAGGCGCTGAAGTTCTGCACGGCAACATAGCAGGTTCCTACCGGGTCCTTCTCACCGTTCACCTTCACAGTACGCCAGTGGTAGAGAGGAGCACAGGCCTAGACACACACACACACACACACACACACACACACACACACGATACATGTATATGACTGGTTCAAAGTGTATTAGTTAGTCATAGCACTGGTGGTTTACATCTATGACTAGTTAGACAGAATATCATTCCTCACCACCACTTTGCCTTTGTGAGTTCTAACTGAGGCTCCAAACCACTGGTGTGACTTGAACTCCAGAGGCTCCCTGCTGCCATTAACCTTAATCATCCTGTTATCTATAGAGAGAGATGGGGGAGGGAGGAGGGAAAGAGGGAGAGAGTTTTATTATGTCATCAATCAACCTGGCCCAGCCCTAATAGGTCTAGTCTCTGTACAACATGGGTCATGCCTGCCTATACACCATGGAAGGCCCAGATTTGTTAGCTAACTAAAGTAACATGGACATCACTAACTTAAAAAAAAAGATGTTTCTATTGAAGTTTCTAGAAATACACCTTGATCTTTAATGTCCATTACATGCTCAAAATGTGCATTACTGTGTGTGTGTGTGTGTGTGTGTGTGTGTTAGCCTGCTCCAATGCAGATCCTTTCCTGTGTTATTGAAGGCCAGCTGGGCCTGTTTAGAGAGACGGAGTCTCTACGCCTCATAAAACACCAGCAGCCTACACACACACACTGAAGACTGCAGTTTCTCCCGGCCCATTCTAGACGACAAGGTAAGAATGAGATGAGCTAATTATGAAATTTGAGTGAGCTATCCCCATATGTCTTGTGTCATGTTTTGTCATTAGAATGACCTCATGCACACCTGCACACAGCTGGAGTGTGTAAGTGGCTACTTCTCTTCCCTTTAACTGCACCAGGCCAGGCGCACCACAGCCCTGCCACTGATCACCATAATGCACCCTCTCTAGTCTAATTTGCTTAATTCCTTCAATCTCTCTCTCCTTCCCCCTGTATGGCTCTATGTGTGTGTGTGTGTGTGTGTGTGTGTGTGTGTGTGTGTGTGTGTGTGTGTGTGTGTGTGTGTGTGTGTGTATGTGTGTGTGATGATAGATTATATGCGTGGGTGTGTCTGTCTCTTATGTCGCTGGTTTGAACCTGTATTAATGAGGCTACAGTAACCTTAGCCATATCCACCACACACACACACACACACACACACACACACACACACACACACACACACACACACACACACACACACAAATCTGAAGATCTAATAAAAAGCAGACATCCCCTCCTTCCCCCCTCTTATCCCCTCCAGTCTCACAGTCTCAGAGGGAAAATGAATTCCCATGTGCTCACAGTTTAGCCCCCCTAGCCCGCTGACTGCTTCTTACACACTCACACTTTACCCCTCCCCCAGGATAATTGAGAGCGAGAGAGAGAGAGAGAGAGAGAGAGAGAGAGAGAGAGAGAGAGAGAGAGAGAGAGAGAGAACGATAGTGGAGGAGTTATTAATCTCTATGAAATTGATTGCCCATCCTATCAGAATAGACCAGTTAGTGCAACAGGAAGTATTTTTTCAATAAAGAAACAGAGGTGACAGGACCGAATTCCAGACAGACAGATGCATTCAGCCACCACCCACCGACATATCCTTCTCATAGACATGAATAGTAGTTATTTTTCTATGGCCCTCTTCATACACACTCCAGCTGACAAAGACCATGTGGATCATAACACACACAGACACACGCACGCACGCACGCACACACACACACACACACACACACACACACACACACACACACACACACACACACACACACACACACACACATTAGTGGTGAGGGCGCTCTCTTGTGTTCTGTTATTTGTCCGGATGTATGTAAGTGCATCGGGTGAAATTACACTTCTAACAGGAACACAAAACACACATGTACAGTTCTTCTGTGCTCCTGAAACCTGAAGCCAACCACATGGGCAGGAGTTAACCCCTTCATACTCACTCATTAACTTTGTGAGAGCAAAACTAGCACATACACACACACACACACACATCATACACACAGGTACACCGCATGGTGTAACTCACTGGCGTTGTCGAAGGGTATCTGTGTGCAGCTGTAGGGTTGCTTGGTGGGGTCAGGGTTTAGGGGATAGGGACAGTAGTAGACAGCTCCTCCCTCTATGATGCCTGGCTGGGATGTGTTGGCCTTGGGCGCTCCCACCAACACACTCAACCTGCAGGGACAGTCATGACAGAGATATAATGCCACTAACCGAATGTTCACATACAAAACTTAACAGAAAGAAATTGTCTTTAACACACAAAGACCCACACACTCTGAGAGAGAGAGAGAGAGAGAGAGAGAGAGAGAGAGAGAGAGAGAGAGAGAGAGTGAGAGTATTAAACATTCATTGGGCAAGACACATTAATATTTTAGTCATTTAGCAGAAGCTCTTATCCAGAGCATAGAACTAAGGAGCTGAAACAAGAATCATGATAGGAGCATCTTGGTAATAAAACAGCCCTCAGTTTGTTTACAAATCCCAGCGCTCATCACAGTCAGCACAGAAAGCACAAGTACAGTAGGCTACTAGCAATATGACATATTGTTTCCTGTAGTCTTGGTGGGCTTGGAAAACTCCCAACAGCTTACTATTCTGTGACATTTGTTACTGTATTTGTGTTCACTAGCAAGACGAATTTCCTGTTGAAATAATGATATTTTATTATACTATTTTATTAGGAGAAAGAACCCATCTCTCTGTCCGGACATGTTGTTTCGGGGAATCCAAACTTAATTCATATTAACCCAACATGAACCCGCAGACCTTTGTAGGCTGTTCGAAATTGAAATTAAGAACATAAAAAATGCAATGTTTTAAACTGATAGTAGTGGTCTCGGACTGTTTCGGACTCACGTGCTGCTTTCGGGGGTCGGTCGGTAGAAGTCCACGGAGTAACCAAAGTAGCTCCCCTCTGGTCCTCGGTACACCGCAGGGCGCTCCGCATGCAGGTTGAAGCCCGAGACAACCGAAAGGACAGGCCATAGCACCGACACCACGCGACACAACATCCCACCAAATGCATACATCCTATAGGCACACATTAACACCTTCCCCGCAGCCAGACCAGTAGTCTATCACACCGCTCGAATCCCTTAGCAAGGAGAGAGATGATAGGCGAGATGGAGGGAGAGAGATGTTTCTGTCCAGCCAGGTGAGTTATCTCAAGTTGTGCGTGCCCGTGCGTTCCGCTCTCGCCGCTGTCTCCCACACTAGGCACTCACACACACTCTCCGCCGGGTCAGATCTCTTGATGCTCTCACTCACACACACTCTAAACTCCTCTACAGTCTGTAGACAGACTCTCCTGTCGCTGCGGCAGCGCGCTTCTATTCTGTGCGCGCCCCCGTTGCACAACACTTCGACCCACTTCAAGACCGTACCCAGACCACATCAAAACGCGCGCCAAGTGGCTGCATCATAAAGCTATCGTTTTATATGGAGGGAAAAAAGCAATTTTCTCCATTCGTAGGTTTGGATCGAGAAGCAATAATACTATAAAGTGGATGTATTAATTATTTCTCTCTCTCTTTCTTGCTCGCTCACTCACACGCACGCACGCACAATAGTCCTATAATATGGCATGACCTCAGTCAGTGTGGTGATACTGATTGAAGTCTGATATTACAGATCTCGCGTTTCGCGGCGTTTTATTATTAAACCGTTTATTCTGACCGCGCGGGTTTAATTAGGTGCGTTTCCTTCCATTAAAGAATAATCACCGGTAATTATCTTGCGTAATTATTACTGAAGTCTAAAGTTAAACACGCCAGCCCGCGGACTAAAACTAAAGATGGGTTAGGCCTAACACGTTGTGTGTGTGTGTCTAAATGTGTTTGTGTGTGTAGGCCTATGTGCGTGTGTGTGTGTGTGATGGGTTTTCACGGCACGCGTTACCAGTCCCCTGTCCTGCGCGAGTCCTCTCCTAAAAGTGAAGCTATAAATAAATTCGTAACCTATTCTGATCCACACACAACTTGTGTGTGTGTTGTAGACATCTTGCCTGCATAGCCTACATCCTGTACAGTAGATCTGAAGTGTTGTCTTATCAACGCAGACCATACCATTATGCCCACATCACTACTCCAGTGTGTGTGTGTGTGTGTGTGTGTGTATATAAAGTGTGTAAAGTGTGTGTGTTCCTGCGTTAACTCAGTCTGCTCCTAATCAGCATCAGGAGTTTTAATTAAATTGAAACTTCAGAGTGTTTCATTGTTGTCAAGAGACTGAAAGTCTCATAAAGTCATAGTGAGCTGTAAAACTGTGACTGCTGTGGAGTACTGCTCTTTCTCAGCTGTTATGAGGAACATGTTAAAAGAGATGCTCTATGTCCATTTGTGTTAGAGAAACATGACTTATGTGGACCACATTGTCCAAACATCTGTGATCTGTGATGACCTGAGTAACAATTTATTTAGCTGTTGTCCAAAATGAAGTACTTAGGCTGAAATGTATGTGTTTCTATGTTAGTGTGTGCGTGTGTAGAGTTAGGATGTTACTGTAAACCACTTCTTCATATTTTCCCGACAAGTGATATGAACCAGGTGGGGTTGTGTGTGTTGTGCTTGTTACATAATCTGAGGCTGCATGGTGATGAGAGGGAGTCACAGTGAGCAACCTTGACCTACCAGATGGAGACAAGTTTCCCCAACTCTCCTTAACCCCTCCCCTTCACATGCCCTCTTCCTTCTTTACCCCTCCCTCTCTTTCCCTCTGCTGTTCTCAATCTCTTTCCTTATGTCTCTCTGCACTCCTCTTGCTGTCCGTACCTCTCTCTCCGTCTCAATCTACCCCTTCCCTCCCTGTTAATGTACACTACCGTTCAAGAGTTTGGGGTCACTTAGAAATGTCCTTGTTTTTGAAAGAAAAGCACATTTTTTGTCCATTAAAATAACATCAAATTGATCAAAAATACAGTGTAGACATTGTTAATGTTGTAAATGACCATTGTAGCTGGAAACAGCTGATTTTTATTGGAATATCTACATAGGCGTACAAAGGCCCATTATCAGCAACCATCACTCCTGTGTTCCAATGGCACGTTGTGTTAGCTCATCCAAGTTTATCATTTAAAAAGGCTAATTGATCATTATAAAATCCTACTACTCCCTTCACAGAACAGCACAAACGGGCTCTAACCAGAATAGAAAGAGGAGTGGGAGGCCCCAGTGCCCAAGAGGACAAGTACATTAGAGTGTCTAGTTTGAGAAACAGATGCCTCACAGGTCCTCAACTGGCAAAACACCAGTCTCAACGTCAACAGTGAAGAGGCGACTCCGGGATACTGGCCTTCTAGGCAGACTATAATGTAGTTGTCCTCTTGCTCAGTTGTGCACCGGGGCCTCCCACTCTTTCTATTCTGGTTAGAGCCAGTTTGTACTGTTTTGTGAAGGGAGTAGTACACAGCATTAACAATGTCTGGACCATATTTCTGATCAATTTGATGTTATCTTAATGGACCAAAATGATTTTCTTTAAAAAACAAGTGACCCCAAACTTTTGAACAGTAGTGAATGTCAGTGTTGAACTCCAGAGACAGATGGAACCATAGTGGCTCATTATATTACAGACCAGCATATGGTCTCACACATGCACATGGTGACCAACGACAGACAGACACAAACAGAATTACCATGCCTGTGTACCTGCCATTCTCATGGTCTCATGGAGCACATATGCTAACTGTGTGAGCATGTTTCTGCTTGCTGTGTGCAGGCAAATAGAGGTGGACAGTTTAACTCAGTGTACACACACACACGTGAACAGCACTCTTAAAACTGCCATTTTGAACAATGTTGATAGGTGGACTGCTCTTTCTCAACTGCTTTCGTGTAAATCCAAGATGAACAGAATGAAAAAAAGAGACTTGAGATATTCAACAGGATTTCAGTTCTTAGAAACTTCACCTGGCGAGGATACACATGTGCGTGCACACACACACAGAGGACTAGAAAAAGAGTAGTGCTCCTCTCTTTGGTGTGCCGCATGCCTGTGTTATGAGGGTCCCTCACCAGGTAAAAGCGTTGTAATTTGTATAAGTTTCAGTGTGCGCTCAATAGTTCAACCATCTGTTATTGTTTTCTCCTCTCTCTCCCAGTTTCATCCAACAAAGACACACAGAGATATCCCCTTTCCAATAACACACATACACCATATGGAGACTGACACATGTACGCACATACATACAGGCCATGTTCCGCAACAAAGCCTCCTTCACTCACGCTGCCAAGCTTACCCTAGTAAAACTGACTATCCTACCGATCCTCGACTTCGGCGATGTCATCTACAAAATTGCTTCCAACACTCTACTCAGCAAACTGGATGCAGTTTATCACAGTGCCATCCGTTTTGTCACTAAAGCACCTTATACTACCCACCACTGCGACTTGTATGCTCTAGTCGGCTGGCCCTCGCTACATATTCGTCGCCAGACCCACTGGCTCCAGGTCATCTACAAGGCCATGCTAGGTAAAGCTCCGCCTTATCTCAGTTCACTGGTCACGATGGCAACACTCATCCGTAGCACGCGCTCCAGCAGGTGTATCTCACTGATCATCCCTAAAGCCAACACCTCATTCGGCCGCCTTTCGTTCCAGTACTCTGCTGCCTGTGACTGGAACGAATTGCAAAAATCGCTGAAGTTGGAGACTTTTATCTCCCTCACCAACTTCAAACATCTGCTATCTGAGCAGCTAACCGATCGCTGCAGCTGTACATAATCTATTGGTAAACAGCCCACCCATTTTCACCTACCTCATCCCCAGTTTTGATTTATTTACTTTTCTGCTCTTTTGCACACCAATATCTCTACCTGTACATGATCATCTGATCATTTATCACTCCAGTGTTAATCTGCAATATTGTAATTATTCGCCTACCTCCTCATGCCTTTTGCACACATTGTATATAGACTCCCCTTTTCTTCTACTGTGTTATTGACTTGTTAATTGTTTACTCCATGTGTAACTCTGTGTTGTCTGTTCCCACTGCTATGCTTTATCTTGGCCAGGTCGCAGTTGCAAATGAGAACTTGTTCTCAACTAGCCTACCTGGTTAAATAAAGGTGAAATAAAAAATAAAAAAAATAAATAAAAAAAATGTTCGAGAGCATTCTGTCCAAATCCATGATGAATTGTAGTTCAATTGTGACTGACTGATCTACAAACAATAATGAGTAGTTACTTATGATGCAAGTAGAGAGATGGTTAGGCGAGACTATGATGCAAGGTGATGTGTAGATTAGTCGGCAACGTCGAACAAGCCCACACACGAGAAGTGAAGAAAAAATGGTTTATTCGTTTGGGGGGGTGACAAATACCATATCACGTCCTGCGTTGGTGTGAAGAGAGAAGTTGCGCAACGTGTAAAACCAGCCAAAGGTTCTACATCCAGGTCAAACCACTAAACAGGAGGAATGTCTTCATGTCTCTGCTGTGATTGGTCCATTTATGCTGTAAACACCAGTGTGTGTGTGTGTGTAATCTCCTGTAAAAACCATTGAGGCTACTTTCCCAGCCCCAGATTTAGGCTGCACCTGGACTATTTCAATGGCGATAATGCAGTAAACCTAATCTGGGTCAGGGATACCCTGCCTCAGTATTAAGAGGTCAAACTAACTCAGATGTAGTTCAAATAGGTGTGTGTGTGTGTGCACATACAGTGGGGCAAAAAAGTATTTAGTCAGCCACCAATTGTGCAAGTTCTCCCACTTAAAAAGATGAGAGGCCTGTAATTTTCATCAATGGTACACTTCAACTATGACAGACAAAATGAGAAAAAAAATCCAGAAAATCATATTGTAGGATTTTTAATGAATTAATTTGCAAATTATGGTGGAAAATAAGTATTTGGTCACCTACAAACAAGCAAGATTTCTGGCTCTCTTCTTTAAGAGGCTCCTCTGTCCTCCACTCGTTACCTGTATTAATGGCACCTGTTTGAACATGTTATCAGTATAAAAAACACCTGTTCACAACCTCAAACAGTCACACTCCAAACTCCACTATGGCCAAGACCAAATAACTGTCAAAGGACACCAAAAACAAAATTGTAGACCTGCACCAGGCTGGGAAGACTGAATCTGCAATAGGTAAGCAGCTTGGTTTGAAGAAATCAACTGTGGGAGCAATTATTAGGAAATGGAAGACATACAAGACCACTGATAATCTCCCTCGATCTGGGGCTCCATGCAAGATCTCACCCCGTGGGGTCAAAATGATCACAAGAACGGTGAGCAAAAATCCCAGAACCACACGGGGGGACCTAGTGAATGACCTGCAGAGAGCTGGGACCAAAGTAACCAAGCCTACCATCAGTAACACACTACGCTGCCAGGGACGCAAATCCTGCAGTGCCAGACGTTGTCCCCCTGCTTAAGCCAGTACATGTCCAGGCCCGTCTGAAGTTTGCTAGAGAGCATTTGGATGATCCAGAAGAAGATTGGGAGAATGTCATATGGTCAGATGAAACCAAAATATAACTTTTTGGTAAAAACTCAACTCGCCGTGTTTGGAGGACAAAGAATGCTGAGTTGCATCCAAAGAACACCATACCTACTGTGAAGCATGGGGGTGGAAACAAAATGCGTTGGGGCTGTTTTTCTGCAAAGGGACCAGGACGACTGATCCGTGTAAAGGAAAGAATGAATGGGGCCATGTATCGTGAGATTTTGAGTGAAAACCTCCTTCCATCAGCAAGGGCATTGAAGATGAAACGTGGCTGGTTCTTTCAGCGTGACAATGATCCCAAACACACCGCCCGGGCAACGAAGGAGTGGCTGCGTAAGAAGCATTTCAAGGTCCTGGAGTGGCCTAGCCAGTCTCCAGATCTCAACCCCATAGAAAATCTTTGGAGGGAGTTGAAAGTCCGTGTTGCCCAGCAACAGCCCCAAAACATCACTGCTCTAGAGGAGATCTGCATGGAGGAATGGGCCAAAATACCAGCAACCGTGTGTGAAGACTTACAGAAAACGTTTGACCTCTGTCATTGCCAACAAAGGGTATATAACAAAGTATTGAGCAAACTTTTGTTATTGACCAAATACTTATTTTCCACCATAATTTGCAAATAAATTCATTAAAAATCCTACAATGTGATTTTCTGAATTTTCTTCCTCATTTTGTCTGTCATAGTTGAAGTGTACCTATGATGAAAATTACAGGCCTCTCTCATCTTTTTAAGTTGGAGAACTTGCACAATTGGTGGCTGACTAAATACTCTTTTGCCCCACTGTATATTTGTCTTGCGGAAAGCTTTGGTTGTTTATCTCTTTAACAGTCAGAAAGCTGGGTGTTACAGAAGCATAGCTCCAGTCAGTCAGTTACAGGTTTACATCCAACGTGGTCAGCTGTTTCCTTTACATGTAGTTCTTATTAGGTGCATATATCCCAGAGTATAAAACAGTCATCTACAGGGTGACAATAATAATTCATTCAGATTTTTACAACAAACCAAAAACATCCTGTGACTTCATTTACAGTCCTGTAAAACACAACAGCATTAAACAGTAAACAAGTGTGTCTGTATGTCAAGGGTGTGTGTAATGGCATATGTTCTGTGTTTTTGTCCTGCCCAGGACAGTGAGCAAATTGCTGTGTGTGTGTGCAGCAGTGTACATGTACTGTGTGTCTCAGTCTTTGTGGTCTTCTTTCCTGTAGAGATCAGTCAGTCCTCTACCACCCTAGCAGCGAGTTAGTTAAGTGAAGGGGAGCGGTCAGTATTCCACAGCAGTTCTATGTAGGGCCACTTGGTCTGGAGGCAGCGCTTCACTGGAGTGTCATCTGTCCTCACCATGGGGTCCTCCAAGCCCAGGACCAGGGCTGAACCCTGCACATACTCCACCTGACAAAGAGAGACAACACACACCAACACCTTACATTATCATAGTGGTGTGACAGTTTCAGGCTGTTTTAGAGGTGTGTGTGTATATCTTACCCTCTCGTTGTGGTTGGACTGTTTCAGGCCATTGTAGTGGTAGACAGGGAAGGAGTCTGGGATTCCAGTATCCTGAAAACACAATATACACCAGTTAACAATCATGGAGTCATCTCTGGGATGCCTGTCGATAACTCTGCTCTGGAAGGTGTGTATATGGGAACCCACAGACAATTCAGCATACTTTAGCCTGAAACCCTATCCATAACCCCAAACCCACATACGTGTGTGTGTGTGTGTGTGTGTGTGAGCGCGCGTGCACACACACGCGTTTGTGAAACCATAACCCCAATCCCACAGAACAGCCTATATTAGAAACCAGTCAATAGTGACACAGAGCCAAACACTTTGCTGGGACGTTCCAGAATGCTAATAGACTGTGTGAGTATGTTTATGTGAAACCATGACCTCAGTCTGTGTGTGTGTGTGTCCAGTTGGCTAATGGCAGTATAATTTCTTTGTGGCCAAGGGCCATTCCTCTGGTGAGTCCCCGAAGCCCTGATCACTTTAACACACTTCCCGCTCCTCTCTCTCTCTGTCCCCACCTCCCTCTTCCCACCTTTCTTTCTCTTTGCCTCTCGCTCTCCCACTCTTCAGCCATGGTTCCCTGCCACAGAGTCCCTGTCTGAACAGGAGTTTGTGTAAATATATATTTAAACATTTTGGTCACCAGTGCATTGCTGTAAAAGATTTGACTCAACAAATTCATATCTATCGTCAGCCACAAGCCACTAACAAAACAGAAGCGCTCATGTACGTACACACATACACCAAATCGGTCTTCGCAGCATGTTTTATGGATGTCGCTGCAGCTTTAAAGTATCTCAGCTCCTCTTCAGTTACCTGATCAGGGAAGAACTCCAGGAGGAACGGAGCCAGCAGCACGATCCCCAAGCCCTCTGGATCCAACTTACTCTTCATCAGACTCACACTGGAGAGGGAGCGAGGAAAGAAGAGAGAGGGAGGAAGAGAAAGAGGGAGGAAGAGAGGAAAGAGTTCAGTTTGTCAGTTTGACATTTCAACATTGTCTTGTAGTCTAAGTACAGCAATGAGACATGCCTCCAATTCTTCAGAAAATCTAAAATCAGCCCCGTGTGTCCGATGGAGGGAGAGGTAGTAAGAAGAGACATTGGGAGAGAGCTAGTGGAAGGGAAAGGGTGGCGTTGAGGAAGGAGTGGTGAGGGAGGATGAGGGGTGGAAGTGAAGAGGGAGGGGGAAGGGGTGCAGGTGAGGGGCGAACGGGTGCAGGTGAGGAGGGAGGCCGAAGGGGTAGAGGTGAGGAGCAGGGGTAGAGGTGAGGAGCAAGGGTGGAGCTGAGGAGGGAGGTGAGGGGTGAGGAGGGATCGCTAATGGTGTTGGTGAGGAGGGAGGTGGTGTGAAGGGCTGTCTTGAGGTATAAATGTGTCATGTTCTGTGTAAAAGATTATGTGTAAGAAAGCAAACACTGGAGAAATGTACGGTAACCCCGTCTGATGAGGAGTTCTGGTGTGTGTATGTGTGATACTAAATATACCACTAGACATTCCTGTGTGTTACAGCAGTAATATTATTCTTATTCCACAGTGATAAAACAGAAAAACATTTCCCTTTTAAGGCAGAAATAAGAGGAGTGTTACATGCTCAGACACAGAGGCTGATAACCCAGTTAAGACTGTGTGTGGGTGTGTGTGTCATCTGATGTTGCAGTCAGAGAAATAATCCTCTGCATTGTCATTAATAGCAGACTCCTACATTTCCTCAGTGAAAACAACATCCTGAGCAAATATCCAATTGGCTTTTTACCAAGTTACCACACGACAGACCAGGTATTCACCCTACACATCCTAATTGACAAACAAAACAAAAGCAAAGTTTAATCATGCTTTGTTGATTTCAAAAAAGCTTGAGACTCAATTTGTCATGAGGGTCTGCTATATAAATTGATAGAAAGCGGTGTTGAGGTAAATAAAAAAATATAAAAATCCATGTAGAGGGGACCACGTGACCCTTGAACGAGATGGCTGCATGAACTAAGAGTTCCGCACAAGTAGTTTCCAATTCCTAATCTTACCTCCACTTCAAGGTTTAAACTCCTTTAGCTTTAGTCAAAAAGTCATGGCGGCTACAAAAGGCGACACTACAGGTGACATTTTTACCCGGACTCGAGCATTAGCGACGGAAAAGGCCTCCAAGAAGCAGCTAGCTTCAGAAAAAGCTAGCGCCATTAGCCAGGAGCAAGAGGACCCATTCCCCCCCCCGAGGCCCAACGAATGCCAACCTCGCACTCTGTCGAAGACATCCTTTCTGAGTTGAGATCCCAACGTACAGAACTCAACATTAAAGTAAATGCCATTAACTCTCAGCTCAGTGCGATAGGGGGGCAAGGTGACAATCCTGGAAAATGCTTTGCCTGACATCAACAACAAGAACCATAAACGCGGGACGCCTGGACGAGGCAGAGGGGCGAATCCTATCCATGGAAAACTTATTGACAGACACCATGGAAACAATAGCATATGCTAAAAAGAAAATAGAGCATCTGGAAGAGAAAACAGAGGACCTGAAAAATAGGGGGCGAAGGAATAATTGTGTTCTATTAAATCTGGGCGAGAAAGAAGAGGGAAAACATGCCCCTGATCCGCTACCTGCAAGACAAACTTCCCGAGTGGCTCCACCTGTCCACCGACAGGCCCATAGAACAACTCGAAAGAGCTCACCGAGCACTGAGGCCCCCACCAGCAGCCAGACAACCACCGCACCCAATCACCATACGTTTCCTGAGATTCACCGACAAGGAACGAGTCCTACAGGCGGCGAAAATCAACACCATTACAGTGGGAAATGCCAAACTCACTTTACACCCGGACCTGTCAGCTGGAATACGCCGAAAGCGCAGAGAGTTTGACGAGGTGAAGAAATACTCCATTGACCGAGGCATCTTCAGGGGATTCAAATACCCAAACGAGCTCAGGATTCTTCACCAAGGAGCCCTGCGACACTTCAAAACTACCGAAGAGGCATAACGTTTTTTGAAAGACAATCCTGGTCAATGAGAAATGGACCAATGACTAAATACTATTACTGTTATTACTAAAGGAGGTAAGACAACATATAGCCGATATCCAAAGACCCACCCGCCCCGCTAAATGTTATTATAGCCGTCTAATCTATATTTATTTTCCCTTGGCTGAGAGGGAAATGCTCTATAGCCTAACCTAGGCCTACTAACGTTTCAGCCTGCTTTTATTTCCCGTTGCTATTATCACTTGTGGTTTCCTATGTCCCTTGGGGGAGGTATATGTAGGCTGAGCTATTGATTTTATTTTCTCCCTCTTTTAAAGTGGTCTGGACGGGGGGCTACGTTGTCACTTACTCAACGCGGGGCAGAGAGGAGAGGATGAGGCATTTCTTTGGTGGGGAGGGTGAGACGTTGTGCGTCGCTAACTGTTCCCTTTTATTATTTTTTTCGGAACACAGGATTGAGACTGAGCGGGGGGGTAATAGATCCAACGGGATATGTTGAGTTGTTTGGGAACTCGGTTGGGGTGTTCAGAGATTATTTTATGTGAACGCAGCTGTAACTATTATCCACCTTTACCCAGAGATGTCTTGCACTAAAGTTCGATTACGATGACTGGCACCTTAAATCTATTGACATGGAACTGCCATGGTCTAGGTCATGAAATAAAACAGAAAAAGATACTATGTGCTCTAAAAAAAAAAAAAGAGGAAAAAGCAGACATTGCGCTATTACAAGAGAGACACCTCTGTGATGCCGAACATTCCAAACTCCGCAGAGCTTGGGTGGGAACAGGTGTATTTCTCATCTTTCAAATCAAACAGTAGAGGTACAAGCATACTTATCCATAAGAATGTTCCATTCATAATTGACAAAAACATATCTGATCCGGAGGGGAGATTTATTTTGATAACTGGGTCACTGTATGGACAACCAATTACTATCTTAAACATATACGCCCCTAACACAGATACCCCTGCTTTCATGTCAAAAATGATAACCCTGTTCAATGAGCATTGTGCTTCCTTTGGCGTGGTGGCGGGAGAATTTAATTGTACCCTTAACCCAACCCTAGACAAATCATCTCAAGTTCCCACCACAAACCCTAGATCTGCAAAGATGTTGAACTCTCTTACTAAAGAGATGGGACTGATAGATATCTGGAGAGAGACTAATAGCTCATCTATGGACTATACATACTACTCGAATGTCCATAACACCTACTCCCGTATAGATTACATTTTTATCCCAAAGAGTTTCAGCCACGTGTACAATCGGACCCATAGCACTTTCAGATCACGCCTTTGTCCACCTCCGCTTTGACCTCTGCAAAAACATCCGAGGTCAAAGAGCTGGAAATTCAACACCTCCATGTTATCAAACAAATTGTTCCATACATTGGTAACTACATGGATAGACAACTACACACAAGACAACAAAGATTCTCCTGTTTCTCCAGCCACAATGTGGGACGCTGCCAAAGCCACACTAAGATGTCATCTAAATGCATATGCTCCCTCTAAGAAAAAAGCAATGGAAGCACACAGGCTAGTTCTTGAGAGTGAGCTAGAATGCTGTGAAAGAGTACATAAACAATCATCAGACAGCACCTCCTGGAGTCAACTTAAAGCAGCCAAAGCCAAACTGAATTTGGACTATACTCGGGAGATTTAAAAAAAGTTTTTTACTAAACAGAAATACCATAGCCATAGGCAGAGTAGATTGCTTGCTTACCAATTTAAAAATGAGCAGTTAGAGCGTACAATCATGGCTATCCGAACAGCAGAGGACGAGGTCACATAAGACCCCAAAAATATCAATTTAACCTTTCATGATTTTTACTGCAAACTATATACCTCTGAGAGAAAACACACAGCGGCAGAAATCCACTCCTTCCTAGAGGGAATCTCGCTACCTAAACTATCAGATACCGACTAAGAAGATCTCAACTCCCCCGCACTCCTGAGGAGATCCTGGAGGCAATTACAGCCATGTCACCTAACAAGTCCCCAGGCCCAGATGGATTCCCCAGAGAGTTCTACAAAGCATTTTGGCTCCAGCTTAGCCCTATTTTCATGCCAATGCTGGATGTTTTTGCAAAAACTGAGTTTTCCCAGACTCAATGCACACAGCTCACATTACAGTGTTGCACAAAAAAGACAAGGAGCCTCTATCCTGCTCGTACATTCCGGCCCATAAGCTTGTTGTATTTCGACAACAAAATAATTACCAAATTGCTCGCCAAAAGACCAAACACTCTTCATCCCAAAATAATAAAAGTGGACCAAACTGGATTTATTTGAGACGGATACTCTTCTGATAACATTAGCCGTCTTTTTGATATTATTGATCAAGTAAACACATAGAAGACCCCTGTCCTGCTGGCTTCACTGGATGCTGAGAAGGTGTTCGACAGGATGGAGTGGAGCATTCTGTTCTGTCTTAGAAAAGTTCAATATGGGCCCAAACTTTATTAAATGGATCAAATCACTATACTCTCATCCAAATGTCATGGTGACTACTAATGGACTGAATTCTGACAGATTCCCTTTGGGACGGGGCACAAGACAAGGGTGTTCGCTGTCCCCCCCTGCTCTATTTGTTGGGGGCGGAGCCGCTGGCAGAGTTGATAAGGAGCAATCCAAGTATTACGGGCGTTTCTGCAGGCGGCCTGCAGCACAAGAATTCGCTTTACGAGGAAGATGTCTTGCTCTACATATCCAACCCTGAGAAATCCCTCCCATTTTAGACAATTGCTCAGTATGGCAAGTTCAGGTTATAAGATCAATTTGAACAAATCCACTGTCTGCCCTCTCAATCTTACGCTCACCAGCTCTATGAAGACACTATGTCAATTCCAATGGAAGTCACAGGGGTTTCAATACCTTGGGATCTTCATTACACCAGATCTGAATAGCCTTTTCAAGGACAACTATCTTCCACTCCTGGATCGAATAAAGAACAATCTCCAAACCTGGATCTCCCTCCCAATTAGCTTAGTAGGAAGAATTCATGTTATCCGTATGAACATCCTCCCTAGACTGAACTATTTATTTCAGATGCTCCCCATGCTATCTCCCAGTTTCCTTTTTCAAAACAACTAACCAAAGCATCATCAAATTTATATGGGGCAATAAAACACCTAGGATCAAGTTCTCCACTCTATCGAAACCTGAATCTAAGTGTGGTCTTGCCCTTCAATTGTACTACTGGTCTGCCCAAATCCGCAACATGCTAACATGGATCACAAACAGACAAGAGTCAACGTGGATTCAGATAGAAGCCCAATCCTGTGGTTCATTGCCACTAAGCTCAATTATATTCATTAATAACTTTAGTGAAGTGGGCAACATGGCCAAAACCTTTGTGATTTACAGCACCCTACTAGCGGACTGTAAGAAATATCTGTAAGAAATATCTGGGTATTTCCTCCCAAATATGTTCTCACTCGCCCATAGTAGGCAACCCAGACTTGACAAAAGTCCTGAAGGATGCCAACTTTCATCTTTGGCATATTCTAGGAATCAGGACCTTTTCAGACCTATTTCATCAGAAAAACACTACACTGAAATCTGTTCAAGAGCTCTGCAGTGAATTCAATGTGCCAAGATCCCATTTCCTTTATTATTTTTTGAAGAAATATCTTCAAATTAGACATTTCATTTCCTCATTTACTTCCAAGAGGAGGATAGAAACTCAGTTGAATGAAGTTGAAACCCTTCTTGTCACAGCACAATCCATTAAAGGCAAAATATCTTATATCTATAGACTCCTTTCTGAGAAAGGAGGCTCCTCCTTTACTCCTTCAAAAATAATCTGGGAAAAGGACCTTGGTCTGACTATCAGTGATGAGTTATGGGCGGAGGTTTGCGACAGGGTATACTGCTCCTCTACTAATGTAAAAATGAAAGAATCTAATTACAAATTTTATTACACTCCTTTGAGACTCCATAGAATCTCTCCTAACTGTAAAAGATGTACCTCTGAAAGTGGAGCCTATATGCATGTATTTTGGAACTGTAGAGAGATTGCCAAAATCTGGCAATCTATACATACTCCTGCACAGAAAATCCTACAGTTTGATATGACCCCGTATATCTATCTTCTTAATGCCCAGCAGGACTTTGTTCTTGATCCTGACAGAGACAATTTGCTTATGACTATTACATACTTTGCTAAGAAATGTATTATTCTATTGTGGGCCTCTAATACCCCTCCTACATTTAAAATGTGGATTGACCAGATTGCTGACTTTCTCTTGAAAAGCTCACTTATGACCTCCGCAAGAGACAGCCCAAGTTTGATAGACTCTGGTCTCCACTACTCAACTATATTTCAAATTGGACAGAGTGAATGGGGTGATTAGGGAAATGAGCAGATGCATGTTGTGTAAGGTGCTGTAAAATCTAAAAACTAATTATTTGCTCATCGTCTCAGCTAAGGCTGGAAATAGCTAATAAGAACCTTGATAGTGCTGCTGCATGTTTTATATATATATATTTTTATAATTATATATTATTATTATTTTTGTATTATTATAATTATTTTTTAAATATATAACTATTTTTTATTTCTATTTTTTTTATGTCTGTCACATCTGTGAATGTGGAATGTATTTTGTTGGTTGATTGAAAAACAAGAAAACTTAATAAAACTTTTAAAAAATTGTTTTAATCCATGTACAAAAACAATTGTGCAGTTAAAATGGCCAAAAACACAGATTTCTTTCCTTATGGCTGTGGGGGTGCGACAGGGATGCAGCTTGAGCCCCACCCTCCAACATACACTGAGTGTACAAACCATTATGCTCTTTCCATATTAGACTGACCAGGTGAAAGCTATAATCCCTCATTCATGTCAGTTGTTAAATCCACTTCAAATCAGTATAGATGAAAGGGAGGAGAAAGGTTAAAAAAAACAATTTTTAAGCCTCGAGACAATTCAGACATTGATTGTGTATGTGTGCCATTCAGAATGTGAATGGGCAAGACAGAAGATTTAAGTTCCTTTGAATGAGGTATGGCAATAGGTGCCAGGCGCACCGGTTTGTGTCAAGAGCTGCAACACTGCTGGATTTTTCATACTCAACAGTTTCCCGTGTGTATCAAGAATGGTCCACCACCCAAAGGACATCCAGGCCACATGACAACTGTGAGAAGCATTGGAGTCAACATGGGCCTGTGGAACGCTTTCGACACCTTGTAAAGTCCATGGACCGACAAATTGCAACTCAAGATTAGGCAGGTGTTCTAAATGTTTTGTACACTCAGTGTATACATCCACGAATTGACAAGGGAATCTGAAGAACAGTCTGCAGCACCCGGCCTCACCCTACTGGAATCTGAATTCAAATGTCTATTGTTTGCTTCTGGTGCTTTGTCCCCAACCAAAGAGAGCCTACAGCAGCACCTAGATCTTCTGCACAGATTCTGTCAGACCTGGACCCTGGCAGTGTGCTTGCGAGGTATCCAGATTGTCATACCGACCTTGTGACATCCCGGGATATTCAGTAATACCGGCACTGAACACAAATGGGCCGCCATTTTCAAACTCCACTGCAATCTGGAGGTTAGCAATGCTAACAAGTACATGTAAAATCCCATAGAGAATGCTAACTAAATGCTAACGAGCGCAGTGCAAACATTTGATAGTCTCTGCAGAACAGACATCCCAGCTCATAAAGTTAAACAACTAACTCAAATTCTACTCACAGGTTACCTCACGAAAAAAAAGGAGACAAAGACTCTTGATCCAGGAGGGAATTATCTGCTGTTACCAAACAAAGCTTGATTTTGGAAGACACTAACCACTTAGCTAGATAGCTAACTAGCTACTAAATTAGTAAACTAAATGCACAACAGAGCATTTAGCACATTTTAGATTGTTAACTTAATAGTTAACTTAACTAGATATCTAGTTGGTAAACATTTAGTAGTGAATTCCATACTGTAACTAGATCACCAGGCACGTACTGCACAACAGTGAGTGACTAGATCCAAGATGGCGTAGCAGTCGGACGTGTGTTTTGTCTTGTCCCGTCCTGTACAGTAATCGGAACCCTCATCAGAAGCTAGCCGCTAACTAGCTACTAGCTAGCCACTGCTAGCGGTCTTCAACGCTAACTAGGACACCAGCGCGACATCTACCCAAAGCATATCAGACTGCTTTTTCTCTACCACATCTCCGGATTCCTACCGCAAGCTCTGAAGCTTTATACCGGATCATCGTAAATAGCTAGCTGCAATCCGAGTGGCTACTCCTGGCTAACGTCTCTGTCCCAGAGCAAGCACCAGTTAGCCTGGAGCTAGCCTCGAGCTAAACCCATCTCCCGACTACCCGAAGAGGTCCAAAAATACCTAATTTGCCAATTGGCCTGGACCCTCGACTGACCCTCTACTGCCGACACGGAGCCCCGCCGATCCATCACGACTGGTCCGCCGACATAATCGTCCGAGGGGGTTTCAACAGGCTTCTCCGCTGCAACATCGCCAAAGATCCATCTGCTGGCCAAGGCCCGCGAGCTTTCTGAATCGCTGTATCTCCAGCTCACCGCATGAAGAGGAATAAATAAACAGACTCACCCCATCGCGACGTCCCCCAAAGGTTAACTCTCTAGCCCTCGCTATCTCCCTGCTTGCTAATTCGGCCTGCTAACGGCTAGCTTGTCAAGCTCCGGTCCGCTAACTGCTACCTTGTCTAGCTCGGGCCTACGAACTGTTAGCTTGTTAGCACAGGCCTGCTAACCGTCTGTACCACCGCGTCCCAATCACTCTCTGACCCCATTTACTTTCTATCTCTTTTTGATTTTTAATTTGTTTATACCTTCCGGAAACCTGCCTCACCCAATGTGATACGGAATCGCTATTACTTTTACTCTTATTTTTATTTTTATGACACTCAAGAACCTCCAGACGCTAACCAGCTAACTAGCTACAAGCTAGTTAGTCATTGTTAGTTAAAATTAAAAAAAAAAAAAAAAAAAAATACCTGAATCACTCGCCAGCCCCCTGCCCATCCACCGCTGCCCCCTGGACACTGATCTCTTGGCTACATAGCTGACGCACGCTGGACTGTCCATTAATCACGGTACTCCTTTCTGCTTGTTTGTCTTACCTGTCGGCCCCGTTGCCTAGTCAACGCCATTTTACCTGCTGTTTGTTGTGCTAGCGGATTAGCCTCGCCTACTGTTTTTAGCTAGCTTTCCAAATTCAACACCTGTGATTACTGTATGCCTCGCTGTATGTCTCTCTCAGATGTCAATATGCCTTGTATACTGTTGTTCAGGTTAGTTATAATTGTTTTAGTTCACAATGGAGCCCCTAGACCCACTCTGCATACCCCTGTTACCTCCTTTGTCCCACCTCCCACACATGCGGTGACCTCACCCATTACAACCAGCATGTCCAGAGATACAACCTGTCTCATCATCACCCAGTGCCTGGGCTTACCTCCGCTGTACCCGCACCCCACCATACCCCTGTCTGTGCATTATGCCCTGAATATATTCTACCATGCCCAGAAACCTGCTCCTCTTATCCTCTGCCCCCAACGCTCTAGGCGACCAGTTTTGATAGCCTTTAGCCGCACCCTCATACTACTCCTTCTCTGTTCCGCGGGTGATGTGGAGGTAAACCCAGGCCCTGCATGTCCCCAGGTACCCTCATTTGTTGACTTCTGTGATCGAAAAAGCCTTGGTTTTATGCATGTCAACATCAGAAGCCTCCTCCCTAAGTTTGTTTTACTCACTGCTTTAGCAC
Organism: Oncorhynchus nerka; assembly: GCF_034236695.1. NCBI lineage: Eukaryota > Metazoa > Chordata > Actinopteri > Salmoniformes > Salmonidae > Oncorhynchus > Oncorhynchus nerka. Next base: position 37,541,815 of record NC_088409.1, on the reverse strand, counting down.
ACTCTGCTAACCCTGATGTCCTTGCCGTGTCTGAATCCTGGCTCAGGAAGGCCACCAAAAATTCAGAGATTTCCATGCCCAACTATAACATCTTCCGTCAAGATAGAACTACCAAAGGGGCGGAGTTGCAGTCTACTGCAGAGATAGCCTGCAAAGTAATGTCATACTTTCCAGGTCCATACCCAAACAGTTCGAACTACTAATTTTGAAAATTACCCTCTCCAGAAATAAGTCTCTCACTGTTGCCGCCTGCTACCGGCCACCCTCAGCTCCCAGCTGTGCCCTGGACACCATTTGTGAATTGATCGCCCCCATCTAGCTTCAGAGTTTGTTCTGTTAGGTGACCTAAACTGGGATATGCTTAACACCCCGGCAGTCCTACAATGTAAGCTAGATGCCCTCAATCTCACTCAAATCATCAAGGAACCCACCAGGTACAACCCTAACTCTGTAAACAAGGGCACCCTCATAGACGTCATCCTGACCAACTGGCCCTCCAAATACACCTCCGCTGTCTTCAACCAGGATCTCAGCGATCATTGCCTCATTGCCTGTATCCGCCACGGAGCCGCAGTCAAACGACCACCCCTCATCACTGTCAAACGCTCCTAAAACACTTCTGTGAGCAGGCCTTTCTAATCGACCTGGCCCGGGTATCCTGGAAGGACATTGACCTCATCCCGTCAGTTGAGGATGCCTGGTCATTCTTTAAAAGTAACTTCCTCACCATTTTAGATAAGCATGCTCCGTTCAAAAATGCAGAACCAAGAACAGATACAGCCCTTGGTTCACTCCAGACCTGACTGCCCTCGACCAGCACAAAAACATCCTGTGGCGGACTGCAATAGCATCGAATAGCCCCGTGATATGCAACTGTTCAGGGAAGTCAGGAACCAATACACGCAGTCAGTCAGGAAAGCTAAGGCCAGCTTCTTCAGGCAGAAGTTTGCATCCTGTAGCTCCAACTCCAAAAAGTTCTGGGACACTGTGAAGTCCATGGAGAACAAGAGTACCTCCTCCCAGCTGCCCACTGCACTGAGGCTAGGTAACACGGTCTCCACCGATAAATCCACGATTATCGAAAGCTTCAATAAGCACTTCTCAACGGCTGGCCATGCCTTCCGCCTGGCTACTCCAACCTCGGCCAACAGCTCCGCCCCCGCAGCTCCTCGCCCAAGCCTCTCCAGGTTCTCCTTTACCCAAATCCAGATAGCAGATGTTCTGAAAGAGCTGCAAAACCTAGACCGTACAAATCAGCTGGGCTTGACAATCTGGACCCTCTATTTCTGAAACTATCTGCCGCCATTGTCGCAACCCCTATTACCAGCCTGTTCAACCTCTCTTTCATCGTCTGAGATCCCCAAGGATTGAAAGCTGCCGCAGTCATCCCCTCTTCAAAGGGGGAGACACCCTGGACCCAAACTGCTATAGACCTATATCCATCCTGCCCTGCCTATCTAAGGTCTTGAAAGCCAAGTCAACAAACAGGTCACTGACCATCTCGAATCCCACCGTACCTTCTCCGCTGTGCAATCTGGTTTCCGAGCCGGTCACGGGTGCACCTCAGCCACGCTCAAGGTACTAAACGATATCATAACCGCCATCGATAAAAGACAGTACTGTGCAGCCGTCTTCATCGACCTCGCCTAAGGCTTTCGACTCTGTCAATCACCATATTCTTATCGGCAGACTCAATAGCCTCGGTTTCTCGGATGACTGCCTTGCCTGGTTCACCAATTACTTTGCAGACAGAGTTCAGTGTGTCAAATCGGAGGGCATGCTGTCCGGTCCTCTGGCAGTCTCTATGGGGGTGCCACAGGGTTCAATTCTCGGGCCGACTCTTTTCTCTGTATATATCAATGATGTTGCTCTTGCTGCGGGCGATTCCCTGATCCACCTCTACGCAGACGACACCATTCTATATACTTTCGGCCCGTCATTGGACACTGTGCTATCTAACCTCCAAACGAGCTTCAATGCCATACAGCACTCCTTCCGTGGCCTCCAACTGCTCTTAAACGCGAGTAAAACCAAATGCATGCTTTTCAACCGATCGCTGCCTGCACCCGCATGCCCGACTAGCATCACCACCCTGGATGGTTCCGACCTTGAATATGTGGACATCTATAAGTACCTAGGTGTCTGGCTAGACTGCAAACTCTCCTTCCAGACTCACATCAAACATCTCCAATCGAAAATCAAATCAAGAGTCGGCTTTCTATTCCGCAACAAAGCCTCCTTCACTCACGCCGCCAAGCTTACCCTAGTAAAACTGACTATCCTACCGATCCTCGATTTCGGCGATGTCATCTACAAAATGGCTTCCAACACTCTACTCAGCAAACTGGATGCAGTCTATCATAGTGCCATCCGTTTTGTCACCAAAGCACCTTATACCACCCACCACTGCGACTTGTATGCTCTAGTCGGCTGGCCCTCGCACATATTCGTCGCCAGACCCACTGGCTCCAGGTCATCTACAAGTCCATGCTAGGTAAAGCTCCGCCTTATCTCAGTTCACTGGTCACGATGGCAACACCCATCCGTAGCACACGCTCCAGCAGGTGTATCTCACTGATCATCCCTAAAGCCAACACCTCATTTGGCCGCCTCTCGTTCCAGTACTCTGCTGCCTGTGACTGGAATGAACTGCAAAAATCGCTGAAGTTGGAGACTTTTATCTCCCTCACCAACTTCAAACATCAGCTATCCGAGCAGCTAACCGATCGCTGCAGCTGTACATAGTCTATTGGTAAATAGCCCACCCATTTTCACCTACCTCATCCCCATACTGTTTTTATACTGTTTTTTATTTTATTTATTTATTTACCTTTCTGCTCTTTTGCACACCAATATCTCTACCTGTACATGACCATCTGATCATTTATCACCCCAGTGTTAATCTGCAAAATTGTATTATTCGCCTACCTCATGCCTTTTGCACACATTGTATATAGACTGCCCATTTTTTTTTTTTTTTTTTTCTACTGTGTTATTGACTTGTTAATTGCTTACTCCATGTGTAACTCTGTGTTGTCTGTTCACACTGCTATGCTTTATCTTGGCCAGGTCGCAGTTGCAAATGAGAACTTGTTCTCAACTAGCCTACCTGGTTAAATAAAGGTGAAATAAAATAAAATAAAAAACTCACAAAGCTCCGGTCTCTTGTCGTTATGTGTTTTAAACAAACACCACGTGACTGGGGACTAAAGGTTAGCTTTACAATGAAAAATTATTTGACGGGTGAAATGAACGCAATCTTTATCCCCTGACGTAACGCACAAATTGACCGCAGGTATTTTCTCAAAAAGTCGCTACAAATATTCAAATGTATAAAAGAACATCAAAACAAAATCACACATGTAAAGGGATGAATATATAAGAATATGTACAGTGGGGCAAAAAAGTATTTAGTCAGCCACCAATTGTGCAAGTTCTCCCACTTAAAAAGATGAGGCCTGTAATTTTCATCATAGGTACACTTCAACTATGACAGACAAAATGAGGGGAAAAAATCCAGAAAATCACATTGTAGGATTTTTAATTAATTAATTTGCAAATTATGGTGGAAAATAAGTATTCGGTCACCTACAAACAAGCAAGATTTCTGGCTCTCACAGACCTGTAACTTCTTTAAGAGGCTCCTCTGTCCTCCACTATTTACCTGTATTAATGGCACCTGTTTGAACTTGTTATCAGTATAAAAGACACCTGTCCACAACCTGAAACAGTCACACTCCAAACTCCACTATGGCCAAGACCAAAGAGCTGTCAAAGGACAGATTGAAGCCTACCATCAGTAACACACTACTCAAATCCTGCAGTGCCAGACGTGTCCCGCTACTTAAGCCAGTACATGTCCAGGCCCGTCTGAAGTTTGATAGAGAGCATTCGGATGATCCAGAAGAAGATTGGGAGAATGTCATATGGTCAGATGAAACAAAATATAACTTTTTGGTAAAAACTCAACTTGTCGTGTTTGGAGGACAAAGAATGCTGAGTTGCATCCAAAGAACACCATACCTACTGTGAAGCATGGGGGTGGAAACATCATGCTTTGGGGCTGTTTTTCTGCAAAGGGACCAGGACGACTGATCCGTGTAAAGGAAAGAATGAATGGGGCCATGTATCGTGAGATTTTGAGTGAAAACCTCCTTCCATCAGCAAGGGTATTGAAGATGAAACGTGGCTGGGTCTTTCAGCATGACAATGATCCCAAACACACCGCCCGGGCAACGAAGGAGTGGCTTCGTAAGAAGCATTTCAAGGTCCTGGAGTGGCCTAGCCAGTCTCCAGATCTCAACCCCATAGAAAATCTTTGGAGGGAGTTGAAAGTCCATGTTGCCCAGCAACAGCCCCAAAACATCACTGCTCTAGAGGAGATCTGCATGGAGGAATGGGCCAAAATACCAGCAACAGTGTGTGAAAACTTTGTGAAGACTTACAGAAAACATTTGACCTCTGTCATTGCCAGCAAAGGGTATATAACAAAGTATTGAGATAAACTTTTATCATTGACCAAATACTTATTTTCCACCATAATTTGCAAATAAATTCATTAAAAATCCTACAATGTGATTTTCTGGATTTTTCTTATTCTAATTTTGTCTGTCAGTCCACGTGATCGAAGCAATCTTGAAGTGTGGAATCCAATTGGTCAGACCAGTGTTGGATAGACCTGAGCACGGGTGTTTCCTGTTTTAGTTTCGGCCAATAGAATGGGAGCAACAAAATGGAGTCATGGTCAGATTTGCCAAAAGGAGGGCAGGGGAGGGCAAAGCTTTTCAGCTTCCAGGCAGACACTGCAGGGCTTTGCATAGGCATTTTGTTGTGGGACTAGATTAACCTGTTGAGTGTAGGGGGCAGTATTTTGATGAAAAACAAACCCAAATGAAACTGCCTATTTCTCAGGCCCAGAATCTAGAATATGCATATAATTGGATAGATAGAAAACACAAAAGTTTCCAAAACTGTCAAAATATTGTCTGTGAGTATAACATAACTGATATTGCAGGTGAAAACCTGAGGAAAATCCAACAAGGAAGTGCCTAAGAGAAACAAATCTCCCCGTTCTATTGCATGCCTTCCCTCCATTTAAAGGGATATCAACCAGATTCCTTTCCCTATGGCTTTCCACATGGTGTGAACAGTCTTTAGACATAGTTTCAGGCTTTTACTCTGAAAAATGAGCGAGAATGATCACATCGCGTCAGTGGGTGGCTGGGTGCCAGCAGAGTTTTGCATGCACAACAGCTTGGAGCAGACATGTTTTTCTCTCTCCTATTGAAAAAGCTACGGTCCGGTTGAAATATTATCAATTATTTATTGTAAAAACAACCTGAGGATTGATTATAAAAAACATTTGACATGTTTCTACAAACTTTACGGATACTTTTTGAAATTTTCCTCTGCCCCGTCGTGACTGAACAAAACGGGCCAACCAAATGGAGGTATTTTGGATATAAAAACAATCTTTGTGGAACAAAAGGAACATTTATTGTGTAACTGGGAGTCTCGTGAGTGCAAACATCCGAAGATCATCAAAGGTAAGCGATTCATTTTATTGCTTTTCTGACTTTCGTGACCAATCTACTTTGCTGCTAGCTCTTTGTAATGTTTTGTCTGCTGAGAGAGATGTCCTAGCATAAACGCTTGGATAGCTTTTGCTGTAAAGCTTTTTTGAAATCTGACACGCCAGGTGGATTAACAACAAGCTAAGCTGTGTTTTGCTATATTGCACTTGTGATTTCATGAAAATTCAATCTTTTTTGTAATTTAATTTGAATTTGGCGCTCTGAAATTCAGCGGATGTTGATGAAAATGATCCCGCTAACGGGATGGGTGCGCCAAGAATTTAACCGGTTCTCATGCTTTTAAAATAACTGTTCAGTTCCCCTGCCAAATGTATGACCATGTTAGAGACACATATTTCCTTCAGATTACACAGGCCCACAAAGAATTTGAAAGCAAATCAATTTTGATAACTCCCACATCGATTCGTTGAAATACCACAGTGTGCCGTCACAGCAGCAATATTTGTGACCCGTTGTCACAAGGGCAACCAGTGAAGCACAAACACCATTGTAAATACAAACTACATAACCCAAAGTATGTGGACACCTGCACGTCGAACATCTCATTCCAAAAGCATGGGCATTAATATGGAGTTGGTCCCGCCTTTGCTGCTATAACATCCTCCACTCTTCTGGGGAAGGCTTTCCACTAAATGTTGAAACATTACTGCGGGGACATCCATTCAGCCACAAGAGCACTAGTGAGGTCGGGCACTGATGTTGGGCGATTAGGCCTGGGTCTCAGTCGGCGTTCCAATTCATCCCAAAATTGTTCGATGAAGTTGAGGACAGGGCTCTGTGCAGGCCAGTCAAGTTCTTCCACACTGATCTCGACTAACCATCTGTATCTTTGTTCATGGGGGCATTGTCATGCTGAAACATGAAAGGGCCTTCCTCCATACTGTTGCCACAAAGCACAGAATCATCTAGAATGTCATTGTATGATGTAGCATTAAGATTCCCTCCAAACCATGAAAAACAACACCAGACAAATATTCCTCCTCCACCAAACTACAGTTGGCACTATGCTTTGGGGCAGGTAGCGTTCTCCTGGCATCCGCCAAACCCAGAATCGTCCGTCGGACTGCAAGGTGGTGAAGTGTGATTTATCACTCCAGAAAACGCATTTCCACGGCTCCAGAGTCCAATGGTAGCGAGCTTTACACCACTCCAGACGATGCTTGGCATTGCGCATGGTGATCGTACGCTTGTGTATGGCTGCTCGGCCATGGAAACCCATTTCATGAAGCTTCCCACGAACAGTTCCTGTGCTGACGTTGCTTCCTGAGGCAGTTCGGAACTCAGTAGTGAGTGTTGCAACCGAGGACAGATGATTTTAACGCGCTATGCGCTTCAGCAATCGGCAACCCCGTTTTGTGAGCTTGTGTGGCCTACCACTTCGAGGCTGATCCGTTGTTGATCCTAGACATTTCTACTTCACAATAACAGCACTTAGTTGACCAGGGCAGCTCTAGCAGGGTAGAAATTTTACAAACTGACTTGTTGGAAAGGTGGCATCCTATGATGGTACCACGTTGAAAGTCAGTGAGCTCATCAGTAAGGCCATTCTACTGCCAATGTTAAATTCACTTCTGTTTATTATCTATTCCACTTGCTTTGGCAATGTAAACATGTTTCCCATGCCAATAAAGCCCTTTGAATTGAACTATTCCTCACTCTAAACCTTGTTTGAAGCAGCACATTCAATTATTTCCTTCCAGTCTTTCTGCTAGTAGTTTAATACCCCCTCCACCCCCTCTTTCTCGCATCCTCTGGACGTTTAGTGTTCTCGCTCTCTTGTTCTGTCGGTGTTCTCTGCTCTTTACCCAGCAGCAGTGAAACATTAGCTAAGCCGGCTGGAACTGGTGCTGGACAAGAGCACACACACTTACTAGTATTCAGGTTCTGAGACGAGGTCTAGTGCCTTCATCACCTCCTCCAACAGAGAGTCTGGAATAAAGCCGTTATCTGGAGGGAGAGAAAGAGAATATTTGTCAGATAATTTGAGTTCTAACACAGCTAGGAGACAGGCCTCAGATTCCACAGCAATTCCGTGTGTTTGTGTTCTGGGAGTCATGATCAAAGAGGTGGGATGGAGAGGGTGCGCCATTATCAGCAAGTCCCAGTGGCACTGAGACAGGACAGGCCTTCACTTTCCCTCACACTGAACACACACAGTTTACATTGAGCTAACTGAGGAAATTAAGCACACACAAACACATATGTACACATGCAACACACACACAAAAGCCAGCCTTGTTCTCTCCTCTGTCTGACCTACATTCCTCAGCTATGACTTCTGTACCTGAGAGGACCAGCTTTAAACACTACCACGTGTGTCCATATGCACGTGTGTCCAACCTGTCTTAAAACACTAACATATGATGATTGTGTGTGTGTGTGTGTGCAATGGCGCTGGAGAAGAAAGCTGACGTTTTACATGTTCCCAACCCACTGTGTTTTGTTTTTTTGTTTATTTGTGTTGTTTGTAACTTAATGTGGCCATCTACCATCTCTTTTGACCGAAAATAACTTCTGGACATCAGGACTGCGATTACTCACCACGGACAAGCAAAATCCTTTTTTCCCTTTAACGTGTCTGACGAGCCCAACACGAATTATATACTACTGCTTTCTCGGGAACAGGCGCAGATCCCCGTGATATGCGTGATGAGGCGGCAGAGAAAAAGGGGCCAGGGGCAGGCTGCCATCTGAGAATTCGTAGGCGATCGAATAAACCTTCACTTCCTCCCATTTTGCTTGCAAACGTGCAATCTTTGGAGAATAAAATAGATGACCTACGCGGAAGACTAAACTACCAACGGGACATTCAAAACTGTAATACCTTATGTTTCATGGAGTCATGGCTGAATGACGACACTATCAACATACAGCTGACTGGTTATACAATGTACCGGCAGGATAGAACAGCGGTGTCTGGTAAGACAAGGGGCAGCAGAGTATGTATTTTTGTAAATAACAGCTGGTGCACGATATCTAAGGAAGTTTAGAGCTATTGCTCACCTGAGGTACAGTATCACGATAAGCTGTAGACCACACTATCTACCTAGAGAGTTTTCATCTGTATTTTTCATAGCTGTCACTTTAATACAGGGGAACTTAGAAATGTGTTAAAACGGATTTATCAGCATGTTAAATGTGCAACCAGCGGGGGTAAAAAAACAAAAAAAACTTGACCACCTTTACTCCATGCACAGAGACGCATACAAAGCTCTCCTTCGCCCTCCATTTGGCAAATCTGACCATAATTCTATCCTCCTGATTCTTGCTTAGAAGCAAATATTAAAGCAGCCAGATGAAGCAGATACTAAACTACAGGACTGTTTTGCACAGACTGGAATATATTCTGATGGCATTGAGGAGTACACCACATTAGTCATTGACTTTATCAATAAGTGCATCAATGACGTCGTCCCCACAGTGACTATACATACATACCCCAACCAGAAGCCTTGATACCACCTTCCGGAGACACCTGAAACCCCACCTCTTTAAGGAATACCTAGGATAGGATAAAGTAATCCTTCTCACCCCCCCCCCCCCTTAAAAGATTTAGATGCACTATTGTAAAGTGGCTGCTCCACTGGATGTCATAAGGTGAATGCACCAATTTGTAAGTCGCTCTGGATAAGAGCGTCTGCTAAATGACTTAAATGTAAATGTAAATGTAAATTATAGGCAACATTCGCACTGAGGTAAAGGCTAGAGCTGCCGCTTTCATGGAGCGGGACTCTAACCTGGAAGCTTATGAGAAATCCTGCTATGCCCTCCGACAAACCATCAAACAGGCGAAGCGTCAATACAGGACTAAGATCAAATTGTACTACACCGGCTATGACGCTCGTCGGATGTGGCAGCGCTTGCAAACCATTACAGACTACAAAAGGGAAGCACAGCCGAGAGCTGACCAGTGACACAAGCCTACCAGACGAGCTAAACTACTTCGATAATCGCAAATAACGCAGAAACATGCATGAGAGCACCAGCTGTTCGGAAGACTGTGTGATCACACTCTCAGCAGCAGATGTGAGTAAGACCTTTAAAACTTCTTAGGGCTGCAATCCCGTTAACGGCCAGTAAAAGTGCAGGGAGCCAAATTCAAAACAACAGAAATCTCATAATTAAAATTCCCCAAACATACATGTATCTTACACCGTTTTAAAGGTAATCTTGTTGTTAATCACACCACAGTGTTCAATTTCAAATATGCTTTTCAGCAAAAGCACCACAAACGATTATGTTAGGTCACCACCAAGTCTCAGAATAAACACAGCCATTTTTCCAGCCAACGACAGATAGGAGTCACAAAAAGCACAAAGAGATAAAATTAATCACTAACCTTTGATGATCTTCATCAGATGACACTCATAGGACTTCATGTTACACAATACATGTATGTTTTGTTTGATAAAGTTCATATAATTATAAAAAAATCTGAGTTTACATCGGCGCGTTACGTTCACTAGTTCCAAAAACATTCAGTGATTTTGCATAGCCACATCGATTCAACAGAAATACTCATCATAAATGTAGATGATAATACAAGTTATACACATGGAATTATAGATAAACCTCTCCTTAATGCAACCGCTGTCAGATTAAAAAAAAAAACAGAAAAAGCAAACCATGCAATAATCTGAGACGGCGCTCAGAAAAATAATAAATTAGCCGCCATGTTGGAGTCAACAGAAACCAGAAATCACATTATAAATATTCTCTCACCTTTGATGATCTTCATCAGAATGCACTCCCAGGAATCCTAGTTCCACAATAAATTCTTGATTTGTTTCGATAATGTCCGTTATTTATGTCCAAGTAGCTACTTTTGTTAACGCGTTAGGTATACATATCCAAACGCTCATGCAGGTCGAGCATTACTTCAGACAAAAACTTCAAAAAGTTATATTACAGGTCGAAGAAACATTTCAAACTAAGTATAGAATCAATCATTAGGATGTTTTTATCATAAATATTCAATAAAGTTTCAACCGGAGAATTCCTATGAGTAGAGGAGCAACGGAACACAGGTCAATATCATGTGGAATGCGCGTGACCAGTAAATGGCTCTCTGCCAGTAACCTGACTCATTCAGTCCCACACCATAGTAGAAGCCTCATTCAAGTTTCTAAAGACAGTTGACATCTAGTGGAAGCCCTAGGAAGTGCAACTTCATTCATATCCCACTGTGAATTCAATAGGGCCTGGGTTGAAAAATCGACCAACCTCAGATTTCCACTTCCTGTTTGGATTTCTTCTCAGGTTTTTGCCTGCCATATGAGTTCTGTTATACTCTAAGACATCATTCAAACAGTTTTAGAAACTTCTGAGTGTTTTCTATCCAATACTAATAATAATATGCATATATTAGCAACTGAGAATGAGGAGCAGGCCGTTTACTCTGGGCACCTTTCATCCAAGCTACTCAATACTGCCCCTGCAGCCATAAGAAGTTAAACAGGTCAGCATTCACAAGGCCGCAGGGCCAGACGGATTACCAGGACGTGTACTGCGAGCATGCGCTGTTCAACTGGCAAGTGTCTTCTCTGACATTTTCAACCTCTCCCTGTCCAAGTCTGTAATACCAACATGTTTTAAGCAGACAACCACAGTGCCTGTGCCCAATAACACTAAGGTAACCTGCCTAAATGACTACAGACCCGTGGCACTCATGTCTGTAGACATGAAATGCTTTGAAAGGCTGGTCATGATTCACATCAACACCATTATCCTAAAATCCCTAGACCCACTCCAATTTGCATACAGATCATGCAATCTCTATTGCACTCCACACAGCCCTTTCTCACCTGGACAAAGGGAACACCTATGTGAGAATGCTATTCATTGACAAGAGCTCAGCATTCAACACCATAGTGCCCTCAAAGCTCATCAATAAGCTAAGGACCCTGGGACTAAACACCTCCCTCTGCAGCTGAATCTTGGACTTCCTAACAGGCCGCCCCCAGGTGGTAAGGGTAGGTAACAACACATCTGCCACGCTGATCCTCAGCACAGGGGCCCCTCAGGGGTGCGTGCTCAGTCCCCTCCTATTCACTCATGACTGCACGGCCAGGCACAACTCAAACACCATCATTAAGTTTGCTGATGACAACAGTAGTAGCCTGATCACTGACAACGACGAGACAGCCTATAGGGAGGAGGTCAGAGACCTGGCCGTGTGGTGCCAGGACAACAATCTCTCCTGCAACGTGATCAAGACAAAGGAGATGATTGTGGACTACCGAGCATGCCCCCATTCTCATCGACGGGGCTGCAGTGGAGCAGGTTGAGAGCTTCAAGTTCCTTGGTGTCCACATCACCAACAAACTAACATGGTCCAAGCACACCAAGACAGTCGTGAAGAGGGCACGACAAAACCTATTCCCCCTCAGGAGACTGAAAAGATTTGGTATGGGTCCGCAGATCTTCAAAAGGTTCTACAGCTGCACCATCGAGAGTATCTCGACTGGTTGCGTCACTGCCTGGTATGGTAACTGCTCGGTCTCCGACCGCAAGATACTACAGAGTGTAGCGCTAACGGCCCAGTACATCTGGGGCCAAGCTTTAAGCCATCCAGGACCTTAAAACCAGTCGGTGTCAGAGGAAGGCCCTAAAAATTGTCTGAGTGTTATCTCTGCTACCTCACGGCATCAGAGTGCCAAGTCTAGGTCCAAAAGGCTTCTAAACTGCTTCTACCCCCAATCCTCCTGAACACCTTATCAAATGGCTACCCAGACTATTTGCATTCCCCCCCCCCTTTACACCACCTCATTGCCCCCCCTCTTTTACGCCGCTACTACTCACTCCACTGCTACTCTCTGTTGTTATCTATGCATAGTAACCTTAACTCTACCTACAGTGGGGATAACAAGTATTTGAAACACTGCTGATTTTGCAGGTTTTCCTACTTACAAAGAATGTAGTGGTCTGTGATATTTATCATAGGTACACTTCAACTGTGAGAGACGGAATCTAAAACAAAAATCCAGAAAATCACATTGTATGATTTTTAAGTAATTAATTTGCATTTTATTGCATGACATAAGTATTTGATACATCAGAAAAGCAGAACTTAATATTTGGTACAGAAACCTTTGTTTGCAACTACAGAGATCATACATTTCCTGTAGTTCTTGACCAGGTTTGCACACACTGCAGCAGGGATTTTGGCCCACTCCTCCATACAGAGCTTCTCCAGATCCTTCAGGTTTCGGGGCTGTCGCTGGGCATAACGGACTTTCAGCTCCCTCCAAAGATTTTCTATTGGGTTCAGGTCTGGAGACTGGCTAGGCCACTCCAGGACCTTGAGATGCTTCTTACGGAGCCACCAAGGAGCTGGCTGTGTGTTTCGGGTCGTTGTCATGCTGGAAGACCCAGCCATGACCCATCTTCAATGCTCTTACTGAGGGAAGGAGGTTGTTGGCCAAGATCTCGCGATACATGGCCCCATCCATCCTCCCCTCAATACAGTGCAGTCGTCCTGTCCCCTTTGCAGAAAAGCATCTCCAAAGAATGATGTTTCCACCTCCATGCTTCACGGTTGGGATGGTGTTCTTGGGGTTGTACTCATCCTTCTTCTTCCTCCAAACACGGCGAGTGGAGTTTAGACCAAAAAGCTCTATTTTTGTCTCATCAGACCACATGACCATACTCTTGTGCATGCAGACAGTATCGTCAGTTGAGGAGGAGATCCTCTGGATCATCCAGATGGTCATTGGCAAACTTCAGACGGGCCTGGACATGCGCTGGCTTGAGCAGGGGGACCTTGCGTGCGCTGCAGGATTTTAATCCATGACGGCGTAGTGTGTTACTAATGGTTTTCAATGAGACTGTGGTCCCAGCTCTCTTCAGGTCATTGACCAGGTCCTGCTGTGTAGTTCTGGGCTGATCCCTCACCTTCCTCATGATCATTGATGCCCCACGAGGTGAGATCTTGCATGGAGCCCCAGACCGAGGGTGATTGACCATCATCTTGAACTTCTTCCATTTTCTAATAATTGCGCCAACAGTTATTGCCTTCTCACCAAGCTGCTTGCCTATTGTCCTGTAGCCCATCCCAGCCTTGTGCAGGTCTAAAATTGTATGCCTGATGTCCTTACACACCTCTCTGGTCTTGGCAATTGTGGAGAGGTTGGAGTCTGTTTGATTGAGTGTGTGGACAGGTGTCTTTTATACAGGTAACGAGTTCAAACAGGTGCAGTTAATACAGGTAATGAGTGGAGAACAGGAGGGCTTCTTAAAGAAAAACTAACAGGTCTGTGAGAGCTGGAATTCTTACTGGTTGGTAGGTGATCAAATACTTATGGCATGCAATACTTGTTCTCCCCACTGTACCTGTACATATTACCTCAACTACCTGGTGCCCCCGCACATTGACTCTGTACTGGTACCCACCTGTATATAGTCTCGCTATTGTTATTTTACTGCTGCTCTTTAATTACTTGTTACTTTTATCCATATTTGTTTAACTGCATTGTTGGTTAGGAGCACGTAAGTAAGCATTTCACTTTAAGGTCTACACCTGTTGTATTCGGCACATGTGACTAATAAAATTTGATTTGAGCATGTGTGTTGTACATTGGGAAGGACTACAGCAGAGTCATAGTTTCAAATTCTGTGTGGAACACTAATGAAGCTGTGTGTTATTGCATGCATGCGAGACCTGTGTGTATGTTATTGCATGAATGGGAGACCTATGTGTGCGTGTTATTGAGTGCATGTGAGACCTGTGTGTAAATTATTGCGTGCATGCGGGATGTGTGTGTTTTTTGGCGCCTCTCTTCTATAACATAGTGAACTGGGCCGACTCTAGATGTGACACTGGCAGATTTATCGGGCTTTGACACTGCTCTCAACTCTGCTGGTTTTAGTGTGTGTATAAACATCCATATGGTATATATGATTTGTTTTTCACAAAACAGCAGAAACTCATCTCGGGCGCAGTAAGACCCATCAATTTCTCTCTCTCTGGTCTGAATGGGTCAGTGTGTTTACTACATATTTGGTGTGGCAAATAGAATAGACTACTCTCAGCTGGTGAGGCTCACTTTGTTAAAAAACAACACAAAACACACAGACGCACACATACCCTCAGCCATGTTAAGAGGCATATTGTTCTAATAAACATGAAACGGAGGAATGTTGATTAGTGCGTCAGAAAAGATGGCGTCAAATCCTGCTGGAACACACACAGCAGCGCTCACTAAAGACAGACATCAAAGACAGCGACAAACATACAAATGTGTCTGTGCAGGTCTGGTCCATGGGGGGGTTGTGTGTGTGTGTGTGTGTGTGTGTGTGTGGGGGGTTATTACTTTGGTGACCTTATCAGTCTTCAGCTAAACACACACACTCCAGCAACATGCATCACGCTCTCATCGTGTAGTGTGACAATCACACATACCATGGGTAACTCCATCGCTCCATACATACATTACATATACAAAAGTAAGTGGACACCACTTTAAATTAGTGGATTCAGCAACTTCAGCCATACCCGTTGCTGACAGGTGTAAAAAAATTGAGCACACAGCCATGCAATCTCCATAGACAAACACTGGCAATAGAATGGCCTTACCGAAGAACTCTGACTTTTAACATGACACCGTCATAGGATGGCACCTTTCAACAAGCAGTTTGTCAAATGTCTTCACTGCTAAAGCTACCCTGGTCAACAGTAAGTGCTGTTATTGTGAGGTGGAAAAATCTAGGAGCAACAACGGCTCAGCCGCAAAGTGGTAGGCCACACAAGCCCCAGAACGGGACCGCAGAGTGCTGTAGCACACACATATATATATATTTTAAATTGCCTGTCCTCGGTTGCAACACTCACTACCGAGTTCCAAACTGCCTTTGGAAGCAATGTCAGCAGATTAACTGTTCGTGGGGAGCTTCATGAAGTGGGTTTCCATGGCTGAGCAGCAGCACACAAGAGTAAGATCACCATGCACAATGCTAAGTGTTGGCTGGAGTGGTGTACAGCTCGCCGCCATTGGACTTAGGCTTGCGTTCTCTGGAGTGATGAATCACGCTTCACCATCTGGCTGTTCGGCAGATTAATCTGGGTTTGGCAGATGCCAGGAGATCGCTATTGCCCCAATACATAGTGCCAACTAATGTTTGGTGGAGGAGGAATAATGGTCTGGAGCTGTTTTTCATGCTTCGGGCTCGGCCCCTTAGTTCCAGTCAATGGAAATCTTGACGCTACAGCATACAATTATATTACAACTTTGTGGAAACCGTTTGGGGATGACCCTTTCCTGTTTCAGCATGACAACGTATCTGTGCACAAAGTGAGGTCCATACAGAAATGGTTTGTTGAGAACTTGACTGGCCTTGAAGATACCCCTCTGGTGGTGTGGGGGCTGTGCTTTGGCAAAATGGGTGGGGTTATATCCTGTCTGGTTGGCCCTGTCCGGGGGTATCGTAGGTGTCTTCCGACCCCTCCCGTCTCAGCCTCCAGTATTTATGCTGCAATAGTTTGTCGGGGGCTATGGTCAGTCTGTTATAACGGGAGTATTTCTCCTGTCTTATCCGGTGTACTCTGTGAATTTAAGTACGCTCCCTCTAATTCTCTCTCTCCCCCTCCCCTCTCGGAGGACCTGAGCCCTGGGACCTTGCCTCAGGACTACCTGGCTTGATGACTCCTTGCTGTCCCCTGTTCACCTGGTCCCTCTCTATGTTTCTTCCTAGGTTCCTGCCTTTCTATTGAGTTTTTTCTAGCCACCGTGCTTCTACATTTGCATTTCTTGCTGTTTGGGGTTTTAGGCTGGGTTTCTGTATATCACTTTGTAACATCGGCTGAAATAAGTTTGATCACAAGAGCCCTGACCTCAACCCCATCGAACACCTCTGGGATTAATTGTAACGCCGACTGCAAGCCAAGCCTAAATCGCACAACATCAGTGCCCGTCCTCAATAATGCTCGTGGCTGAATGGAAGCAAGTCCCTGCA
Source organism: Oncorhynchus nerka (assembly GCF_034236695.1). Taxonomy (NCBI): domain Eukaryota; kingdom Metazoa; phylum Chordata; class Actinopteri; order Salmoniformes; family Salmonidae; genus Oncorhynchus; species Oncorhynchus nerka. The sequence goes on along the minus strand of NC_088409.1, from coordinate 37,525,271 downwards.
GAAATGTTCCAACATCTAGTGGAACGCCTTCCCAGAAGAGTGGAGGCTGTTATAGCAGCAAAGAGGGGACCAACTTTATTAATGCCCATGATTCTGGAATGAGATGTTTGACGACCATGTGTCCACATACTTTTGGTAATATAGTGTGTCCCTCTCCCCTCATCGTTCATTCAGTCTCTCACCTTCTTTCCACGGCCAAAAGCAGAGGGTAGTGATTAGAAAGCAGCGGGCCTCAGAATCTAACATCCTCTCGACTCAGTAAATACTCAGACTCAGTAGAGAGTTAAGTAGAACTCCGCTACGTCCCTCCATTCTCCAGCCAGGTCACCCGTGATACAAGTCAGTATTCGACATCCATCCATGTCTCAGGACGTTGGAAACCGGCCACTAGAGGCAACAGTGAGCGCTGTTACCTTCAAGTAGGTTTCGGTTTTGCTAGGGCGTTGTTGTGGACAGGGATGGCGGATAGGTGTAAGCATCTGCCTCGGGTTGCAAGTTAGAATCCAACGATAGAAAGTTGCTTCGGAGTTAATGCCTGAACATTAAAAATACTTCAAAATGTGACTTTTTGAAAAACTTCTAAATTCGATGCTTGAGAAATATGGATGATTCTAACGTGAGACCAAGCTGGATGCCCTATCCTTGCCCCTTTCTTTGCCCCCCCCGGTCACCCCAAAAAGAGGAAAAGGATGGTTGCAGGTTGACTCAGCTGTGGGGAGATTGGGGCGGGCGGGCTGACACAGACACTAACCCCAAAACAACAGCAGAGATGAGAGGATGGTGAGGAGAAGAGAGGATGAAAAGATAGGAATGGGAGGTTATACAGGCACATGCTCTACCAGGAAGGAGAGAGGAGAAAATATAACATGTCCAGGATATTGGTGTGAGTGAGTGAGTGAGTGAGTGAGTGAGAGAGTTAGGCAACATAACATTTATACCGTATGTTGGGGTATTTCGAAATACAGATGGTATGATATTCAATACCGATAAACCAGGGTTTGCGTGCTAAGCCACTGCTTATAACTATAAGAAACCTAAGATGTGGCAAATCAATTATATCCAGCTCAGGGCTCCAGCTATGCATTTGGTTTGCTAACTTGCTAAGTGTCAAGATCAAGCTTCTTGGTTACAGCAGAGACATTCAATCCCCTCCTAGATCAAGATCCTCGTTGCCTAAATTGTTGTGGTTTCTATTTTAATAGCACCCCTTGTGTGCACTTCCGGTAATACTGTATACCCCAGTATGGTACAGAAACAGTATGAACATCTGGATACTGCCCAACCCTAGAGACTATCAGACTATCATTGAACGGTATTACCTTCTGGGTCGAAGGTTTGGAAGACTCTCCTGGCCTGTTCAGATGGAGACTCAGGAGCCACCAGACACATCTCCTACAAAGACAAGAGAATGGGACATATGTCAGATTTCAACATTATATTATAGTCTAAACACAGAAATTAGACAGGCTTCCAATTCTCCAGAAAATCCCAAGAGCGAGAGTGAGAGAGATGTTGTGTAGACCGAGGCACACAAAGATCACATAATAGGTCAAGAATTAAGACTACAACTCTAAGGAGTACGCGTGTGTGTGTGTGTGTGTGTGTGTGTGTGTACGGACTATCATTATCATCAGGCTCTGTTGGGTTATTAGCTGATCTGCAGATAAAACCAGACATTTTGTTTTCACTCAAAACACATATCAGCCAATCAGGCGCTAATACAGAATTATAGTTGTTTGTTTGCTGGCTCAGAGTGATGTTGCCAGGGGGACTCGGAGGAGAAATAAGGGAAGACAGATTTCAAAGAGATAGGACAGTGTGTGTGTGTGTGTGTGTTGAGATGGGGGGGTTAGTCCGGCCCTCTGGATTCATCAACCCCCAACTCCGTACTCCCTTACCCAAGTTTCATAGTGAAATATGACAGTTTTGACAGGCTGTGAACCAAACTGCATAAGCAAACACGCACCGTGGTTAGCCTAGTATTAATGACACTGGCCGCATCCACTGAACTGGAGTATGTTTACTACAGTGGCGTTTTACACAAACACACTCAGCCTGCATAAACACAGACAGAAAAGAGCAAATAAACTGAGCACATCTCCCTTAGCTAGCCTTTATTAATGTAGGAGTTCAGATGAAACAGTAGGAGCGAGAGAGAGAGAGAGAGACGAACAGAGGGAGAGAGATGACAGAGGGAGATCAGGGGAAGAGTTGGAGAGAAAGAAAGAGACATCAAGAGGAGAAGGCTCCCAGCTGGTAGAGAGGAGTGCACACACACATCTCTCACTGTCAGAGCAGCTGGGGGTACAGAATGGGTAGATGTTAGTTTAAGTATCTCTATAAATCAAACGGTACATTCTTCCTCCAGATAGATAGACGTGTGTGTTAAGGGTTAATGAATGGTCAGGGGTTAACTGCCCTTACATGAGCATAATTTACTGAGGAGGATGCTGCTGAAGGGAGTGTGTATGTGTGACATACAGCGCATTCGGAAAGTATTCCGAATTTTCCACATTTTATTAAGTTACACTTCAAATGTATTCAATATTTTTTTCCCCCTTCAATCTACACACAATACCCCATAATGAAAAAAACAAACATAGCAAACATTTCTTAAAAAACCTAATTTATACAACAGAAATATCACATTTACATAAGTATTCAGACCCTTTACTCAGTACTTTGTTGAAGCACATTTGGCAGCGATTACAGCATCAAGTCTCCTTGGGTATAACACTACAAGCTTGGCACATCTGTATTTGGGGAGTTTCTACTATTCTTCTCTGCAGATCCTCTCAAGCTCTGTCAGGTTAGATGGGGAGTGTTGCTGCACAGCTATTTTCAGGTCTCTCCAGAAATGTTAGATCGGGTTCAAGTCCGGGCTCTGGCCGTGCCTCTCAAGGTCATTGAGACTTGTCCCGAAGCCACTCCTGCGATTTCTTGGCTGTGTGCTTAGGGTCATAGTCCTGTTGGAAGGTAAACCTTCACCCCAGTCTGAGGTCCTGAGCATTCTGGAGCAGGTTTTCATCAAGGATCTCTCTGTACTTTGCTCTGTTCAACTTTCCTTCAATCCTGACTAGTCTCCCAGTCTCTGACGCTGAAAAAACATCCCCACAGCATGATGCTGCCTCCAACATGCTTCACAGTAGGGATTGTGCCAGGTTTCTTCCAGACATGATGCTTGGTATTCAGGCCAAAGAGTTCAATCTTGGTTTCATCAGACCAGAGAACCTTGTTTCTCATGGTCTGAGAGTCCTTAAGGTGCCTTTTGGCAAACTTCAAGCCGTCTGTCATGTGCCTTTTACTGAGGAGAGGCTTCCGTCTGGCCATTCTACGATAAAGGGCTGATTGGTGGAGTGCTGCAGAAATGGTTGTCCTTCTGGAAGGTTCTCCCATCTCCACAGAGGAACTCTGGAGCTCTGTCAGAGTGACCATCGGATTCTTGGTCACCTCCTTGACCAAGGCCCTTCTCCCCGATTGCTCAGTTTGGCAGGGCGGCAAGATTTAGGAAGAGTTTGTGGTTCCAAACTTCTTCCATTTAAGAATGATGAAGGCCAATGTGTTCTTCGGGTCATTCAATGCTGTGGACATTTTTTGGTACCCTTACCCAGATCTGTGCCTTGACACAATCCTGTCTCGGAGCTCTATGGCCAATTCCTTTGACCTCATGGCTTGATTTTTGCACTGATATGCACTTTCAACTGTGGGACCTTATATAGACAGGTATGCGCCTTTCCAAATCATGTCCAATACATTTGATTTACTACAGGCGGACTCCAATCAAGGATGATCAATGGAAACAGGATGTACCTGAGCTCAATTTCGAGTCTCACAGCTGTCATGACTCTCCTGTGAAGACCTGAATGATCAGGTTACAGTGGGTCCGCTATACAGCGCCCTCGCTCCCTCCGACAAAGGGGGAGAGGGGTGAAGTTTTCCCTTTTATGACAGTCATAAATACCTGCAGGAACTCACTCTCCCACTATGCAGAAATGAAAGTTAAAAACCCCTTTGTTACAACAGAGATTTTGTAGTACTGTGACATCCAAGATTGGATAATGAAACAATATTTCCGTAATCCAAACACTTGGAATGGTCCATGGGTATTTAAAGAACAATCCTGTTGAATTCATTACAATTTTGTGATGTCATTAAACCAAATATAACCAAATAACGATAACTCTAGAAATGTAAATCTGATAACTGGGACGTATACATCTAAATGTTGTGGAACTTATATGATTAAATATTAAACTATTTGTGAGAAGATGAAATGTCAGTTTAGCCTTCTAAAGTAGATCATTGTTTTTCATGTAAAGTTTTACTCAATCAGTAACCACGCCCACATGAGCACAGACCTTGTGGTAACATGAATGACACCGCCCTCCAAGGTGAGTGCTTAATAGGACTCACTGAAGAATTTACATATTCAACCAGAAAAACCATGGAGCGTGGCTGCACGTTGAAATGGTAGGAATTTAAATCTCTAGAGACCAGTATATTTTTGAGTGGCTAAAATGGTTCTAGCTCTACATTAGACCAGCGTGACCGACAGCGTGAGCTGAAAGGTACGAAATGGTTTGAAAATCTCTATCGAAGAAGACCACACAGTAACATTCAGTCTGCAGCTGTTTAAAGTACTTTAGTCTAGTAAACTCGACCGAGAACCACCGGGTGGTACTTTGAAAGATCCATTTTAACGAACACTTTCTCTGGAAGATTCGGTCTAACAGGCACTCAGAGAAGCAACAGCTACAAAGGACATGGTGACCTCTGGTGGCGAACCAGAAGACTTACACAAATAGAGACTGTCGAATTACTCCCCATAGATGGCTCAAGTATTTTCAAGAGAGACAGCAAAGACATACACACGTAAATATGTACATTGCAATTCTTTCGAATGAGCGGCCGTTCATGTGCAAAGTATTTGCATTTCCATGAGCTGTATGTACAATCGTGGAATTCCTTTGTTTCTCCCCTTTCCCTCTTTTGAGTCTGCCATTTTGTGTAACAAGCCGTCATATCGGTTTAGTCCACCAGGGACTTTTCATTGCATTGTGTTAGTAACCAATAACTATACCGTGTATGTGTGTGTATTTCTGAATGATCATTTAGTTAAAATAAATAATTAAGCCAATTTGCATACCACTGATTCATTTATGCTAGGGTTCGTGCAGATATTCAAGAATTTTGCGACATTCAGAATGAGTGTGATAAGGTAAATGATAATTAATGAATCGACTGATGTAAGAGATATTTATATATTTAGAGTTTAGTCGGGAGATAGTACCTCATCAACTTTCCCATGGTGCCTCAGATTACTACTTAATTGTTATATGATTAATCGCGTAATAATTGAACGTGGTATGTAATTATTTTATAAATAAACAGTCAAACACAATGATAGTCACGACATAGCAAAGTGACCGAAAATATATTTATGTTCCTAAAAAACGTTTTGCTTTGTCATTATGTGGTATTCTGTTTAGTACGCAGAGGATTTTTCCCACAATTTGTTACGTTACAGCCTTATTCTAAAAAAATATATATATATATTTTTTAATCAAGGGGTCTGAATACTTTGATGCCACTGTACAGTTTAACCCAGCTATAGAGACAGGGTTAACTCATGTACTCTCTAGCAGTGAGGGTTAAGACTCAAGAGTTATAACTGTAGTTAATAACACAGCGCTGGAACCTAAATGAGAGATGCAGGACACACACACACACACACACACACACACACGGAAATATTCCCAGTCGGTATTCAAGTAATAATATGGAATGCCTCTCAACCACAAATTGCAGAAAAAAACATTTTTCAATCACCCTCATTGTAAGCTGCAACTTGGTCGTAGTTTTTTTGTTCTACAGAAATAACAAAACATGCCGAAAAGCTGCTGTGTTGTTCAAAGTACATGTAGCCAGGTCAAAAATCACAACCTACGGTTCGCAATGCTCCCATGTAGGGAAATAGATCTTGCGAGAAGAGCCCTGTGTCTTCAGGTTATCCGGTGTGGGAGAGTGGAAAATGTGGGGACGTGTTGTCCATGTAGTCTACACACGTGTGTGGAAGAAATTTCATCACAGGTAAGACATTTAACTTGTTTAGTATAGTACGTTTGAAACTCCACTAACTACTTGCAGCTGTATAGTCTGTGCTATTGGTCTTAGCTAGCTTAATGTTAAAGTTATCTAGCACTCACTCACGTGGCTGCTAGCATCACCATGAAAAGGGGTGTAGGAAGCACTACAATATTACCTTTTTTATAAGTAGGGAGAACGCTAGGGAGCGGGCAATGTTGAAAAGTAAACTTTAGACATGTACTTTTCTTAAAATGTACTTTTGTAAAACGACTAAAACAGACCAAGTTTTTGCTGTGAGCCAATGGGGTAATCACCACAGGTTGTTTTCAACACAAGCGGGCAGAGTTGTGACGTTCTCTCAGCTCCATGTCTCAGGTCATAACCAGGTCTGGAGTCTCCTTAAAACTTATTTGGGATAGGGGGCAGCATTTTCACTTTTGGATGAAAAGCGTGCCCAGAATAAACTGCCTCCTACTCAGTCCCAGATGCTAATATATGCATATTATTATTAGTATTGGATAGAAAACACTGAGTTTTTAAAACTGGTTGAATGATGTCTGTGAGTATAACCAAACTCATATGGCAGGCTGAAAACCTGAGAAAAAATCCAAACAGGAAGTGGGAAATCACCAATAGAAAAAAGAAAAAAAAGAAAAGCACCAAGAGATAAAATGAATCACTAACCTTTGATGATCTTCATCAGATGACACTCATAGGACTTCATGTTAAACAATACATGTATGTTTTGTTCGATAACGTGCATATTTATATCCAAAAATCTGATTTTACATTGGCGTGTTATGTTCAGTAGTTCTAAAACATGCAGTGATTTTGCAGAGAACCACATCAATTCACAGAAATACTCATAAATGTTGATGAAAATTCAAGTGTTATGCATGGAACTTTAGATACACTTCTCCTTAAGAGACAGTAAATATACTCTCATTTACAGACAAGGCAACATATCATTACCTGAAGTCTGCACATACACATACGATGAGCTCAGATACAATAATGGGACACACTAACAAAACGTGTCTATGTACAGGTAACTGCCAAAATAAAGAAAACACCAACAAAGTCTTAATAGGGCGTGGGGCCACTACAAGCCACCAGAAGTTAATGTACCTTGGCATTCTTGGCGCACCGATCCCTTTAGCGGAATCATTTTCGTCAACATCCGCTGAATTGCAGAGCGCCAAATTCAAATTAAATTACTAAAAATATTTAATTTTCATGAAATCACAAGTGCAATATAGCAAAACACAGTTTAGCTGGTTGTTAATCCACCTGGCGTGTCAAATTTCAAAAAAGCTTTACAGCGAAAACAAACCAAGCGTTTATGTGAGGATAGTTCTCAGTAGACAAAACATTACAAACAGCTAGCAGCAAAGTAGATTGGTCACGAAAGTCAGAAAAGCAATCAAATTAATCGCTTACCTTTGATGATCTTCGGATGTTTGCACTCACGAGACTCCCAGTTACACAATAAATGTTTGTTTTGTTCGATAAAGATTATTTTTATATCCAAAAACCTCCATTTCGTTGGCGTGTTTTGTTGAGTAATCCACAGGTACGTGCAGGTCACGACGGGCAGACAAAAATTCCAAATAGTATCCGTAAAGTTTGTAGAAACATGTCAAACGTTTTTTATAATCAATCCTCAGGTTGTTTGTACAATAAATAATCGATAATATTTCAATTGGACGGTAGCCTTTTCAATACAAGAGAGAAAGAAAAGGTCTCGTTCCTGTGTCGCGTGCATGAACAAATCTGGGGACACCTAGCTATCCACTGACGCGATGTGATCATTCTCGCTCATTTTTTCAGAATAAAAGCCTGAAACTATGTCTAAAGACTGTTCACACCCTGTGGAAGCCATAGGGAAAGGAATATGGTTGATATCCCTTTAAATGGAGGATAGGCTTGCAATGGAACAGAGTAGTTTCAGAAAAACAGCACTTCCTGGTTGGATTTTCCTCAGGTTTTTGCCTGCAATATCAGTTCTGTTATAGTCACAGACAACATTTTGACAGTTTTGGAAACGTTAGTGTTTTCTATCCTAATCTGCCAATTATATGCATATTCTAGCTTCTAAGCCTGAAAAATAGACAGTTTACTTTGGGAACGTTTTTTTATCCAAACATCAAAATACTGCCCCCTTGCTTCAAGAGGTTATTAATGCACCTTGGCATAAACTCTACAATTGACTAACTTTATTGGAGGGATCCGACACCATTCTTCCATGAGATATTCCATCATTTGGGGTTTTGTTGATGGAAAACGCTGTCTCAGGCACCGCTCTAGAATCTCCCATAAGTGTTCAATTGGGTTGAGATCTGGTGACACACACAGAAACTTTAAACCTCCTATGCTCGTTTGAGACCCCTCTTTCAAAAAGCCACAGATCTCTTCTAGCCATGATAGCCAAAATAATGGGCAACTGTGCATTATATTACACCACCCTAAGCATGATGGGATATGAATTATCTTAATGAACACCCGCTTTCAACATATTTTGTATTCCTCATTTACCCAAGTGTTTCCTTTATTTTGGCAGTTACCCATGTGTGTGTAGTGTGTGGGTGTGTTAAATGCCTGGCCTGCTAGTATGTCTTTGTGTTTTATTTGAGGCCTGGAGATGCTGCTGAGTTTAGATTACATGTCATGTCACACACTCCACAGGGAAGGGGTGTGTGTATTAGCACCGTCCCCTTCCAGCCTCTTGTTTGCGTGCACTGGACCAGAGGACTGCATTCTCTAAATGTGTACGCACGTGCACACCCCCCAATGGTACCAAGATGTGTGTGCTATGAAAATCAAGAGGAATGCATTCCAAACTAGCTCAGAACCTAATTCTGTTCCACACACCCTCAAGTCTGGGTTGTCTACTGGAGCAGATTCTTATTAATCAGATCCAGCTCCTGAACAGCAACAGAAAACCTCTTAAAACAGAAACACACTAGTCCAGCTTATCTCTATCCATCTGGTTCTCTCCCCTTCCTTCCTACTTTAGTTTGGGCATTTTCTAACCCTCTCACCTTCCCTCCCTCCAGCCTCCCCTTAACCCCTCGCTCTCTCCTGAGATTTAAGGCCGGAGGGAATTGATTCTCTCTGGTACAGGTTATGGCATCAGATGAAAACAGAATGTTTCAGCTAGCATTTACCTCATAACACCACACCCAATGGATTTTCGAGGAAATGGATAATACAATTATTGTATAAAGTGATCATTAACTACAAAAGCAGAAGTCTGTCAGCAGTTTCCATGGCCTTTTAAAGGGGTCTTATTGTGATGAGTCCAAGTCCCATATCATCTGTGAAGATGTTGTGTATTGTGCTTCAACTCCACTTATGTCTTGAGGGTTGGAAACATCTTGATGTTGGAGTGAACTATCATTTTAGATTAGAGCAGTTATTTCATGTCCCCATGTCGAGGCAAACTAGATGACCCAGAGTCATGGTCCTTATGATTTCACTGTGATGACTTCCAATAACCACCATGGCTCCCAAGGCACTAGTGACATAGTACACACAAATTCCTGAAAGAGGGGGAACCTGATCCTGATTAGCATTAATGGTCATAGATGTGTGTGTGCACCCTCAGGTGGTTGTTTTCCTGTTGGGAATGTGATCCCAGAGTTCCCATCTGGATCCGTTTGTCCCGCTGGAGACCGTGGACCCCTCATTTCGGATTTTTCACATGGCTGGAGAGAATGGAGACTCAAGGCCTTGGTGTGCTCGAAGTAACACGTTTGAGTATATGAATTTACATTCAATATGCAAGATGTGAGGGCAAGTTCCTTAGATGCAAGAGCATAGTACAGAATTAATAGCATGGCATTTACATCTAGAGTATGTCAAAACCAGTGGCTAAAAAACCCTAAATGGCTAAGAAACAAAATGGCACAAAAGGCCAATTTATTCTTCTGTCTCAAGGCTACGGTATATAGTCTTTCTGAATTACGTATACATGCATCATTACAGACGTTGGGTGATATGAATCTCATTCAACTTTCAATTGAACAGTGAGGCATCTGCTGATTTTTGGTACAGAGAGTGATATTCAGGAGCTAGAGCTATTTCAAGTTTGGATTGTCACATGTTGAGGCCTCTGATAATTCTGTGTGCCTGTGTGATCTGGGTCACAGGGTCACCGCTCCTCCGCTCTCTCCACTGGCTTCCAGTTGAAGCTCGCATCCGCTACAAGACCATGGTGCTTGCCTACGGAGCTGTGAGGGGAACGGCACCTCAGTACCTCCAGGCTCTGATCAGGCCCTACACCCAAACAAGGGCACTGCGTTCATCCACCTCTGGCCTGCTCGCCTCCCTACCACTGAGGAAGTACAGTTCCCGCGCAGCCCAGTCAAAACTGTTCGCTGCTCTGGCCCCCCAATGGTGGAACAAACTCCCTCACGACGCCAGGACAGCGGAGTCAATCACCACCTTCCGGAGACACCTGAAACCCCACCTCTTTCAGGAATACCTAGGATAGGATAAAGTAATCCTTCTCACCCCCCCTTAAAAGATTTAGATGCACTATTGTAAAGTGGCTGTTCCACTGGATGTCTTAAGGTGAACGCACCAATTTGTAAGTCGCTCTGGATAAGAGCGTCTGCTAAATGACTTAAATGTAAATGTCGTTAAGGGAGGGTTTGACTGTGGGGCTTTCCAGGGCTCATCGCGTTCTAGCAACTCCTTGAGGTGGGCCAGGCACCTGCAAGCTGACCTCAGTCGTCAGTTGAACGGTGTTTCCGCCGACACATTTGTGCTGGCTTCCGGCTTAAGCAAGCAGGTGTTAAGACACAGCGTGACTTGTTTCAGAGGACACATGATTTGAGCTTCGCCTCTCCCGAGCCCGTTGGGGAGTTGCAGCAATGAGACAAGATCGTAACTACCAATGTGAATATCACAAAAAAGGTAAAATTTTAAAACAAAAAATATATATTTTTTGCCCTTTTACTTCAAACCATTTGAACTTTTGTGTAAGCAATCGAGCAGGTTATGCATTTTATTATGGTAAGCAAAGATATGTAGGATATGGCATCTGGTTTGGGTTCTCCTCCATCCTCAACACACAATGAGCTCATGCAGCTAACGCTACGCTGATTAGGGAGAGGAGCCGTCTGCCCCATCAGACACACATTCTCCCTTTTTCACACACGCGCGTGCATATCGTGTCATTACATTTGTAACTAGTTAATGTCAGTGTGCGTGTGCGATGATGACGACAGTGTTCAGTGTGTTAGTGTTGAGAGCTCTGGAGCTGACCTCAAACCATGCATCTTGTGATGCCTGTTCTAGGATTCCCCTGTGTCCCTATCTAGTGCGTGTGATGTCCTGTCATTGTTAGTGTGGCTTTTAGACCATTAGTGTGTGACTGCCTCACAGCATTAGTGTTTTTATCTGATCTAACAGGACAAAAGCTCCCCCTCTCCACCACCCTCCCTCTTTTTACCTTTCTCACCCCCTCCATCCACCTCTCTTCATCCCATTACAGGCTCTCTATAATGGCCTGTAATGGGATCTGAGGCCTTCTGTCACCACATAGGAGGGAGAGGAGAAGGGGATGAGACTACAGAGGGAGGAGAAGGAAGAAAGGCAGGGGAGGAGAGAGATGGTGGAGAGAATATTTTTTGTATTTGAAAACTGAGACAACATCCATACCTCTCCAAAGTGTGCACAGTAATTTCAATGCACATTATGACTCAAAGAAGAGTTGTGTTTTTGATTTATTTTAAGCTCTCATAGCTGTGCCATTGAAGAACTAGAGCAAGCACACTTGTAGTTGTTTTGAACACAGCCCAGCATCCCCACCTTTACCAATTACTGATAGTCCATTATAAATCGCAATCTGGGTCAGGTGAGCATAATTTTAAAACTTCTATTGCCAACATGACAAGCTAAATTATTTTATAAGAATCTTGTGTTAGGCTTTGACAAGGCAATTCAGAGAAGCAGATCATTTTGGTTCTCAGAATTGAGTCATGTGTGCATTGATGCGTGGTGCACAGCAAATTCTCTTCACAACAAACAGGCTCATTCTGTTGAGGACAACCCAGGGTATAACACCAACTCATCTTATACAAACATAGTGATCATAAATAAACCTTGACACTATGATATGCGTTTTATGCAGTGTTGGAAAAAGTACCCAATTGTCATACTTGAGTAAAAGTAAAGATGCCTCAATAGAATATGACTCAAGTAAAAGTGAGTCACCCAGTAAAATACTTAATGAGTAAAAGCCTGAAAGTATTTGGTTTTAAATATACTTAACGGTCAATAGTAATTGTAATTCAAAAGATACTTATCCCGTGTGTTGTCTTAAGGTCAAAAATCAAAAACAGCAGAGAACCCCCTAAATTATGTTTTTTTCCCTTTTCCTAGAGTGACCCCAACATTAGAAAAAGTGAAACATCGCCTTTGTTCATATTTCCATGAAAGCTGTACACCACCAGGGTAAAAAATATTATATTACGGTCATTTCTGACGCGGCTGTTATAAAATAATTTACAAACCACAAAGATGCACACAATGATAAATTGAGATTAAGTGTGTTACTGATTCAACTTAGCCAGCAGCTCCTGAAGAGGAAGATCACCATGGTTGGCACAGTTAGAAAGAACACGTCTGAGCACCCCCTGCACTCCTCGCAACAAGAGGGAGAGAGGCCTTCTCATCAAAGGTTTGCCTTCACCACCACTCTAATTTCCTACCTCCCAAAGAGGAACAAGAATGTGGTCCTCCTGAGCACACTGCACAAAATGGCTTAGATCAGCGATCATGAGGACAGGAAGCCAGCCATCATCTTGGACTACAACCACAACAAAGGAGGCATGGACAACCTGGACAAGGTGATAGTACTTACTGGAGGATGACTGCCCGCTGGCCCCTGGTCATCTTCCATAACATCATTGATGTGCCCTCATACAATGCCTTTGTTATATGGAACAAGCTCAACCCTACCCGGATGCCTGATAAGAGGAACAAGAGGGTGTTCCTGGAGCAGCTGGGAAAGGCACTTGTAACCCCACACATTCAAAGGGAGCGCCTCCCCCGCACAGCAGCCTCTGCAGCACTTGTGAAAGCTGTTCAGGGGACTGAATCTTGTCCTGATCCACCTGAGGCTGGGGCAGGCAAGAGGAGGAGATGCCATTTCTGCCCCCCAAAGAAGGACTGTAAAACAAATACTATGTGCTGCACATGTGAGATACATCTGCAAAGTCCATGCACACACACTTGCATACTGTCCTACATGTGCTAATTTAGAGTTGATTGATTTTATGTTCTTCACATTTTTTAATTTTTTTATTTATTGTTGTTTATACACCTTGTGGGTGTGGGCAATGGTTAAAAAATGGGAGGCTAGTATTTTGTAGTTGAATTCCTCATTGTACACTATATAAGAATATATCACTATGTTGCCAAAAACATTTCCCTTCAATAAAATGCATTCAAAATGACATTGTGCACATTTCTGCTGCTTTCTCTTGCTAAAAAAAATAAAAAAAATGTTTACACCTATGCAATAAAAAAATAAACCTACTTTAGTTAAGAAAACAATTATGACAGGTGTGTTGTAATAAAAAGGAGTAGTGTTCACTGATTTAAACACTGTCTTTCTGCATTGTGAAGAGGGAAAAACACAGATATTCAAAGTTTGTGATGAATGACAGGTTGTTTCTTCATGCAAAATAAAATAAAATTAAGCTGCTTTATTTTAGGGGTTTAGTGAAGGCGGGTCATTTTTACCCTTAGGACAAGGGGAGTATACAGAATGTTTAAGACTATACAAGGGTCAAGTATCAAATGTGAAAGTATGAATCTTTTCAAATTCCTTATTAAACAAACCAGAATGCACCATTGTCTTGTTTTTTAAATTTACAGATAGCCAGGGGCACACTCCAACACTTAGACATAATTTACAAATTAAGCTTTTGTGTTTAGTGAGTCCACCAGATCAGAGACGGTAGGGATGACCACGGATGTTCTCGAGTGTGTGAATTGGACCATTTTCCTGTCTTTTTGTAAAAGTTGCCCAATGTTAAGCGGAGACTCTTAGCTCTGTCATGTATAGCATGCTACTGTACAGCCACTGCGTTCTAATTCTACTGTACAGTTAATCAGTCAAATTGTATTTGTCACGTGCTGAATACAACAGTGAAATGCTTACTTACAAGCCCTTAACCAACAATGCAGTTAATAATAAAAAAGGTATTTACTCAAATTAAAATGATTTTTTTTTTAAATGTGTAATTTAAAAAAAATCTGAATTGAAAAATAATTAAGGAGAAACAAAAAAAGAACAGTAGCGAGGCTATATACAGGGGGTACCGGTACAGAGTCGATGTGCAGAGGCACAGGTTAGTCCAGGTAATTGAGGTAATATGTAGGTAGAGGTAAAGTGACTATGCATGGATAATAAACAGAGTAGAAACAATTTAAAAATGGGGTTGAGGGGGGACAATGCAAATAGTCCAGGAGTCTTATGGCTTGAGGGTAGAAGCTGTTAAGGAGCCTTTTGGACCTAGACTTGGCGCTCCGGTACTGCTTGCCGTGCGGTAGCAGAGAGGACAGTCTGGCTAGGGTGGCTGAAGTCTGGCAATTTTTTGGGGCCTTCCTGACACTGCCTGGTATAGAGGTCCTGGATGTCTGGAAGCTTTGCCTCAGTGATGTACTGGGCTGTACGCACTACCCTCTGTAGTTGCCATACCAGACGGTGATGCTCTCGATGGTGCAGCTGTAGAACTTTTTGAGGATCTGAGGACCCATGCCAAATCTTTTCAGTCTCTTGAGGGGGAATAGGCTTTGTCGTGCCCTCTTCACGACTGTCTTGGTGTGCTTGGACCATGTTAGTTCGTTGGTGATGTGGACACCTAGAATCTTGAAGTTCAACCTGCTCCATTATAGCCCTGTCATTAACCCTGTCCTGTCACATCAGTCATAATGACATATTTTGATCCGGAAAGGATGGAAGGGAGTGCGGAAGGAAATATGTACTTTAAAAGGGCTTCCGGCTGCCCTAGGGGACCATGTCCCTTGTCTTCGCTCTCTGTAGTGTTTCCTCCTTTCCATCTGAGAGTGATGCCATTCACAGGCCTCTATCCTCAAGCCCCTCTCGGGAGCTGTGTGTGTGTTTACGCACTCTGATGGTTTAACCGTGTGTGTGTGTGTGTGTGTGTGTAGTAGCACCGTTATGGGTCAGTGATTTAACGGGAGATAGAGCAGCTCTTCTGGCCCCCAGTGTCTCTCAAGAGACTGGCCTCTTACTGACACACACTCTGTCTTTCCCCAAAGAGCATGTGTCTGATGTATAATACAGACACAAGCACACATCTTCCTAAATGTCTCAGTGAGAGAGCGGACGGGGTCATTAGGTCTGAGGCAGGTCTCCCTTTCAGAGCATCTAAGAAAAAGAAAATAATTATGGTACCTTACCTGTGAGTGCTCTCTCTCACATACACACAAAGCTAGATCTGAGTGAAAGAAGTGTACAGTAACCGTCATTAATATTCTGACGCATCTGACCAGTTCTATTCTAGCAGGGACAAAGGCTGTGTGTGATAGGGCCTGGCCCCTTGTCTGTGACTGGTCTCAGTCTCTATAGCTGCCCTGTATAGCCCTGTTCTCTAGTCTTGTTCAGACACACACACACAGAGAGAGAGACCCCAGAGCTTGTTGTCCCTGACAGACCATTAATCACCTGTCTTTCTCTGGCACACACCTCTCAGCCCCTCTTAGCCAGGACAAAGGTCTGAGTGTAATTGAGTCTTCTGCTTCAAGAGGCTCTCCACCTAACAAAGTGAAACACTAAACCAACACCACATACACTGTAGACTAGGAGTTCCTGTTAGCGTGACAGAGGAAGAAAATGGTCAGGGATGGATAGATTGAGAGGCAGATGAAAGTAAGTGTCAGGACAGTACAGAGGGACAAAAAGGGAGGGGTAGAGAAAGGAGGAATGGGAAGCTGAAGAGCAGGCTCGACGAGAGGGGTAAGGCGACACCCATCTACAACTACTTAAGCTGATTGCTGGCTTTGATACACAGGTATAGCAGTATACAGTTACACACACGATCCACAGCCAACAGAATCCAGTGCATGCATGCATGTATGCCTGTATGTATGTATAGTGTGGCAAAAAAGTATTTAGTCAGCCACCAATTGTGCAAGTTCTCCCACTTAAAAAGATGAGGCCTGTAATTTTCATTATAGGTACACTTCAACTATGACAGACAAAATGAGAAGAAAAAAATGCAGAAAATCACATTGTAGGATTTTTTATGAATTTATTTGCAAATTATGGTGGAAAATAAGTATTTGGTCACCTACAAACAAGATTTCTGGCTCTCACAGACCTGTAACTTCTGTAAGAGGCTCCTCTGTCCTCCACTCGTTACCTGTATTAATGGCACCTGTTTGAACTTGTTATCAGTATAAAAGACACCTGTCCACAACCTCAAACAGTCACACTCCAAACTCCACTATGGCCAAGACCAAAGAGCTGCCAAAGGACACCAGAAACAAAATTGTAGACCTGCACCAGGCTGGGAAGACTGAATCTGCAATTGGTAAGCAGCTTGGTTTGAAGAAATCATCTGTGGGAGCAATTATTAGGAAATGGAAGACATACAAGACCACTGATAATCTCGCTCGATCTGGGGCTCCATGCAAGATCTCACCCCTTGGACTCAAAATGATCACAAGAACGGTAATCAAAAATCCCAGAACAACACGGGGGGACCTAGTGAATGACCTGCAGAGAGCTGGGACCAAAGTAACAAAGCCTACCATCAGTAACTCACAAAGCCGCAAGGGATTCAAATCCTGCAGTGCCAGACGTGTCCCCCTGCTTAAGCCAGTACATGTCCAGGCCCGTCTGAAGTTTGCTAGAGAGCATTTGGATGATCCAGAAGAAGATTGGGAGAATGTCATATGGTCAGATGAAAACAAAATATAACTTTTTGGTAAAAACTCAACTCGCCGTGTTTGGAGGACAAAGAATGCCGAGTTGCATCCAAAGAACACCATACCTACTGTGAAGCATGGGGGTGGAAACATCATGCTTTGGGGCTGTTTTTCTGCAAAGGGACCAGGACGACTGATCCGTGTAAAGGAAAGAATGAATGGGGCCATGTATCGTGACATTTTGAGTGAAAACCTCCTTCCATCAGCAAGGGCATTGAAGATTAAACGTGGCTGGGTCTTTCAGCATGACAATGATCCCAAACACACCGCCCGGGCAACGAAGGAGTGGCTTCGTAAGAAGCATTTCAAGGTCCTGTAGTGGCCTAGCCAGTCTCCAGATCTCAACCCCATAGAAAATCTTTGGAGGGAGTTGAAAGTCCGCGTTGCCCAGCAACAGCCCCAAAACATCACTGCTCTAGAGGAGATCTGCATAGAGGAATGGGCCAAAATACCAGCAACAGTGTATGAAAACCTTGTGAAGACTTACAGAAAACATTTGACCTCTGTCGTTGCCAACAAAGGGTATATAACAAAGTATTGAGAAAACTTTTGTTGTTGACCAAATACTTATTTTCCACCATAATTTGTAAATAAAATCTTTAAAAATCTTACAATGTGATTTTCTGGATTTTTCCCCCTAATTTTGTCTGTCATAGTTGAAGTATACCTATGATGAAAATTACAGACCTCTCTCATCTTAAGTGGGAGAACTTGCACAATTAGTGGCTGACTAAATACTTTTTTGCCCCACTGTATGTATGCAGAAGGATTTCAGTTTATTCTTGGAAGAATTACTTACTAAAATAGTGTTCCAAATTGTTAAAGTAAATTTACTTCAAGATAGAATGTGGAAACAGTGCCACCCCACCACAATTGTTATAGGTCATTATCAATAAAACATCACAATACGGTGTAGAACATTCAATTTGCCTGCTAGAGGGCAAGGAGACCCAACTCCACTTAAACCAGTGACAACTACATGCAGTTTAAGGGATTGTTGAATAAAATATTAATTATTTGGCTGTAACATAATCACCTCTTGAAGAGCATAGTCAGAACGCCAAATTTCTGATTTTTCCATACAAAATAATTGCTCACATTTAGTTCAGCTCTTTCATCATTTATATAGCAAGAAACTGCATGCTTTTCATGGTCAGTAAGCATGATTGTCATACATGAGGGTAGCCTCGATCTCTCAATATTGGCCACCATTAATTTGAGTGATAAAATAAAAGTGAATTATACCTGACAAGTATTTTAAGTCTAAGATAATTTTCCCATCCTTTGTGGGCTCTGCCTGTCAAGCAGCAGAACTGTGTAACTAATGTACTGTTAGCTGATATTTTCTACTTTGCAAGCTACCAGTAGAACATTTGTACAGTTGGCTAAACCTAGTGGTAAGTAGACCTAATGTACTTTATCCAACCAACGTAGACCTACTTAGTGAAGTTAGCTAACATCCCCTTTTCAACTTTGTTTAAGTGTTCGAAAGTTAGAGGAATAAATATCATACCCCCCCAAAAAATGCAAACCTCCCATAACTTATTGTAATGGGAGAGGTTAGCATGTCTTGGGGGGGGTGATACTTGTGCCATTCATTCAGGACTAACTGTAAAAACTATCCGTAAAAATGGTAGCATGTTTGGAAACGTACATTATTTACCATTAATTTCTCTTAGGCACAAGATTATCTGAAACCACCAAAACAAACAGCAAAAGCATTCAACAAGTGTGTAGAGTCACAACGTTGATGTAAACATTGCGTGCTTGGAATATGGGACCAAATACTACATTTTTGACTACTTAAATACACATACAGTACCAGTCAAATTTGAACACCTACTCATTCCATGGTTTTTCTTAATTTTTTACATTGTAGAATAATAGTGAAGACATCAAAACTATGAAATAACATATGGAATCATGTAGTAACCAAAAAAAAAGTGTTATATCAAAATATATTTTATATGAGATTCTTCAAAGTAGCCACCCTTTGCCTTGATGAACACTCGGGGAGCTCCTGACGAGTGGCGCAGCGGTCTAAAGCACTGCTTCTCCGTGCTAGAGGCGTCACTACAGACCCTGGTTCGATTCCAGGCTGTATCCCAACCACAATTGGCCCAATGTCATCCGGGTTAGGGTTTGGCAGAGGTAGGCCGTCATTGTAAATAAGAATTTGTTCATAACCGACTTGCCTAGTTAAATAAATAGGTGTGCCTCATTAAAAGTTAATTTGTGGAATTTCTTTCCTTCTTAATGCATTTGAGCCAATCAGTTGTGTTGTGACAAGGTAAGATTGGTAGCCCTATTTGGTAAAATACCAAGTCCATATTATGGCAAGAACAGCTCAAATACGCAAAAGAAACGACAGTCAATCATTACTTTAAGACATGAAGGTCAGTCTCAAAAACCATCAAGCACCGATGAAGAAACTGGCTCATGAGGACCACCACTGGAAAGTAAGACCCAGAGTAACCTCTGCTGCAGAGGATAAGTTAATTACCAGTTACCAGTCTCAAATTCCAAGCCCAAATAAACACTTCAGAGTTCAAGTAACAAACAAGTAACAGACTCAATCAACTGTTCAGAGCAGACTGAGTGAATCATGCCTTCACGGTCGCATCGCTGCAAAGAAACCACTACTAAAGGACACCAATAAGAAGAGACTTGCTTGGGCCAAGAAACACAAGCAATAGATATTAGACCGGTGGAAATCTGTCCTCTGGTCTGATGAGTCCAAATTTGCGATTTTTGGTTCCAACTGCCTTGTCTTTGTGAGACACAAAGTAGGTGAACGGATGATCTCTACATGTGTGGTTCCCACCGTGAAGCATGTTGGAGTGATGGTGCTTGATTTATTTAGAAATAAAGCGATACGCCATCCCATCTGGTATGCGCTTAGTGGGACCATCATTTGTTTTTCAACAGGAAAATGACCCAACACACCTCCAGGCTGTGTAAGGGATATTTGACCAAGATGGAGTGGTGAGGAGCTGCATCAGATGACCTGGCCCCCACAATCACCCAACCTGAACCCAATTGAGTTAGTTTGGGATGAGTTGGACTGCAGAGTGAAGGAAAAGCAGCCAACAAGTATGTGTGGGAACTCCTTCAAGACTGTTGGAAAAGCATTCCAGGTGAAGCCAGTTGAGAGAACACAGTGTGCAAAGCTGTCAAGGCAAAGGGTGACTACTTTGAAGAAGCTCAACTATATTTTGATTTGTTTAACACTTTTTTTGGTTACTACATGATTCCATGTGTTATTTCATAATTTTGATGTCTTCACTATTATTCTACAATGCATAAAATAGTAAAAATAAAGAAAAACCCCAACTTTTGACTGGTACTGTAAGTGAATGTGCCAATACTTTTGGTCCCCTAAAATGGTGGGGTGGGGGGGGACCACGTACAGAAAGTGCTGTAATTTCTGAACAGTTCACCCGAAAATACTCTCAAATGTAAGAGGACAGTCTGCACTTAGTCAGTCATATCATTTAAAATCCAAAGTGCTGGGATAAAAAGAGTCAAAACAAAAAAAGTGTCACTGTCCCAATAGCCCCAGAGCTCACTGTATATGGCTAGTTAACAAGCTAACTTTCAGGGGATAAACTAGATGGCTATATCCAAATATTGTTATATTTGCTTGCCATCTATTATATTGGTGATTACAGTAGTGTGACTGACGACTTTACCAGGACAAGGACTTGCCAATGTCAAACTCTTTCCAAAAGCCTAAATCTCTGATGAAGCAAGCTAAATGACATGTTTGCTTAGCTAGCCAGCTATATGCCAAATGGATAGGCTACCCTGAAGTACATGATCAATTGATGTTTACTGAAAGCATGCAGTAAAACTATCAGAGCTAAATGTGGAGTAATCTGAACTGTGTAGTTCTGACGATGCTCTTCAAGGAGGTGATTATATTAAAAACAAATAGTTAACATTCATTTAAACAACCCCTTGAAAATGGCAAGTAGTTGTCAATGGTTTAAGCAGAGATTGGGCTCTCCTTGCCCACCAGCAGTCAAATCAAATGCTCAGCACCGTGTGACATTTTATTTAACCTATTGTTTTTGTTGCCAAGGAATCAATGACAGTGCCTAACTGCCAGCATTGCAAAGAAAGCACTAGCCTGGTATTCAGTGGAACGGCTGTGTGGTCCCAAATTTGGGATTAAGAGGCTATTTTCCAAATTTAAAATGATAAACATTCAACATTGGCCATGCTGTCAATGAAGCATGATTTGTGCCATGCTCAAAACTGTTAACGCGGAACTACACTGCTCAAAAAAATAAAGGGAACACTTAAACAATGTAACTCCAAGTCAATCACACTTCTGTGAAATCAAACTGTCCACTTAGGAAGCAACACTGATTGACAATAAATTTCACATGCTGGTGTGCAAATGGAATAGACAACAGGTGAAAATTATAGGCAATTACCAAGACACCCCCAATAAAGGAGTGGTTCTGCAGGTGGTGACCACAGACCACTTCTCAGTTCCTATGCTTCCTGGCTGATGTTTTGGTCACTTTTGAATGCTGGCGGTGCTTTCACTCTAGTGGTAGCATGAGACGGAGTCTACAACCCACACAAGTGGCTCAGGTAGTGCAGCTCATCCAGGATGGAACATCAATGCGAGCTGTGGCAAGAAGGTTTGCTGTGTCTGTCAGCGTAGTGTCCAGAGCATGGAGGCGCTACCAGGAGACAGGCCAGGAGCAGGAGGAGCACTGCCAGAGCCCTGCAAAATGACCTCCAGCAGGCCACAAATGTGCATGTGTCTGCTCAAACGGTCAGAAACAGACTTTATGAGGGTGGTATGAGGGCCCGACATCCACAGGTGGGGGTTGTGCTTGCAGCCCAACACCGTGCAAGACGTTTGGCATTTGCCTGAGAACACCAAGATTGGCAAATTCACCACTGGCGCCCTGTGCTCTTCACAGATGAAAGCAGGTTCACACTGAGCACGTGACAGTCTGGAGACCCGTGGAGAACGTTCTGCTGCCTGCAACATCCTCCAGCATGACCGGTTTGGCGGTGGGTCAGTCATGGTGTGGGGTGGCATTTCTTTGGGGGGCC
Source organism: Oncorhynchus nerka (assembly GCF_034236695.1). Classification (NCBI taxonomy): domain Eukaryota; kingdom Metazoa; phylum Chordata; class Actinopteri; order Salmoniformes; family Salmonidae; genus Oncorhynchus; species Oncorhynchus nerka. The sequence goes on along the minus strand of NC_088409.1, from coordinate 37,503,134 downwards.
GCACAGCCCTCCATGTGCTCGCCAGAGGTAGCCTGACTGCCATTAGGTACCGAGATGAGATCCTCAGGCCCCTTGTGAGACCATATGCTGGTGTGGTTGGCCCTGGGTTCCTCCTAATGCAAGACAATGCTAGACCTCATGTGGCTGGAGTGTGTCAGCAGTTCCTGCAAGAGGAAGGCATTGATGCTATAGACTGGCCCGCCCGTTCCCCAGACCTGAATCCAATTGAGCACATCTGGGACATCATGTCTCGCTCCATCCACCAACGCCACGTTGCACCACAGACTGTCCAGGAGTTGGCGGATGCTTTAGTCCAGGTCTGGGAGGAGATCTCTCAGGAGACCATCCGCCACCTCATCAGGAGCATGCCCAGGCGTTGTAGGGAGGTCATACAGGCACATGGAGGCCACACGCACTACTGAGCCTCATTTTTACTTGTTTTAAGGACATTACATCGAAGTTGGATCAGCCTGTAGTGTGGTTTTCCACTTTAATTTTGAGTGTGACTCCAAATCCAGACCTCCATGGGTTGATACATTTGATTTCCATTGATAATTTGTGTGTGATTTTGTTGTCAGCACATTCAACTATGTAAAGAAAAAAGTATTTAATAAGATTATTTCATTCATTCAGATCTAGGATGTGTTATTTAAGTGTTCCCTTTATTTTTTTGAGCAGTGTATAAAAACTTGACTTCCGTGAGTTCAAGACAAAAAGGTGAGTCCAAACATGTATTGTATGTTGCTGCATAAATGTAATATGCCAGGGAAATATGTATACTGTAGCTAAGAAAGTAATACTAAGTGTATGTCGTGTGTAAGACATTAGTAGCCTATGTGCCTCACCCTAATAATTTGGTCTATTTACCCATCTTATATCACCTACTGTTCTGACTTCGTGGTTCACATGTAGCCTATAACCTGTTTTTGAGAAATGTATTCATCGAATATTCTAAGAGCTTTCATTGTGTGCTTATATGACACATTTATTTAACATACGGTTCTTGGTGTACAGGGAGAACACTGTAAGAATGGCCCATGTTTTGAATTCTGTCGCTGCAGATTTCAAAAGTGCTAAATAAATAGTTATATTGACTATGTCCGTCCGAGCTCGCGCATTAATGTCTTAAGCGAAATTAGGGATGGCCTCTTATCCGCTTGTCATCCCCTTATGCCATAGTTTATATGCCTTGTAAATTAAGTTGAATGAACCGTTTCACTGCCAGACAAGGCTCCACTGAAAGACAGTTGTATCAGTGGTAAAATGTTGGTCCTGCTATTGGGACAGCTTTATGTGGGCCCTAACAGTTTGTGGGCACCGTTTGTGCAATTAATGTATTTGTTTAGTGTAGTGGGTTTGATGGCATGCATCCCACTTGTTTCTGCCCCACCAAGATTTTCATGCTAAAATCACCACTGCATATTGTGCACTGCCATCGCGCTTGCACTGATGACTGGGGGGGAGGGCGGTGTTTTTGTTGTAATATTACAAACAGACGGGGAAGTTTCACCATTAAGGAGTCTACCTTTAAGAGTCCATTTGTAACAATTAATAAATGTTGTGAACATGCTGTCATTTCTCAACCCCCACATCAGCTGTGTTACACGAACCCTGCTTTGCCCAAAACACTGATGTGTGTGTGTTTTGTGCTGCTTGGCATGACAGATACTTTACATGCTGATTTTCCCAGTTGCAGCTGACCACAAGGTTTCAAGACAACGCCAAAAAAAACAGCAGCAACTAGCCATATAAGACCATACTACTGCCGTCCTATCTTTTCTAATACCTCCTCTCACTCTTCCTGTCTCCCTCTCTCTCTGATGTGAACTGTGCAGTATTAAATCTGTTACAGCACACATTCCTGTTTCTGCTTTTTCTGACCTGCTGCTGGAAGAGAGACTGGCTTATATTATACACAGACACACAGGGCCCAGGTTGAGTGTGTGTTTTTGTGTGATTCTTACCTTGGCGAAGAACACTGAGAGATGAGTCTCACTGCCAAGGATCCATATAGGGAACTTAGGAGACTTCAGGAACGCACCCACCTGAAACACACATACATAGCAAAACTAGAGCAAAGCAGTTCTGATTCATATTCCAGACTGACTTAACTGTCTGATCCCAGACGAAGTTAGTTTTACAGAATAAAGGCTTTCTGATGCCATTTCAACTAACAGAAGGAATGATCAGGGAATACAATCTGATGTCGTAATAGAATATGTACAGTAATAGAGAAGACTGTCATATTGTTGCTAATACAATGGTTCTTCAATGAGCAGGTTTATAGCACGATCATACCAATGTACCCAGGTCTAACTCATCTACCCAGACATACTCAGCTGTTCTACTAATCTACTGTAGTTCCTAATCTACTGTAGTCAGTCACAGACAAGAAGTGGCAGTATGTGTGAGAGAGGGTGTGTATGACAATGTGTTTATTTGTGGTGCTGATTCTCTCACAGAATGTTTGAATCTCTCCCCTTGCAATTATTCGTGACTAGTGAACAAGAACAAACTCACCACTATGGTTTGGACATAACAAGCTTGAAGGAATGTTGTCTGTGTGTGTTTTTGTACCTTGCAGTAGCGTAGTGACTCCATGAGAGTGAGGAAGCCCACGGATGTCTGGTTGTGGATACCATGGAGCTCTGAGGGAGGGAAAGAGGCCTAGCTTAGACCAAAAATAAAAACTCTTAAATGAAACAGCTTCTTTGGTCTCTTTGTGTGTATGTTGACCAAGTGAAAGTGTGACTGATCACTGCCATCTAGTGTTCAGCTGTGGGATCACAGTCACCAGGAAACTGGACGTCTTCGAAACACCGTTAGTAAACTGAGCAATAAATAATCGGCTAACGCTCATTGAAGAAAAGTTTCAAATGAAATCACGCTGCCAGAAAACGAGGCTTATTGCACAACACTTTGCACTAAGATAATGTAATCCGCTGTGTGTCCCCCGTTTGGTAGAGCATGGTGCTTGCAATGCCAGGGTTGAGGGTTCGATTCCCACAGGGGACCCGTATGAAAATAAAGCATACAAATGTATGCATTCAATACTGTAAATCGCTCTGATTAGATCGTCAGCTAAATTACAAAAAAAGTTTTTAAAAATGTGTCAGCGTGTGGAGTACTTACTCATGCCAGAGCACTCCCTGTCTCCATCCCACACATTAGAGACAGCATGGCCCGTCACTAACAGGTTAACCAGACTCTGACTGCAGAGAGAAAGAAAAGTAATGGCTTAAGCTTTTTGGAACATCACATAGCTGAAGTCGTCAAAAGAAAGGTAGCTGATAAAGATTCAATAAAGTGAGGGATCAGGGGTCGTACCTGCCGTGGCCATAGACTGGATCTACAAGAGGCTCTGTAGTATCTTCAATCTCATTCCTGATGTTAACTATCCCCTGTAGAGACAGAAAGAGAAAAGTGGTTACATGCATGCACACAGAGTACAGAGTGCAGAGTAATACGCATACATACAAACACACGCAGAGCCTTACCTTGGTGAGAATGACAGAGTAGAGGAAGAACAGGACTCCACAGCGCCCTTTCCAGGTTTCGTAGAGAGACACCACCTCCTCTCTAAGCTCTGATAATGACTTCACAATACGCTTCCTGTAGAGATTAGAGGTCAAAGGTCAGTGGCTAGAAGTCAGCGAGAGCACCTCTAATGACATTGCACTCATTTAGGGGGGGATTCAGGTTAATGTGGGTATAATAACCATACAACTACTGAACAGTTACTGAAAGGTTATTGTATAGCAGTCATTAACTGTCACACTGCTATGACTGTGCAGTAGTTCATGCTGACAGTGCAGTAGTTCATGCTGACAGTGCAGTAGTTCATGCTGACAGTGCAGTAGTTCATGCTGACAGTGCAGTAGTTCATGCTGACAGTGCAGTAGTTCATGCTGACAGTGCAGTAGTTCATGCTGACAGTGCAGTAGTTCATGCTGACAGTGCAGTAGCTCATGCTGACAGTGTCGTATTATTACGCAATGGGCCAGATGGCAATCTGATGCTCCTCTGGCAGAAAATCAAAGATTGTGTGTGTGTGTGTGTCTCCTTAAGGAATCAGTGAGGAGTGTGTGTGCTGAGTCAGCAGGTTGTAAATCATTATCGAGAAACTCCAGTCACACACGCACAGGCTTAGCCAATCCCAGACAGAAGGAGATACACACTAACGTTCTTGATTTTCCTGCAATGCAGTGGTCCTTTCATCTCCATGGAAGTCATGGCCAATAGAGACGAGTCACAGTCAGTAGAGTTACTTACTGGAGGATGCTGTGAAACCGCTCAAAGCCAAGATCCTCATCAGCCAAAGCAGCTACACACAATAGACACACAGAGATGCAAACACACACACGTTCTAGTGAAACAACTGAGGTAACGTTGACAGAACACAACACGTCATTATTCTAGATTAACAGTGACTGCAATACTACTCACTATGTGGTCTACCCACTATCATACGCGATGATTAATACCACTCAGTACAGCAATGCAGTTATTCATATTACATGGGTATTAGTGGATTGATGAGTAGTGGGACTCACTGGGTTGCTGGTCTTGCGGGGTCTGGCTGGTCTCTGGACCCCCTGTGAGGGGTGTATGAGTGGTAGTGTGGGGGCACTGTCCTTTGGCCCAGGTCACCAGGCAGAAGGAGGTAGTGGAGGAAGTAGAGCAGGCCTGTTCCAGGATCTCAGCCAGAGTAGAACACAGGGCCGCTTTCTGCTCCTCCTCTACAAGGAACACATACAATCAAAATAATTCATTGCCAAGGTGCTGTCTGAAGATATAGGCTAGGATTCCATATAAATATATAAACTCAGGGACGTTTCTTTTTTTTCTTTTTCAGGACCCTGTCTTTCAAAGATAATTCATAAAAATCCAAATAATTTCACAGATCTTCATTGTAAAGACTGTTTCCCATGCTGGTTCAATGAACCATAAACAATTACTGAACATGCACCTGTGGAACGGTCGTTAAGACACTAACAACTTACAGACAGTAGGCAATTAATGTAACAGTTATGAAAACTTAGGATACTAAAGAGGCCTTTCTACAGACTCTGAAAATCACCAAAAGAAAGATGCCCAGGGTTCCTGCTCATCTGCGTGAACGTGCCTCAGGCATGCTGCAAGGAGGCATGAGGACTGCAGATGTGGCAAGGGCAATAAATTGAAATGTCCGTACTGTGAGACGCCTAAGACAGGAGGGACAGGTGATCATCCTCGCAGTGGCAGTCCACGTGTAACAACACCTGCACATGATCGGTACATCCAAACATCACACCTACAGGACATGTACAGGTACTGGCAACAACAACTGCCCGAGTTACACCAGGAATGCACAATCCCTCCATCAGTGCTCAGACTCTCCGCAATAGACTGAGAAAGGCTGGACTGAGGGCTTGTAGGCCTGTTGTAAGGCAGGTCCTCACCGGCAACAACATTGCCTATGGGCACAAACCCACCATCACTGGACAAGACAGGACTGGCAAAAAGTGCTCTTCACTGACGAGTTGCAGTTTTGTCTCACCAGGGGTGATGGTCAGATTTGCGTTTATCGTCGAAGGAATGAGCGTTACACCGAGGCCTGTACTCTGGAGCGGGATCGATTTGGAGGTGGAGGGTCCGTCATGGTCTGGGGCGGTGTGTCACAGCATCATCAGACTGAGCTTGTTGTCATTTCAGGCAATCTCAATGTTGGTGGGAAGACATCCTCCTCCCTCATGTGGTACCCTTCCTGCAGGCTCATCCTGACATCACCCCCCAGCATGACAATGCCACCAGCCATACTGCTTGTTCTGTGAGTGATTTCCTGCAAGACAAGAATGTCAGGGTTCTGCCATGGCCAGCGAAGAGCCTGGATCTCAATCTCATTGAGCACGTCTGGGACCTGTTGGATCGGAGGGTGAGGGCTAGGGCCATTCCCCCCCAGAAATGTCTGGGAACTTGCAGGTGCATTGATGGAAGAGTGGGGTAACATCTCACAGCAAGAACTGGCAAATCTGGTGCAGTCCATGAAGAGGAGATGCACTGCAGTACTTAATGCAGCTGGTGGCCACACCAGATACTGACTTACTTTTGACCCCCCCTTTGTTCAGGGACATATTATTATTATTACATTTCTGTTAGTCACATGTCTGTGGAACTTGTTCAGTTTATGTCTCAGTTGTTGGATCTTATGTTCATACAAATATTTACACATGTTAAGTTTGCTGAAAATAAACGCAGTTGACAGTGAGGACATTTTTTTTTTTTGCTGAGTTTATATATAAACCCAGTTATGATGCGTCTCCATTTGTAGCGCTCTCTGTTTAACAGGGTCAGTTAGGGGTCAGAAGTTAGGGTTACCTCCAGTTACAACTTTTTCCAGTTAAACAGTGTCAGGGCTAGGTTTCCCAAACTCAGTCCTCGGTACCCCAAGGGGTTCTTTTTTTATTTTCTTCCCCCGAACACTACACAGCCGATTCAAATAATCATCAAGATTTAATCATTTGAATCAGCTGTGTAGTATTAGGCCAAAAAACAACATGTGCACCCCTTGGGGTCCCGAGGACTGAGTTCGGGAAACACTGGGTTAGGGATAGAGGTCAAGGTTACCTGTGATATGTCTCCAGTTAGAACTCTCTCTGTTAAACAAGATGTTCTTCAGAAGGAAGGCCTGCAGGAAACACACAATCAGGAAATATTCTACAAGCTGTAACCCATCTCTATAGTAGGATCAAAAACGCAACCTGCCATCCTCATCAACCCTATCCACTCTAAGAACAGATGTTTACAAAGACACTCTCTGAAAGCACCATATAGTACTATAATAAACAGTAGTAGAGAAGGCAACTCAGCTGAGTGCCTGTCAGGTGACTTCCGGAAAGTGCTATCTAAGAAGATGTGTGCCTGTCCAGATATCATCATTCTGGTAACAGACACCAACACCCTCTACCTGCTCATAGGCTGGGCCACCTAACTCATGTTTGTGTGTAAGGTTATGCGCTGCCTTTTCTGGGGACTGGTCCATACCTGTATAGGAGCAATGACAGCGCAGGGTCCTCCTTCAAACTGCTCCAGTGCTGTGTGTTCTGTCTCACTGAAGACCAACCCTGAAACACAGGAATCACATCAGAGCCACTTATTTTGCCCCACCACTACCTGCTTCAACACTGACAATGTCTAGGATGGTGTTCAGGTTAGAGGAGAATTGCGGCAGAATGGAGCGAAACAGAGGTGAGAGGTAGCTTACCTTGGGTCCATCTCCGGAAGAGTGAAGCAGACACCCCGTTGCTGCCTGGTCTTTTCCAAACTAGATCCACAACCTCTTTATTTAACTCCCCCATCGCTCTATAAGACTGGTCCAACAGCCCTGGCAAAGGGTTAGCTGGCTAGCTAACTACAATCAAATACAGAGCTGTCACTACATACACAGCCACGGTCCCGTTCGGGTTGGAGTAGGATAGCTAACCTTAGCTATAGCGTTGTGGTTTACCCTTCGACTTTCCAAGAACTGGTGCTTTGCTTCCCTCGGCAAACGGGGCCGGTGGCATCGGCCACAACGAAACTCCGTGACAAGGCAATCTCCCCGGTCTGACCAGCGGACAGGCGGGAGATAGGCGCATCAACGTTAGTTAGCTACCGAGCTAATGTTAAGTGGGCGCGACTGCCCAGCTATCTTTGCGTGGGCCGACTTCTCCAGCAAAGCTGGTGTAAACTAGTTAGCGGTCTGGTCAGCTGTCCAGATTGATAACAATAAGTTAGGGAGCTAGACTGTTAGCTAACTGCTCAATTCCCCTTGGTCCAAGTCGTAACGTTACCTTGCTACTAGTAGCCTGCTAACGTTAACTCGTTAGTACCAATTTGCTACGTTAGCTAGCTAACGTTAAATGCATCACGTTTTGATGTTCCAAAGAGCGCTGAGGCGGTGGCAGTTTAAATTCAGGTCTGCCTGCCGGTAACTTTCGTTTAGTCAATTGTTAGGAGGCAAACACCTGTAATGGATAACGAAAGTAGTAAAATCTTGAAAAATATATATGCTTGTTGCCGGTATCAAAGACTAGCTAGCAGTATGTCATTCGTCTATTTACAACAGCTGTTTGGAAATGTGTATTGAGTGACGAAAACGCTCGTAGCTGTGGATTGGTCCAAATCCAGAATGTTCTTGAGGTATGGGCTCAGGCTTGGCAGTCCATTGGTGAGTTCTGACTGTCAATTATCTACGTCATATCTTTCCCGCCTATTTTCTGTACATTATCTCAGTGACGTTTGGTTCAATACTTTATCAATGGCAGTTGATCGAAGACAACTAATTCAGGTTGTATATAATAAATGAGACACAAGGAGACCTAACATCAAATATTTTGATCAAAGACTCAACTAATTAAGGTTGTATATAACAAATAAGACACAAGAAAACGCAACATCAAATCGATTGCCTTTGGTATTCTCAAACAGTGACTTCTTACTGTCATTCATTGGGACTGGAACTGTTTGTTCCAACAGTACTGAGTATGTGCACTTATATCCTATGGGTGGACTCATTTATCCCCATATTTTTACAGTGATTCTAACATAAATGATAGAAGTTGATTACAAATCGTTCTTGTTGTAATGGGAGGCAAACCCAATGGCAAAAAGAAGAGCAAAGCCAAGAGGAAAGATCCGTGCTCTAACGGGGGTATGAGACGTGGCTAAGGCGTTAGCTAGATCGCTATAAAGGACAACTTGTGTTGTTGTCCCTGTGTGATAGCTACAGTGCCTTCAGAAAGTATTCATACCGGTTGACGTATTTCATATTTTGTTGTCTTACAGCCGCAATTCAAAATGTATTAAATATTTTATTAAACACAATACCAAATCAAATGTATTTAAAGTCCAGTTTACATCAGCAGATGTCTCTAAGTGTTTATACTAAAACCCCAAACAGCAAACAATTCAGATGTAGAAGCACGGTGGCTTGGAATAACTCCCTAGAAAGACAGGAACCTAGGAAGAACCCCGAGAGAGGAACCAGGCTCTGAAGGGTGGCCAGTCCTCTTCTGGCTGTGCCGGGTGGAGATTAGAGTACTTGGCCAGTGAATAATAATTACAGTGGTTGTAGACTAATGGAATAAATGTCAGTTGGCTTTTCGTAGCTGAACATTCAGGGGTTGAGACAGCAGGTGTGGTAGAGAGAGTCGAAAAACAGCAGGTCTGGGACAAGGTACAGTCGCACGTCCGGTGAACAGATCAGGGTTCCATAGCCAGAGGCAGAACAGTTGAAACTGGAGCAGCAGCACGACCATGTGGACTGGGGACAGCCAGGAGTCATCAGGCCAGGTAGTCCTGAGGCATGGTCCTAAGGCTCAGGTACTCCGGAGGGGAGAGAGAGAATTCGAGGGAGCATACTTAAATTCACACAGGACACCAGATAAGACGGGAGAATGACACCAGATATAACAGACTGACCCTAGCCCCCGGCGCACAGACTATTGCAGCATAGATAATGGAAGCTGAGACAAAGGGGGGTCAGGGGACACTGTGGCCCCTTCCGACGATATCACCAGACAAGGCCAACTAGGCAGGATATAACCCAACCGACTTTGACAAAGCACAGCCCCCACACCACTAGAGGGATGTCAACAGACCACCAACTTACTACCCAGAGTTACCCCATATTGACAAAGTGAAAACATTTGTCAGTGATTACAGCTGTGAGTCTTTCTGAGTAAGTCTCTAAGAGCTTTCCACACCTGGATTGTGCAACATTTCATATCAAATCAAATTTTATTTGTCACATACACATGGTTAGCAGATGTTAATGTGAGTGTAGCGAAATGCTTGTGCTTCTAGTTCCGACAATGCATTAATAACCAACAAGTAATCTAACTAACAATTCCAAAACTACTGTCTTATACACAGTGTAAGGGGATAAAGAATATGTACATAAGGATATATGAATGAGTGATGGTACAGAGCAGCATAGGCAAGATACAGTAGATGGTATCGAGTACAGTATATACATGTGAGATGAGTATGTAAACAAAGTGGCATAGTTAGTGGCTAGTGATATATGTATTACATAAGGATGCAGTCGATGATATAGAGTACAGTATATACGTATGCATATGAGATGAATAATGTAGTGTAAGTAACATTATATAAGGTAGCATTGTTTAAAGTGGCTAGTGATATATTTACATCATTTCCCATCAATTCCCATTATTAAAGTGGCTGGAGTTGAGTCAGTGTCAGTGTGTTGGCAGCAGCCACTCAATGTTAGTGGTGGCTGTTTAACAGTCTGATGGCCTTGAGATAGAAGCTGTTTTTCAGTCTCTCGGTCCCAGCTTTGATGCACCTGTACTGACTTTGCCTTCTGGATGATAGCGGGGTGAACAGGCAGTGGCTCGGGTGGTTGATGTCCTTGATGATCTTTATGGCCTTCCTGTAACATCGGGTGGTGTAGGTGTCCTGGAGGGCAGGTAGTTTGCCCCCGGTGATGCGTTGTGCAGACCTCACTACCCTCTGGAGAGCCTTACGGTTGTAGGCGGAGCAGTTGCCGTACCAGGCGGTGATACAGCCCGCCAGGATGCTCTTGATTGTGCATCTGTAGAAGTTTGTGAGTGCTTTTGGTGACAAGCCAAATTTCTTCAGCCTCCTGAGGTTGAAGAGGCGCTGCTGCGCCTTCTTCACGATGCTGTCTGTGTGAGTGGACCAATTCAGTTTGTCTGTGATGTGTATGCCGAGGAACTTAAAACTTGCTACCCTCTCCACTACTGTTCCATCGATGTGGATAGGGGGGTGTTCCCTCTGCTGTTTCCTGAAGTCCACAATCATCTCCTTAGTTTTGTTGACGTTGAGTGTGAGGTTATTTTCCTGACACCACACTCCGAGGGCCCTCACCTCCTCCCTGTAGGCCGTCTCGTCGTTGTTGGTAATCAAGCCTACCACTGTTGTGTCGTCCGCAAACTTGATGATTGAGTTGGAGGCGTGCGTGGCCACGCAGTCGTGGGTGAACAGGGAGTACAGGAGAGGGCTCAGAACGCACCCTTGTGGGGCCCTAGTGTTGAGGATCAGTGGGGTGGAGATGTTGTTGCCTACCCTCACCACCTGGGGGCGGCCCGTCAGGAAGTCCAGTACCCAGTTGCACAGGGCGGGGTCGAGACCCAGGGTCTCGAGCTTGATGACGAGCTTGGAGGGTACTATGGTGTTGAATGCCGAGCTGTAGTCCGATGAACAGCATTCTCACATAGGTATTCCTCTTGTCCAGATGGGTTAGGGCAGTGTGCAGTGTGGTTGAGATTGCATCGTCTGTGGACCTATTTGGGCGGTAAGCAAATTGGAGTGGGTCTAGGGTGTCAGGTAGGGTGGAGGTGATATGGTCCTTGACTAGTCTCTCAAAGCACTTCATGATGACGGAAGTGAGTGCTACGGGGCAGTAGTCGTTTAGCTCAGTTACCTTAGCTTTCTTGGGAACAGGAACAATGGTGGCCCTCTTGAAGCATGTGGGAACAGCAGACTTGTATAGGGATTGATTGAATATGTCCGTAAACACACCGTCCAAGCTGGTCTGCGCATGCTCTGAGGGCTGTTTTCGTTGCAGGCCGTGTCAGTGGCACTTTATTGTCCTCAAAGCGGGCAAAAAAGTTATTTAGTCTGCCTGGGAGCAAGACATCCTGGTCCGTGACTGGCCTGGATTTCTTCTTGTAGTCCGTGATTGACTGTAGACCTCTTGTGTCTGAGCCGTTGAATTGAGATTCTACTTTGTCTCTGTACTGTCTCTGTACTGACGCTTAGCTTGTTTGATAGCCTTGCGGAGGGAATAGCTGCACTGTTTGTATTCGGTCATGTTACCAGTCACCTTGCCCTGATTAAAAGCAGTGGTTTGCGCTTTCAGTTTCACGCGAATGCTGCCATCAATCCACGGTTTCTGGTTAGGGAATGTTTTAATCGTTGCTATGGGAATGACATCTTCAACGCACGTTCTAATGAACTCGCACACCGAATCAGCTTATTATTATATTGTTATCTGACGCAATACGAAACATATCCCAGTCCACGTGATGGAAGCAGTCTTGGAGTGTGGAGTCAGCTTGGTCGGACCAGCGTTGGACAGACCTCAGCGTGGGAGCCTCTTGTTTTAGTTTCTGTCTGTAGGCAGGGATCAACAAAATGGAGTCGTGGTCAGCTTTTCCGAAAGGAGGGCGGGGCAGGGCCTTATATGCGTCGCGGAAGTTACAGTAACAATGATCCAAGGTTTTTCCACCCCTGGTTGCGCAATCGATATGCTGATAAAATTTAGGGAGTCTTGTTTTCAGATTAGCCTTGTTAAAATCCCCAGCTACAATGAATGCAGCCTCCGGATAAATGGATTCCAGTTTGCAAAGAGTCAAATAAAGTTCGTTCAGAGCCATCGATGTGTCTGCTTGGGGGGGGATATATACGGCTGTGATTATAATCGAAGAGAATTCTCTTGGTAGATAATGCGGTCTACATTTGATTGTGAGGAATTCTAAATCAGGTGAACAGAAGGATTTGAGTGCCTGTATGTTTCTTTCATCACACCATGTCTCGTTAGCCATAAGGCATATGCCCCCGCCCCTCTTCTTACCAGAAAGATGTTTGTTTCTGTCGGCGCGATGCGTGGAGAAACCCGCTGGCTGCACCGCCTCCGATAGCGTCTCTCCAGTGAGCCACGTTTCCGTAAAGCAAAGAACGTTACAGTCTCTGATGTCCCTCTGGAATGCTATCCTTGCTCGGATTTCATCAACCTTGTTGTCAAGAGACTGGACATTGGCGAGAAGAATGCTAGGGAGTGGTGCACGATGTGCCCGTCTCCGGAGTCTGACCAGAAGACCGCCTCGTTTCCCTCTTTTTCTGAGTCGTTTTTTTTTTTGCCCATTATTCTTTAGAAAAATATTAATGTTCTGCCAAAATGGTTTTTTCATCTTTGCTAGACAGCCATTTGCAGGCCTTGCCATAGATTTTCAAGTAGATTTAAGTCAAAACTGTCAAAACTTGGCCACTGTCTTCTTGGTAAGCAACCCCAGTGTAGATTTGTCCTTATGTATTGGGTTATTGTCCTGCTGAAAGGTGAATTCATCTCCGGGTGTCTGGTGGATAGCATTCTGAACCAGGTTTTCCTCTAGGACTTTACCTGTGCTTAGCACCTTTGTTTATTTTTTATCCTGAAAAACTCCCGAGTCCTTAACTACAAGCATACCCATAACATGATGCAGCCACCACTATTAAACCTAGTAAAACCGTTTTAAAGCCTCCATTGGCCTCAATGTGAAATCCCTGGGCGGTTTCCTTCCTCTACAGCAACTGAGTTAGGAAGGACGCCTGTATCTTTGTAGTGACTGGGTGTATCAATACACCATCCAAAGTTTAATTAATAACTTCACCATGCTCAAAGGGATATTCAATGTCTGCTTTTTGTTTTACCCTTCTACCAATAGGTGCCCTTCTTTGCGAGGCATTGGAAAACCTCCCTAGTCTTTGTGGTTGAATCTGTGTTTGATTTTCACTGCTCTACTAAATGACCTTACAGATAATTGTATGTGTTTGTCACAGGGATGAAGTAGTCATTCAAAAATCATGTTAAACACTATTATTGGTTACAGAGTGAGTCCATGCAACTTATTATTTTTACTCCTGAACTTTAGGCCTGTCATAACAAAGGGGTTGAATACTTATTGACTCAAGACTTTTCAGCTTTTCATTTTATATTTTCAAAAACATCATTCCATTTTAACATTATGGGGGTATTGTGTGTAGGCCAATGACAAAAAAATGCAATTTAATCAATTTTCTATTCCGGCTGTAACACAACAAAATGTGGATAATGTCGAGGGGTGTGAATACTTTCTGAAGGCACTGTAGCTCGCTAGTCCGCTCTGGAAAGAACAACCTAGCAATCTAACTTGCTTGCTAGCTACAGTAACTGTAGGCAGACTTATGTAGGCTATTGTTGACAATAGGGGCTGTGTTGCAACAGGCTCTGGACTGGCAGGTCTGTCACCTCAAGATTGAATGAAGCTGAAGATGCAGGAGAAAGCCAAGAAAAAAACTGCTGTATATATACTGTATAACAACTATTGGGGAAGGTAGAACACACACATACACACACACACACTCCAGACCTACTCTCTCTTTCTCCTGTTTCAGATGGAGTCAGGAGTGTGCAGGAGGTTTGGAGTTTGCCACACGCGTCACACTAACATCTGTCCTGTGTTGTGTTTCAGACTGAGGAGGGTATGGACAGTTTGGAGTTTAAGATGGCGGGGAGGTTCTGACAGCGAGCCTGACAACCTCCTTACCCTGGACCTGCTAGGACACATCCACTCTGAACTGGGAGACACAGAGAGGGCTAAGGAAATATCCTTCAGTGTGTGTGTATGGTTTGATTGCATCTCTGTGTGTGTTGTGCAAACGCACATGCGTGTGTGTGTGTGTTCCTTAACCCCAGCTCTAAGTGTTTCTGCGTGCGGTGCAGTTGAGTCCTGATGAAGGTCATAGTAAATACATGTCTCTAGGGCAGATACAGGCCAGGAGGCTGTGCAATACTACCTCAAAGGAATACAGATACTACAGTGTATGCTGGAGAAACATGCACAAGCCACAGTGAGCGCACACACAAACACACACACACACACACACACACGTATTATGGATCTTGTTGAATGCATGTCTAACACAGAACACTAGGAGGAGCTGTTGCTTCAGTCTGAACACGTCTACTGACTGTCACAAACTGACTATCATAAACTAATGGTTACAAACTGGCAGCCAGAGATGCTGAAAACTTCTACCCCAACCGTCACCGCAGGCAGGAGCAGGAGCTGAGGCAGCAGCCTTCCCACTCCAGGACTCGGGGTCAGAGATCCTGACAGCCAGAGACGTGTGTGTGGCCTACTGTTCTGTGGCAGAGATCTACTTCACTGACCTCTGGTAACACAAAAGTCATATATACATTTTTGTTACCTGAAAGGCCTGTTGTGTATTGAATTTACAGATTTGTGTGTGTGTGTTTGTGTAGTATGGAGGATAGGGCAGGAGATCAGTGTCGAGAGGCCATAGAGAGAGCGCTGACCTATCACCCTGACAACCCAGAGGCTCTACAGCTGATGGCCAGCTACCTGTTCAGTACAGAGAAGAACCAGGTCCACACACACACACACACACACATACACACACACACACACACACACTGTATGGCTATAAATCAGAGGGTGGTATGTCTCACACTAAGTTATCATTTTATTAAAGCAGCGATCAGATTATCAGATTAATCAGATCAGATTAATTAATGTGAGAAAATGGAATCATATGCCATTAATCTGCTGAGCTAGACACACACACATGAATCAGTTTATGACAGATATTAATGCAGAATTAGTTATGAAGCAGATACATTTGGGCACAGGGATCACATCTGACAAAGAGAGGAGGAGGAAAGGTGGGGGGAGAGAGAGCAAAAGAAAGTGATAAGGGGAGAGAGAAAAATAGTCTATAACTGAACAATCAGAGCATTTGCAATTGCCATATAATTTTATGATAATCTGCTAGTCCTAGCACTGCAATGAGACAGGCCTCCAATTCTTCGGCAAACCTTAATCTTTAGGGAGCAACAATAACAGCTAGCTAGGTATTTACTCCTAAATTACTCTTAACATTTCAAAGAGGGGACGAGTTTTGGAATACTGCAGATTTTCTCAAGGTTACTTTTGATAATATCTCCTCCAGCCACCAGATGGCACTGTGGGTCTAACCAGATGGAGTTTTACTTGACAGTTCAGGGGAGCAGATGTCTGATTTTCTGTGTGTGTAGGAGGGGAGGGAGTACCTGATGAGGAGTGTGGATGCGTGGCTACCTACCCTGAAACAGAGTGACGCTCCACCCAGCAGAGAGGACATAGAGGAGGAACACACACAGGTGAGAGACTAACCCCCCCACACACACACATACACACACAGGTGAGTCAGACAACCCAGAGCATAAAAGCCAAGTCAGAGGGCCAACTTATCGCTCTGTCTGTGTGTGACGTTGTGTGTGTCTGTGTGAGAGAGATTCTGTGAGTGAGTGTGTGTGTGTCTAATTGGTGTTCCCTTTCCAGAGTGACTTCCCACCATATGAATCCCGCATCACCACGGCCAAACTCCTCATAGAGGCAGAAGAGTACGAGATAGGAATATATGTGTGTAGGATGAGTTTCCTCTTTGAAAAGGCCAGTGCTCTGTATTCTTTATCTTTGCCAGAGATCATCTTCAATAATAGAGGAGTGGTCTTTACCCAGAGAGCGAGGTAAATGGAGGGAGGAACGGAGATAAGAGGATAGAGGGCTTTAGAAATGATCTGGAGGGAGAGGGGTGGAGAGGTGTTTGTGTCTGACACATTGTTTGTCTTCATCCTCCTGCATGTGTCAGCAAGCCGCACACACACACACACACACACTACAGACTCAGTGCATCTATTGAGGAATCAGACACAATTGAGGAGGAGGAGATGAGGATGAAGATGGCTGTGAGCTTTGGAACATTCACCACGATAACAACAATATGGAAGCAGCAGATAACTGGAGAACAGGAGATGCCTGACAAGATAACTCAGAGCTAGAATAACAGACTATTTTAGTCTTCTATTGTTAAAAGTTTCTACACAGCAGTGGTAAAACCCAGAGGCAAGTCATTAACATTGCAGTTTTCATACAACAACAACACACACATCGGAATCGAATAGGGAATCCGTTGTTAAACAGCGGACAAGAAGCATTTGACCCAAGTAGAGCAGAGAGGGAACAAGGGAGAAAAAGACTGTGGTTACAACCAGGGTCAAATATAATTGGCTATGAATACGGATTTCTCACCCCTGTTCCACCCCTCTGTAAACTTCTTTCTCATAACTATGTTCTGCACGTGTTATTTTACACATTCAAGTTTTTCTTTTTACTCTATGCTTTTACTCACCCTCTTCTGAGCCGTAAACCAAGATGGTATTTCTGAACAGCTGAAATAAAAACTCAGTGGTGATTTGAACGAACATTCCAAAAATACACTATATATACAAAAGTATGTGGACACCTTCCAATTAGTGGATTTGGCTATATCAGCTACACACGTTGCTGACAGGTGTATAAAATCGAGCACACAGGCATGCAATTTCCATAGACAAACATTGGCAGTACAATGGCCTTACTGAAGAGCTCAGTGACTTTCAACGTGGCACCGTCATAGGATGCCACCTTTCCAACAAGTTCAGCTCTAGGCCCCTTAGTTCCATTGAAGGGAAATGTTCATTCTACAGCAAACAATGACATTCTAGACCATTCTGTGCTTCCAAATGTCTCTTCAGCATGACAATGCCCCTGTGCAGAAAGCAAGGTCCATACAGAAATGGTTTGTCGAGATAGGTGTGGAAGAACTTGACTGGCCTGCACAGAGCCCTGACCTCAACCCCATCTAACACCATTGACATGAATTGGAACTCAGACTGCGATCCAGGCTTAATCGCCAACTGTGCCCAACCTCAGTAATGCTCTTGTGGTTGAATGGAAGCAAGTCTCTGTAGCAATGTTCCAACATCTAGTGCTAAGCCTTCCCATAAGAGCTGTTATATCAGCAAAGGGGGGACCAACTCCATATTAATGCCCATGATTTTGGAATGAGATGTTTGACGAGCAGGTGTCCACATACTTTTGGTCATGTAGTTTGTATATATACTGAACAAAAATATAAACGCAACATTCAACAATTTAAAAGATTTTGCTGAGTTACAGTTCATATAAGGAAATCAGTCATTCATCTATGGATTTTACATGACTGGGCAGGGGTGCAGCCATGGGTGGGTCTGGGAGGGTATAGGTCCACCCACTTGGGAGCCATGTACACCCACTGTAGAGCCAGGCCAAAACATCCAAAATGACATTGGAGGTGGCTTATGGTAGAGAAACTAACATTAAATTATCTGGAAATAGCTCTGGTGGGCATTCCTGCAGTCAGCATGACAATTGCAAGCTCTGTGGCATTGTGTTGCGTGACAAAACATCACATTTTAGTGACCTTTTATTGTCCCCAGCACAAGGTGCACCTGTGTTATGCTGTTTAATCAGCTTCTTGATATGCCACACCTGCCAGGTTGATTGATTATCTTGGAAAAGGATAAAAGGCTCACAAGAAGGATGTAAACAAATTTGTGCACAAAATTCGAGAGAAATAAGCTTTTGTGCTGTGTTGGAATATTTAATGGGATCTTTTATTTCCATCACTACATGTTGCACTACTATTTTTGTTAAGTGCATATGAAGGCTAGGCCTGTTTGTTTTATCATATATCACCATAGCACAAGTAAGATGCAGTCTACACATTGCATTGGAGCGATGTTAAAGGCCCAGTGCAGTCAAACAGATTTTTCTGTTTTTTATATACACTGGGCCAGTTTATTAGGTACACCCATTTAGTACTGAGTTGAATCCTCCTTTGTCTCCAGAACAGCCTGAATTCTTTGGGGCATGAACATGTTTCTCAATTGGTATCAAGGGACTTGACATTCCCCACACCATTACACCACCACCAGCCAGTACTGTTCACACTAGGCACAATTTAGCCATGGACTCTTTTTGTTGTCCAGTGTTGGTGATCGCGTGCCCACTGGTGCCTCTTCTTGTTTTTAGCTGATAGGAGTGGAACCCGGTGTGGTCGTCTGCTGCAATAGCCAATCCATGACAAGGACCTACGAGTTGTGCATTCGGAGATGCCGTTCTGCACACCACGGTTGTACTGCGCCATTATTTGCCTGTTTGTGGCCCGCCTGTTAGCTTGCACGATTCTTGCCATTCTCCTTCAACCTCTCATCAATGAGGTGTTTTCGCCCACAGGACTGCCCCTGAAAGAATGTATTTTTATTTTTATTTTTTGTCGCACCATTCTCTGTAAACCGTAGACACTATCGTGCGTGGAAAGCCCAGGAGGCTGGCCGTTTCTGAGATCCTGGAACCAGAGCGCCTGGCACAGACCATCAAACCACACTCAATCATTTGCGTCACTCATTTTGCCCATTCTAACGTTCAATCGAACAGTAACTAAATGCCTCAATGCCTGTCTGCGTGCTTTATATAGCAAACCACAGCCATGTGACTCACTGCCTGTAGGAGTGAACCATTTCACATTTTTTTGTGAACAGGGTGCACCTAATAAACTGTCCACTAAGTGTATATTTCCACACTGAGACTGGAAAAATACAGTGAAAATGATCGTAATGCCCTTTTAGTGTAAGAGCTGTTTGAATAGACCGCCTAAAACATCAGCCTGTTTTGGTGGGATGCAGTTTTGGCCTACCTGGTGACATCACCAAGAGGTAAATTAGTTAATAGACCAATAAGAGTTCCAAACCTCGCTGCCAATAACAGCTAGTTTTCAGTTTTCCCCTCCCCACTCAGACCAGCCCTAGCTAAGTTCTTGCTTGAAAATTTGCTATTTTCTAAGAAGCTATTTCAGTTTGTTTTCAATTAAAATGGTTAAAAATAATCACAGTAAAGGTACTTAATTGTTACCCAGAAATGATTTGATATTGAAGCTTTAAAAAATAAAAATATGCTTAAAATGCTTCATTGGACCTTTAGGTAAATTCCAAGTGTCAAATGAATCACTTTGTTTTTCACTCATATGACAGGAGGTTACAAAGGTACGGGAGTCTGACTCAACAAACACTAATAAAGACACTACAAACACACACAAGCATGCTCACGGCTACACATAGACACATAGAGAGAGTTATAAATGAGCTACTCCCAGGAGGGTGGTTTCTAACTGGTCCTGAAGCAAAGGGGACGACACGTTTCGTGTGTATATTTGTTGTTGCTGTTGAGTAATCTGCAGGCAATGTTGCTGAACAGAACCATTTTACAAGAGTGCAGAGCATAGATAGGGACAAGACAAATGACTACAATAGTCAGGAGAGCTGTCTCTCTTACACACACACACACACTGTTTCAGAGACAGAGATGCAGGAACACCAAAGCAACTGTGAATGACAATCGGTGTATTTCAAGTGAATAATGCAGGAGGTACATGTATATAAAGACCATATAAACAGGTAAAAGTCCTCAGCAATTCACACAGGAATAATATTTTGTCCTTACAAGAGGTAGTGTCATGACAACCAGTCTTAGAGTTGAGTTGTTGTCGTCGTCATGGGTTGTTGTCAGGGGAATGTCTGTCTGTTGTGAGTTGATGTCTGTTTTCTAGTAAGCTGTTGTTACTCAGTGGTTGGCTCCTTGGAGGTCTGGAACTAACACAGATAGTTGAGTGTTTAACTACATCGGCTAAATAGTTTGATCAACCTCCGCTCTAATACAAAACATGTACTCTGTAGATCATCAGGAATGAGATGTTGATTTCCCTTCAGAATTGGTAATTAATCAAACGTAATACCACTCAGCAGGTAATCAGCGCCACAGTTAATGAACACACACACCCTTTGTCTCTCGCATACACAAGTGATGATAAAAAGTGTAAGAGGGAAGAAGAAAACGGGACAGGTGAACTCTTTGAAGAGATGCGTGAGATCATAAACACTGGGGAGGGGTAAGGTGAACTAGTCTGGAATCATCAGGACAGGAGGGCGTGGACTGGTGATCAAGACTAGAACTATTGACCATGACCAGTTCTGTATTGGTTGTTGTGGTCGAGGACTATTGGAAAGGAGCGATATTGACTGATTATTGATAGTAATCACGAGATTAGCTTCGTTGTGTATTGATGACTGTGTAAGCTGTCCTGTTGCTATTGACGACCGTGTCGACGGATCACTGGGTTCTGAGAGTCTAATCAGACTCGCTGATCACATCCATTGATTAGGGCAGCAGAAAGAGCGAGATGTGTGTGACAGGAAACACCTCGCTCGCTCTGCCTCCACACACATAGCCACTCAGGCTAGGAGCAGGATGTGCTTGATGTATAATGAACAACAGAAATTATGGTTTGTGTGTTTTTTTAATGATTTCTCTCTGACAGCACTAGATGTGTTGGAGGGTCTACTAAAGGAAGATGACGAGGTGGTGCAGGTGAGTCATGATGTCAGTTTTTTTTTTGTGTGTGTGTGTGTTTTTATATATATATATTTTTACACAATACAAAACATCCACACACAAATGATAGCATACAGGCACACACAAACATCAACAACATCACCCCTGCCCAGGCCCACCTGCTCACACCCCCGTCTCCAGCACCCGCATCACTTTCTCTGGCCTCTACTGCACCATTTTGTTTCTCTCCGTCGCCTACATACTTTAAACATTTAGACAATAAAGCATTTGACCTTTTCCATTGTGTTAACGAGGGATTGATTGATTTCCAGTTTTAAGTGTAAGTTTTTTCAAGATGATTGATGAGAAAAGTATTGTCCAACCAATTGGGTATCTCACTGCACCCTCATATGCCAAGTCTTGAAATACAGTATGCAGACAGACTGATTAAAAGTTTATTTACATGAATCCTTCTGACAGCCAACTTTCTAACTCTCCCCATAACTTTTGGACTTCACCATTCCCAGAAGGCATGGATTATTGCGTCATTATTCGTTTTACACTTAAGACGTGACTCTGCCGTTGTGGTGTAGAATTTATACATTTTGTCTCTTTAGTTTATACTGGGTTAAGCGTACATTTTCGTGCACTGTAATTCTGTTAGTTATGTTCCAACATTCCCTCTATCTTGTGCCAATATCAGTTATTTTTAAGTCTTGGTTCCAATAGTTTCTTTTTGTTCTTTTTTCTAAGAGATTGTCCGTTGATTATGGTCTCTGCAAGGTTTTGTATACTTAACCTATCATATGAATATCCTTTTCTGACTCAAATGGGATTCTAAAATATTTTAAATAAACATTTCTTGATATAACTTTTAAGTTACATGCATTTGAAAATATCTACATTGGTCAGTTCAAAATTGCTTTTTAATTCTGTCATGGAAATACATTTATTTCCTATTACCGTCATTTACAGTTTCTATGCCTTTTAGTTTTCAATGTGGACCATTTTATCTGTGAATTCTGAAAAGCTATCCAAGGATTGTTCCATAGGGTTGTTTTTAGGGAGTGATATTGGTTCTTGTATAGAATATGTTACATTTTCTTCCACTGTTATAGTGTTCTTAAGTTACATTTTCTTCCACTGTTATAGTGTTCTGAAGTTACATTTTCTTCCACTGTTATAGTGTTCTGAAGTTACATTTTCTTCCACTGTTATAGTGTTCTTAACTATGAAGTTGTTCATGTTTTTACCTTTATCCTTTGAAAATAGACACTGAAAAGATTCTGGGGTAGTTTTATTTTCTGTGTGTGAAGTGAGCAGGACACACACCTGCAGCCTCTGTTCAGTTCTCTCTGCTCCAGAGCCATATTGGTATTCTTTGCAGGGTGTGTGTGTGTGTGTGACGATCTCACTGCAGTGTGCTCATTCTTTCTCACCCTTCCTCCTACACACCTCAGCTGACAGATTGAGAGCAGTCACTTGCTGAACCTTTGAACTCATTCAGGAGACACCTGCTCTAAGCAGAAACACGCACACACACACACATAATATATATATATATATATTTGTTTTTATATATACACACACACACAGTTTGAACTCCTATGAATATACTGTAAAGCGCATGTTTTGTCAGTCGCACCATCAGAATAACCTGTATAACACAACTGGAAATGACGAAGACACAGCCTACTCTAAACCCTCTATCCACAGCTCAAACTGTATTTGTGCTAACCATTCCTTTTGATAAGTCACCCACCTCGGTAACTCATGCATTGTTAATGGACCCAAACAGCTTCCACTAGTCAAGGTGGTGGCACGTAACTCGCTGTACAAAGTAGTACTTTGTCAACAATAGAATTCTGACTTAGACGTCTTTACATGGACCTTGTTAAAACTACAAATACTCTCTAGAACTAGATGGTATCTGTGACTCTTGTCTCATCCAAGAGGACTGATTGACACCTCCTTACTGTAGACTTATCATTAAGAGAATAACGTGTGGGTGTTGAGTGGATTCTCTGATGTTCTTAATTAGCTGGCTCGTTCGTTTGCTGAGATGAGTGGTGTGTGTGCTCATGAAGTGTGTGTGTGTGCTTAGTTTAATACATCCATAAATACGAGCAAAACAGACCATATTTCATAAACACTTTCAAAGAGACTTATTCTAATGAAGGTTCTTTTGAGGAAGCAAAGACATTCTGATTGAAGTAGCAACCCAGATCTAGACACACACACACATGCACACACAGGTCAGTGCGTGTATTCAAAAGTTCTGAAACCGCTATGCTCAACTTAAGTTACAGAGTTGCAGATCAGGTCATGAAGAGGATGCTTCTAATAATTGTATAATCATTCAAAAGGCATAAAGTTATGTTCAGCCTTCAAGCCTCTTGTCTTCATGAGTGCGTGCGTGCATGCATGTAATGGGTCTACCGATAGAGGTGGAGGTCGCGGATGTTTTCTGTTGTAAAATGAATAGTAAATGAGGGGAATGTTAATGTCCTGCTTCTGCAAAAAGTGTTGGTGGCTGATCCTTGTCCTCAGATGAAATACACACCCTCACACACGTTTCTGAAGTACAAGTGTGCTGTGTGTTGTAGGTGGAAGGAAGAGGGTAAACTATGTAGGGTGTGTTTTAATGTAGGTGTGTACAATATTGGTATGAGGGAGAGAAAATACAGCAGGTAGTTGAGAGGTGAGAAGGAATGCAATGTGTGTAGCTGTGTTTTGTCCTTTAGTCTGTAAGTGGTGTGTGTGTGTGTGACAGCGCTGTCAGATTGACGCATGGAGACGAAAGTTTGCGAAGACACAGTGAAGCGGCACAGGCCCAGCTCGTTACCATAGTGGCAGCTCATGAGGATGCCGTGAGCATTTCAATAAGTGCCTCCGGTGTGTGCGCGTGTGTAAAGCCTGTTTGTCACAGTTCCAGGTACAGATTTCACGCAGGCTAGACCGTTAAATGTGTTTTTCCCTGTCACAGCTGAGCTCACTTAATAAAATACAAATTTCTCTCTCTCTCACAGGTGTGGTATCTCTCAGGCTGGGTGTGTTACCTGCACATGGAGAGAACAAGGGAGGAGAGAGAAGAGAGCGATGAGGAGAGAACAAGGGAGGAGAGAGAAGAGCGGGAGGAGTGTGAAGCGTTGAAGGAGGCAGCCAGATCTTACCTGTCCAAAGCCAAGAAGGTACACACTGATGAGGCCATGTATTGATGTCAGCCTGTTTGGTCAATATTGTACTGTCAGCTTGTACAGTCAGTAATACACATGTATGATACAGAGCTTCACTGCTGGCAGTGAATCTGAAATGTTAACCCTTTCTTAATTTAGAATTTTGTTACACTCTATATGGAGAGCCCTATGAAGTGTGTGTGTGTCCTCACGAATAGTAAACAAACAAAAGGGGTTTAGGGTTAAGGTTAGAATTACTTTTAGGAGCTAGGGTTAATTTTTAGGGTTAAGGTTCAGTTTGGGGGTTAAGGTTAGAGAAATAGGATTTTGAATGGGACTGAATTGTGTGTCCCCACAAGGTTAGTTATGCACGGGTCAGCTGTTTGTTCAACCCCTCCGCAATTGCTAATAAGCCATCCGCAACCGCCAAATTGTGACAAAGTGGAAATCTGAGGCTTGCATCTGACTGCTAATATAGAAAATGTCCTGTACAGTCAGATGCTGGAACAATTTTTTAACTGGGGGTGCAGGATTTATTTTTAGGTGGGCATATGTTTCTGCTTTCTGACATTTTGTTAGGCTATTTGTTACTCGACTTGTCTATAATTAGATACATGCAGCTTTTGTCATTTACTTGTTGCCTTAGAAAACAAAATAAACCCTTGCTCAACAGAAAAGATGTATGTATACATCGATAGAATGAATGCTTCAATCTAGTTGACATCGGCAAAGTTCTTTCATCTGTTTCTCTGCGCAGAAATAACCCCCCAAAATGGGAACGATTTTCTGTGCAAAATGTCCAAATTACCAACATTTTACCAGTTTTAAGTAGGGATGCAACAGTACAGTGGGCCCACGGTTCGGTATGTATCACAGTTTGTGGGGTATGGTTTCGGTGTCTTTATTTTTAAGAAAAGTGTGTGCTTGTATGACTCATAAAGGGGACGAGTTGGAGTTGGCAACACGTAGCTCTTCATCTCCCAATCCAGTACATAGTGAACCGTCACCGTAAGGTAGCTTCCAGTACATAGTGAACCGTCACAGTGAGGTAGCTTCCAGTACACAGTGAACCGTCACAGTGAGGTAGCTTCCAGTACACAGTGAACCGTCACAGCGAGGTAGCTTTGAGTTGCTCTGGAGGTCCAACTATCAGTGGCGAGAACTAGATAGGGTGTCTGTGTCAATTCGTTTTCAATTTCTCTCCGTGATGTTTCATAGTTTGGGAATTACTTCGCTGCCGAAATGTGTGCGGGAGGGGACATTGTAACGCGGCAAAAAAACATTTAATCAGGTGACGAAATCCAGAGTCAACCACCGAATAGGGCTGCAAATCTTTGGCTATTAATAATCCCACTGCTTTCTTTATTTATTTTTTTTTGTCGCAAATTGTTGTTGGAAGGCAGCAGCGAGAGATTGTTGTGTTTTCGCTAACGAGTGGACGCTCCTTGCTCCAGCTCCACCTGCTAGGGATAGGGCCGAGTGATGGCGACGTAAATGACACATCATGTTAGAAGTGTTTCCACTCGAGTAGCCGAAAGTGGCAAAGCAATGCTTGCAGACTGTACTTTGTTTTTTTTACGGTCTTCTTACCCTCATCATCGTATTGAACGCTGAATCCAAAATGTTCCCACACAGCGGATTTGAAAGACGGCATTGCTTCTCTCTGTCTTGCCATTGTCACGGAGCTGAGAGAATATTATTTTTAGTTTCCATTCTCTTCATGGGGCCGCATTAGGGAGGTTTCCTACTGTCATTGCAAATCGTCCATTGGTTGTTTAAGGGGAGGGGGGTTGCTGTCACTGCGGTTGTCACATTTTGAGACATTGCTGTGGAGTAAAGTTTGTCAGCCCCCAGGAAGCCCCTTAACGGCCACAAACTGCGCGTCTGGTTTGGTGGATCTGAATGTACAATGTGCGTGTAGTCTGCAGCCCAATAAGTAAATTTAGGAAATTATAAGAACATTACATTCATACCGTAATTCCGCGGTTCACGTGTGTGTATTGAGCCGTAGGGGGCGTACCGAACGGTTCGATAACATACTGTGTACCCTTGCATCCCTAGTTTTAAGGGAGTTAAAAGCTGTGAAAACGACCCAACATGTTTCTGATAAGATTCAATTTGAGCTTGGATACATATTTTATGTGGTTGAAATACTATCAGCTTTTTCGATGCTGATAAAGTTAGGACCTTCACGGGCGGTCTCTAACCGCGCATTCATTCTCTCAAGATAAATAAATCATATTTATCCACTGCTCTTTCCAAGTCAATTTACATTTGGTGTATAATTTTACTGCAATAACCACTTAATTCTGCAGGAGTTAATATTAAGACTATGCGAGAGGTTAAAGACCCACAGTTAATGTCCAGATTTCAGTTCCTATTCCATTTAACCCATCTGAACAGTACAGGTCCCTTGACATATTTGAAGTCCCAGTCTTGTGACTGTCAAATTTGTATAGCTCCTCACAACCATCACACATCATTTTTCCCATTTATTACTTTTCTGGTCCTCCCTTCTCTTTATTTTAAACTCCATTTAGCAGCTTTTCTCTTATTGAATTATACTCCGACATTGTCCTTTTTGCCTCAGTGGACTGACGTAAAAGTTTCTGCCAGTGTTCCCAAAAGCATTTGGCAATTGCTGTGTATTTGGCGCCTTTACAGTTAGGCCCTGAAGCTTAGGCTTACGCACTGACTTCAGATACAAATAGTTAAAGGGAAACCCCAATGTAACCTATAGCTATGAATTGCACAATAATTATACATTTATGGATTTATCTCTTTATTCAA
This sequence comes from Oncorhynchus nerka, assembly GCF_034236695.1. Lineage (NCBI taxonomy): Eukaryota > Metazoa > Chordata > Actinopteri > Salmoniformes > Salmonidae > Oncorhynchus > Oncorhynchus nerka. Next base: position 37,476,169 of record NC_088409.1, on the reverse strand, counting down.
CCCGCCCGCCTGCCACCCACCCTTAATCCACACAATATTTCATGACCATAAACCTGCCCACCCCACAGATTTAACCACGGGGATTGCGGGTTAGTTTCAACCCGCGCATCACAAGTGTGTGTATGAGAGTCTTCCATTGTAACAGACCAGTGTTTGTGAGCGTGGTGTTAATTATTAAAGTGTTCAGTCTCAAAGTTAGTCAGAAACACTGAACATGTTAATGAGGCCTACTACACACTGGCTTGTTTAGACACAAGTCCACTTCTAGCATACTAAATTATGTTGTTAGCACTGTTTGTGTGAGTGTGCATATTTAATTACATTTGTGCATGTATGTGTCTGTGCACATTTGATTCTGTTCGTTAGAAATATCTCCATTATTCATTTCCCCTCTGATGAATGTGCTTCGCCACATTACTTCTAAAGAGACAGACCCTGTTTCTCTTCGGCTCTCATGGAAGTTTACAAGGGGGTTGGATGATGGTTGACCTTGACACCCCTCCAACCTTCCCTCAACCCCTCTTAGAGGAGAGAAGAGGAGCTGTAAACCATAGCCCCTTATAAAGCCACAAATAGCTGTATGCAATTTGTATGTTTGTCATAGGACACAGGCATGAACACCATGCGCGCGCGCGCGCACACACAGGTAGTGGTGTGAACAGTACATGTCTTTGGCAATTTATCTCTCACTAGGGGAGTCGTACACACATGTGTGCACACACCAGGGCTTCTGTTAGCTGACAATAGCCAGCTTTTGGCGTAAAATATATTTTTAAGCCTTTTAAATAAAACTGTTCAGGAGAAGAAAAAGAATCCCATGGCAAAATATTGCTTTTCTGAAATACCAGTCGATGTAAACACATTTGACCACTCATGCTTAACATAGGTTAATTTGCATAATTTAGTGGAATTAAATTGGCGCGCTTATAATTTCTATATTCGTTATGTTTATCACATGCTCACAGTATACAGACACAGAACCTATGAGAGGAAAATCTGTTAGACAGCGCGGGAGCTACTGCTACAGCTTCTCAAACAGGTCATTCGTTGCTCCTGGAGTTAAAGGTGCTTTTATAAGCCCAATCATTCTAAAACTATTCTAAATCCACAATTTAAAAAGAGCTAGGACTACTATTTTTATTTGTCAACTGGTAGGCCTAATTGAAGCGAGCTTTCTATTCGCCATTCAAGTGCATGTAGGCAACTTTAGGCAGGCTTCAGCGTGTCACACATCACTTTACAATGTGCTGGAAGCAGTATGCATTTTAAAAACATACTTAATTGTTTGGAACCTGAACATTTTACTTCTCATATGATGAGGCATGTCTTACCGCGCTTCAAAGTAAAAACCGACCGTCGAAACGTGGAGGCAATTATTTATTTCATTTACCAGTAGCCAAAGGAACAATCATAGTCATATTAGCAATCCGTGGTAGTTGTTGCATCTTTAGATCTCCCCTCTTTCTAAATTTCATTACATTTACATTTACATTTAAGTCATTTAGCAGACGCTCTTATCCAGAGCGACTTACAAATTGGTGCGTTCACCTTATGACATCCAGTGGAACAGCCACTTTACAATAGTGCATCTAAATCTTTTAAGGGGGGTGAGAAGGATTACTTTATCCTATCCTAGGTATTCCTTAAAGAGGTGGGGTTTCAGGTGTCTCCGGAAGGTGGTGATTGACTCCGCTGTCCTGGCGTCGTGAGGGAGTTTGTTCCACCATTGGGGGGCCAGAGCAGCGAACAGTTTTGACTGGGCTGAGCGGGAACTGTACTTCCTCAGTGGTAGGGAGGCGAGCAGGCCAGAGGTGGATGAACGCAGTGCCCTTGTTTGGGTGTAGGGCCTGATCAGAGCCTGGAGGTACTGAGGTGCCGTTCCCCTCACAGCTCCGTAGGCAAGCACCATGGTCTTGTAGCGGATGCGAGCTTCAACTGGAAGCCAGTGGAGGGAGCGGAGGAGCGGGGTGACGTGAGAGAACTTGGGAAGGTTGAACACCAGACGGGCTGCGGCGTTCTGGATGAGTTGTAGGGGTTTAATGGCACAGGCAGGGAGCCCAGCCAACAGCGAGTTGCAGTAATCCAGACGGGAGATGACAAGTGCCTGGATTAGGACCTGCGCCGCTTCCTGTGTGAGGCAGGGTCGTACTCTGCGGATGTTGTAGAGCATGAACCTACAGGAACGGGCCACCGCCTTGATGTTAGTTGAGAACGACAGGGTGTTGTCCAGGATCACGCCAAGGTTCTTAGCGCTCTGGGAGGAGGACACAATGGAGTTGTCAACCGTGATGGCGAGATCATGGAACTTCAAATGTATATTTTTCATCTCTTGTTACATGAAACCACTCATGCGCGGTGTGCGTTTGACAACAGTGTCTACCGCTAATTGCATTATGGAGCATACATTTGCGAGTAGCCTTGTGCACATTGCTGCGCTTATAATGTGAAGAATTAATAGTTTATCAAGTTCTGATCTGTTGCATCAGCCTCATTGCTTATACATATTTTTTTTGATGTAGCCTAGGCCTACTGGTTGTACGAATTTGGGATATATTGTCCCACAACTGTCCCAGAGTCTGTTTGGATTAGGCTATTTCTTTCTCAACAAGCTGACCAATAGAATAGGTCAACTTTTTCCACTAAGGGGGACAGTAGATGGACATAGGCTAGTGATTTTTCTGTTACTCGTCTTGTTGGCTGAGGAAAGGTATATGTGGCAGTTATTCTAACATCTTCAAATTGCTCTTCGGAATTAGATAAGGACCCACACCGTAGCATCCTAGACTTGCATGTTCTGAGTAACCATTATCTAAATGTGAGTTCTGTCATTCTGAGCACCGTGGGTTGACGCCCTAATCAGGTTGCGCACCCAATGCATATAGGTCTGGTAAATCTCTCAAATGTCCGTTAAATTAAAATGCTGCCGGTTAAATGTCCGGCGCCACATTTTCCTAACAAAAACCCTGACACACACACTATTAACACTTCACTCCTGGAGTTCACTCACGCTTTTCAGCCACAGCATTAAAATTACATCACACACACACACCCTCCAAGCCATCCATACCCTAAGGGATCGCCTCTAGCTCATCAAAGAGTAAAACGCTTGACCTCCACTTGCTCCTTCCCACACACATTCATTTATATATTCACATATATTCACAAACACACACACACACACACACACACACACACACACACACACACACACACATACATACTCTTTTACTCCACACACACAAGGCTGCCTCTCTCTGATGTTTTTACTATTGATTTCACCTCCTCTGCTGTTAACCATACCACACCATCCCTCAGCCCTCTACTCCCCTACACTCCACCTCTCACATCATTCCCTACCCTGCTCTCCTCATCTCCTGAGAGTGTGTGTGTGGGTGTGTGTTTCTAGGTTGGAGTTTGAGCAGTGATCTGTCACACAGACAGGAAGGTCACTTGTGGAGCAGAGAGAGAAGGCGGGTCGATAAAGATGGAGAAGGTGAAGAAAGAGGGATGAAGAAAGTAGTGTGGGTCAGGAGGAAAAGAGAGCGGGTGAAGGATGGAGGGAGTGGAGACACAGCAGGAGAGATTTGTAGGAAGTTTGAGAGGAGCTGAGATAGGAGAGGGTGATTGTGATTTAGAGGGAGGCGAGGAGAAAATCCTTGATCTCTATTAGATTCACCCAAAGAAAGAAAGAAAGTCTATCATTCATTTTGCGTCAAGGGCACATCGGCTCTCACTTAAACAATTTCTGCTGCTCTTTTTATGAGATGTGTGCCATTTATTGTATGTACACTTAATCACCCTGAACCTCAAGGAAAGCGATAGGGATCTGGAGCGTGGGGAGAGAAAGAGGAAGGAGAGCGAGAGGGATCTGGAGCGTGGGGAGAGAAAGAGGAAGGAGAGTGGAAGGGATCTGGAGCGTGGGGAGAGAAAGAGGAAGGAGAGCGAGAGGGATCTGGAGTGTGGGGAGAGAAAGAGGAAGGAGAGTGAGATGGATCTGGAGCGAAAGAGGGGAGAGTGGAAGGGAGAGCGTGGGGAAGGAGAGTGGAAGGGATCTGGAGCGTGGGGAGAGAAAGAGGAAGGAGAGCGAGAGGGATCTGGAGCGTGGGGAGAGAAAGAGGAAGGAGAGTGGAAGGGATCTGGAGCGTGGGGAGAGAAAGAAGAAGGAGAGTGAGATGGATCTGGAGCGTGGGGAGAGAAAGTGGAAGGAGAGTGAGATGGATCTGGAGCATGGGGAGAGAAAGAGGAAGGAGAGCGATAGGGATCTGGAGCGTGGGGAGAGAAAGAGGAAGGAGAGCGAGAGGGATCTGGAGTGTGGGGAGAGAAAGAGGAAGGAGAGCGAGAGGGATCTGGAGCGTGGGGAGAGAAAGAGGAAGGAGAGCGAGAGGGATCTGGAGTGTGGGGAGAGAAAGAGGAAGGAGAGCGAGAGGGATCTGGAGTGTGGGGAGAGAAAGAGGAAGGAGAGCGAGAGGGATCTGGAGCGTGGGGAGAGAAAGAAGAAGGAGAGCGAGAGGGATCTGGAGTGTGGGGAGAGAAAGAGGAAGGAGAGCGAGAGGGATCTGGAGCGTGGGGAGAGAAAGAGGAAGGAGAGCGAGAGGGATCTGGAGTGTGGGGAGAGAAAGAGGAAGGAGAGCGAGAGGGATCTGGAGCGTGGGGAGAGAAAGAGGAAGGAGAGCGAGAGGGATCTGGAGTGTGGGGAGAGAAAGAGGAAGGAGAGCGAGAGGGATCTGGAGTGTGGGGAGAGAAAGAAGAAGGAGAGCGAGAGGGATCTGGAGTGTGGGGAGAGAAAGAGGAAGGAGAGCGAGAGGGATCTGGAGCGTGGGGAGAGAAAGAGGAAGGAGAGCGAGAGGGTGAGATAATTAAAGGGTTAATTTCCCTCCTCTCTCTTCATAGGTCAACACCCTCACCCCCTGTCACAACGGCTTAAGAAAGACGTGTCATTGGGTGTGTGTACGTGCAGCAGTGGCCAGATGTGCCTCAGACTCCAGGCTTTGAGGGAAAGCTTCTTGGTTTAGACCAGAGAACCTGCTGACCCGTGATGCACATACACAGACCAGCTGACCAGTGAAAGAGAGAGACACAAACACATACACACCACACAGAGCAGCCAACCTGTGAAAGAGGGAGACACAAACACACTCTCACATACACAGAGCAGCCAACCTGTGAAAGAAGGGAGAGAAACTTGCATTACTCTAAATGAGAAATGTGTTCAATTGATTGTGTGGCTTTGCCGAGCTCGGCACTCTTCTCTAATGTATAACACTGTTTATTTAACTAACGGCTATCGCAATGAAAAATGATACTATCCTGGCAGATGCGTTCCTCTTTATAAATGAGCATTCCATAAACGTCACAGCTTATGTTGAATAAGTACATTTTATTGATATGCCATGCTACTCAATTGATCCGCTTGAAAATGAAGGACATCAACTGTCTCCAAATGAGCTCCTAAGGGGCCAAGCGTCTGCTTGGAGACTGTTCCTGGGGTGACACAAACGCATGCACAAACTATTTTGGCAGGGTTACACTGTAAGTGTGAAGGTGATCTGTTCCTGCTGCTGTTTGTACTTTGTGTGCAGTTCAGCCCAGATTCTCAGACCTGCTTATCTCCTTCACTAGAGGAGAAGTTGTTTCGAGCAAAAGGAATGAATCAGTGTGTGTGTGGTGGGTTCCGTTCTGTTATCAGTCCAGTGCTTCCACTCAGGCAGAGAGTTTTATACACCAGGAAATCTACTGGTCCCCTCTACAATAGGCTTTTGTAATGGTCCTGCTTCACAGCACATTTCACTGAGATAACAACAGCAATACTGTGTATGCGAGAGAGAGCAGAGAACAATCCTCTCTGCTTTCCTTGTTCTGCTGAGTCCAATACACTAGGAAAGAGGCATTTTTAACAATAAGTCGTGGTGGAAATGTGCATGTATGTAACAAACGGTCTCTCTCTCTCCAGCTATACGTGAAGTTGCGCTGTGACGACGGACCCATACTGGAGCACATGGAGCAGCTCCTGGTGGAACTGGGGGTGAGACAGAGGGGGAGGAGGAGACAGACCCTGCACTGGATGAAGACTTTGAGCTCTACAGTGACGATGAGGAAGAGGATACCATGTAACATTGACCTCACCCCTCTCTACCAGTGATGTAGTGGTAAAACAGTACGTTGGTAACGCTGAGAGACTTTCGCTGTGAATAAAGTAATGCTCTCCATGTTTCCAATATCTTTTTCTGCGACAGGTGCGTAAATAAATAAAAAAGTGGGTAAACAGCGTTTAGACTGCATACCACTCTCTACTTTTATAGTACACTATTAACTCGGACATTAAATAAAGGTCAAGTTTATAGAGATGTAGTTTACTAAGACCTCTTAACTATCACTGTACACCTTACAAACTAGACCAGATGCAACACTTTGTTGGAAAGCAGCAGAGTTGCTAGTGCGACAGTCGATGGGCCCTTGAGAGAGGATGAATGGGCCCTTGAGTTTTCTCTGAATCTCTCTCTAGATATTGTCTGTATCGTGTTCTCAGAAGTGCCTTTCTGCTGTTCAACCCTGAGTTTCCCAGAATCATATGACCTCTCTCTCTCTGTCATATTAGTGCTGAATTGTGTTCTGTATTAGAAAAGAGTGATTGACATGTCGACTCAAGCTTTGTTTCCATTGTCCTGGAATGAACCAGATAAAAAAACAACTTCAATGCTGTTTATTTTCTGTATTTTTCTCCTCTCAATCTGATACTTTTTGGGATACATGTTCTAATAATGAGGTGAATGTTTGCTTCCCTTCATGACCCAGGCTCACTTTAGAAAGATATTCCAATCGGAATGTGACCTGCTAAAATAACTAATACAGAACAGATTCTGTAGGGTTGTGGAGTTCATGAGGAGTGAGCATTGAGAGATGGATTAAGTTTCAATGTCACATGCACAAGTAGAGTGAAATATCTTTCTTGCAAGCGCTAACCCCAACAATGCAGTAATCAATAACGTAGAATTAAAACACACAAGATATAAACAAATATATTACACAGGGCCAGTTCCAGTACCATATTTACAATGTGCAGGGATACTGGATCGATAGGGGTAAGGTAACTAGGCATCAGGATATATGATAAACAGTAGCAGCAGCATATATGATGATTGTATGTGAGAGGGTGTGTGTGTGTAGTCAGTGTAAATGTTTGTGAGCAAATTATGGAGTGGGTGTGTACTGTAAGTGTGTAGGGCCCTGTGAGTGTGCATAGATAAGAGAGTCAACTCTGATAGTCCATGTAGTCATTTTGTTAGCTATTTAGTTTGCTAACAGAAGGGAGAGAGGAGAGAAATGACAGCTGAAGAGCGAGGAGAGTGAGTTTTGTGTGTGTGTACAACACTCACCTCTCAATGTTTCTCAAGGACCGTTAAGGCTTTAGAGAAGCAGAATGTAGGAAGAGAGGGTTGAGCCAGGTGAGTGTTTAAGAGTACACTCTTTGAAAAAAGGGTTATTCGGGTTGTCCCCATAGGAGAACCTTTTTTGGTTCCAGGTAGAACGCTTTTGGGGTCCGGGTAATTCATCTTAACAGAACATGCAACTCATGTAAAGCAGCCAATAAAATGTCATTTTCAAACATTTGCTAAATGCAATTTATAGGAAAACACCATTCTAAACAGTGCAAATGATGCGTGTGGTTCCATATCAAATGAAAGTGTCGCCATATGCAGATTAGGAGATGCTAAAGCATGTGGAGCTAAATTCTTATGTTTTTAGAGCCATACGTGCGGTAAGTGTCCAACAGTACAATACTGAAAGACAAATAAGAAACAAAAGAAAAATTAAGAAAGCTGACCTGACTGGAAATATCAGAATGAGCAATATAAATTAATGGTGGGTATAGACAGCATGGACAATATATACGTAGGAAAAGGTATGTACAGCAGTAGTTATACAGGATGAGCTATGTCAAGAATACAGTCGGAAGTTTACACACACCTTAGCCAAATACATTTAAACTCAGTTTTTCACAATTCCTGACATTTAATCCTAGTAAAAACTCCCTGTTTAAGGGCAGTTAGTCACCACTTTATTTTAAGAATGTGAAATAATAATATAATAAATAATAATAGTGGAGAGAATGATTTATTTCAGCTTTTATTTATTTCATTACATTCCCAGTGGGTCAGAAGTTTACATACACTCAATTAGTATTTGGTAGCATTGCCTTGAAATGGTTTAACTTGGGTCAAAGGTTTTGGGAAGCCTTCCACAATAAGTTGGGTGAATATTGGCCCATTCCTCCTGACAGAGCTGGTGTAACTGAGTCAGGTTTGTAGATCTCCTTGCTCACACATGCTTTTTCAGTTCTGCCCCCAACATTTCTATAGGATTGAGGTCAGGGCTTTGTGATGGCCACTCCAATACCTTGACTTTGTTGTCCTTCAGACATTTTGCCACAACTTTGGAAGTATGCTTGGGGTCATTGTCCATTTGGAAGACCCATTTGTGACCAAGCTTTAACTTCCTGACTGATGTCTTGAGATGTTGCTTCAATATATCCACATCATTTTCTTTCTTCATGATGCCATCTATTTTATGAAGTGCACCAGTCCCTCCTGTAGCAAAGCACCCTCACAACATGATGCTGCCACCCCCGTGCTTCACGGTTGGGATGGTGTTCTTCAGCTTGCAAGCCTCCCCCTTTTCCTCCAAACATGACTTTGGTCATTATGGCCAAACAGTTCTATTTTTGTTTCATCAGACCAGAGGATATTTCTCCAAAAAGTATGATCTTTGTCCCCATGTGCAGTTGCAAACCGTAGTTTGGCTTTTTTATGGCGGTAAAGGAGCAGTGGTTTCTTCCTTGCTGAGCAGCCTTTCAGGTTATATCGATATAGGACTCATTTTACTGTGGATATAGATACTTTTGTACCTGTTTCCTCCAGCATCTTCACAAAGTCCTTTGCTGTTGTTCTGGGATTGATTTGCACTTTTCGCACCAAAGTACATTCGTCTCTAGGAGACAGAACGCCTCTCCTTCCTGAGCGATATGGCGGTTGCGTGATCCCTTGGTGTTATTTTGCTATTGTTTGTACAGATGAGCATGGTACCTTCAGGCGTTTGGAAATTGCTCCCATGGATGAACCAGACTTGTGGAGGTCTACCATTTTTTTCCTGAGGTCTTAGCTGATTTATTTTGATTTTCCCATGATGTCAAGCAAAGAGGCACTACGTTTGAAGGTAGGCCTTGAAATACATCCACAGGTACACCTCCAATTGATTCAAATGACGTCAATTAGCCTATCAGAAGCTTCTAAAGCCATGACATCATTTTCTGGAATTTTCCAAGCTGTTTAAAGGCACAGTCAACTTAGTGTATGTAAACTTCTGACCCACTGGAATTGTGATACAATGAATTATAAGTGAAATAATCTGTCTGTAAACAATTGTTGGAAAAATGACTTGTGTCATGCACAAAGTAGATGTCCTAACCGACTTGCCAAAACTATAGTTTGTTAACAAGAAATTTGTGGAGTGGTTGAAAAACGAGTTTTAATGACACCAACCTAAGTGTATGTAAACTTCCGACTTCAACTGTATGTAAAGTGAGTATTCAACTTAATTTCTCATGTGACAGAGATGAAAAGTTAGAAACGTAGAATGATGGGGAATCTAAAGATGCAACAACTAGGAAGGCTTACTAATATGGCTAAGATTGTGACTTTTGCTTCTGGACAACAAAAGAAAGTTGATATGAAAACCAATAGAACAGGAAAGAAATGCTGGTTTCAATGGCATAGGAGGAAGTCTTTATAAAATAATTGTCTCCATGTTTCTATCGTCAGGTTTTGCCTCGGCTACCTTGAAGCAAAGTAAGACATACCTCATAATATGAAGTGAAACGTTCCGGTTTCAAACAATTAAGTATATGTGTTCAAAATGCATTCTGCCTCCAGATCACATTGCAAAGTGGTAGGTAATGATGGGCTGCTAGCCTGCCTACCATTGCCTATGCACTTGAAGGGGAAATAGGCTCTGTATGCTGTGGGGCATACATGAGGACTAATGAAAATACACACGGCTCAATTTAAATCCACACAATGTAGCAAATTAACCTATAGACCAATAAGCATGACGGTAAATGTATTTCCATCTACTAATATTTCCATCAATGTATAAAAAGTATTATCTTGCAATGGGATTGTATTTTCTCCCGGTCAATTTGGCCGGCAGAAATTTTATTTATCGGCATTTCATTTTTTTTATCGGCCAAAATCCGGCAATTACGGATAAAAAGAAACCCTGGTGTGTGTGTGTGTGCTTGCACATGTGTGCATGGATGAAGCAGACTAATTCAGCCAAGATTCCCAGATCTGCTTATCTCCATCACTGTGGACTAGAGGAGAAGTTTCATTTTGTAGCAAAAGGAATTAATCAGTGTGTGTGTCTGTCTGTTTCTGTGTTGTGATTGCTGTAGCGTATGTGTGTGATAGTGTGTTCTTCTGTTATCAGTCCAGTGCTTCCACTCAGGCAGAGAGCGTATTACACATGGAAATCTACCAGTCCCCTCTACAATAGGCATTTATAATGGTCCTGCTCACAGCGTATTTCTGCTTGCTAACGTGCAATCTTTGGAAAATAAAATTGATGACCTACGATTAAGTTTATCCTACCAATGGGACATCAAAAACTGTAACATCTTATGTTTCACCAAGACCGTGGCTGAATTCTTTTTTATATTTTTTTTAACCTTTATTTTACTAGGCAAGTCAGTTAAGAACAAATTCTTATTTTCAATGACGGCCTAGGAACAGTGGGTTAACTGCCTGTTCAGGGGCAGAACGACAGATTTGTACCTTGTCAGCTCGGGGATTTGAACTTGCAACCTTTTGGTTACTAGTCCAACACTCTAACCACTAGGCTACCCTGCCGCCAACACAGACAATATAGAGCTAGCGGGATTTTCCATGCACCGGCAGAACAGAGACGCTACCTCTGGTAAGACGAGGCATGGGGGTATGTGTCTATTTGTCTATTTGTCAATAACAGCTGGTGCGTGATGACTAATATTAAAGAAGTCTCAAGGTATTACTCGCCTGAGGTAGAGTACCTTATGATAAGCTGTAGACCACACTATCTACCAAGAGAGTAATCATCTATATTATTCGTAGCCATCTATTTACCACCACAGAACGAAGCTGGCACTAAGACCTCTCTCAACCAACTCTATAAGGTCATAAGCAAAGAAGACAATGCTCACCCAGAAGCGGCGCTCCTAGTGGCTGGGGACTTTAATGCAGGCAAACTTAAATCAGTTTTACCAAATTTTTACCAGCATGTCACATGTGCAACCAGAGAAAAAAATCCTAGACCATCTTTACTCCACACACAAAGATGCATACAGAGCTCTCCCTCGCCCTCCATTTGGCAAATCTGACCATCATTCTATCCTTCTGATTCCTGCTTACAAGCAAAAACTAAAGCAGGAAGTACCAGTGATCAGATGACGCAGATGCTACACTACAGGACTCTTTTGCTAGCACAGACTGGAATATGTTCCCGGTTTCATCCAATGGCATTGAGGAGTACACCACCTCAGTCATCGGCTTCATCAATAAGTGCATCGACGCGTCATCCCCACAGTGACTGTACGTACATATCCCAACCAGAAGCCATGGATTACAGGCAACATTGAGCTAAAGGCTAGAGCTGCCTCTTTCAAGGAGCGAGAGACTAATCCGGACACTTATAAGAAAGCCTGCTATGTCCTCAGACGAACCATCAAACAAGCAAAGTGTCAATACAGGATTAAGATTGAATCCTACTACACTAGCTCTGACGCTCGTTGGATGTGGCAGGGCTTGAAAACTATTACGGGCTACAAAGAGAAACCCAGACGCGAGCTGCGGAGTGACGCGAGCCTACCAGATGAGCTAAATGCCTTTTATTCTTGTTCAAGGCATACAACACTGAAGCATGCACGAGAGCACCAGCTGTTCTGGATGACTGTGTGATAACGCTCTCAGTAGCCAATGTGAACAAAACCTTTAAAAGGTCAACATTCACAAAGCCGCTGGGCCAGATGGATTACCAGGATGTGTACTCAAAGCATGCGCTGACCAACTGTCAAGTGTCTTCACTGACATTTTCAACCTCTCCCTGACCGAGTCTGTAATAGCTACATGTTTTAAGCAGAACACCATAGTCCCTGTGTCCCAGGAAGTGAAGGTAACTTGCCTAAATGATTACCGCCCCGTGCCACTCACGGCGATAGCCATGAAGTGCTTTGAAAGGCTGCTCATGGCTCACATCAATAGCATCCTCCCGAACACCCTAGACCCACTCCAACTCGCACACCGCCCCCAGCAGATCCACAGATGACGCAATCTCAATCACGCTCCACACTGCCCTTGCTCACCTGGACAAAAGGAACACCTATGTGAGAATGCTGTTCATTGACTACAGCTCAGCGTTCAACACCATAGGGCCCACGAAGCTCATCACTAAACTAAGGACTCTCCCTCTGCACTAGATCCTGGACTTCCTGACGGGCCGCCCCCAGGTGGTAAGAGTAGGCAACAACAAGTCTGCCACACTGATTCTTAACACTGGGGCCCCTCAGAGGTGTGTACTTAGTCCTCTCCTGTATTCCCTGTTCACCCATGACTGAGTGGCCAAAAACGATTCCAACACCATCATTAAGTTTGCTGACGACACAACCGTGGTAGGCCTGATCACCGACAACGATGAGATGGCTTATAGGGAGGAGGTCAGTGTACTGCCAGTGTGGTGCCAGGACAACAACCTCTCCCTCAATGTGAGCAAGACAAAGGAGCTGATCGTGGACTACAGGAAAAAGCGGGCTGAACAGGCCCCCATTAACATTGACAGGGCTATAGTGGAGCGGGTCGAGAGTTTCAAGTTCCTTGGTGTCCACATCAACAATGAACTTTCATGGTCCAATCATACCAAGACAGTCGTGAAGAGGGCACAACAAAATGTTTTCCCCTTCAGGAGACTGAAAAGATTTGGCATGGGTCCCCAGATCCTCAAAAGGTTCTACAGCTGCACTATCGAGAGCATCCTGACCGGTTGCATCACCGCCTGGTATGGAAACTGCTCGGCATCTGACTGTAAGGCACTACAGAGGGTAGTGTGAACGGCCCAGTACATCACTGGGGCCAAGCTCCCTGCCATCCAGGACCTATTCAATAGGCGGTGTCAGAGGAAAGTCCATAAAATTGTCAGAGACTCCAGTCACCCAAGATATAGACTGCTACCGCACGGCAAGTGGTACCGGAGCACCAGGTCTAGGACAAAAAGGCTCCTCAACAGCTTCTACCCCCAAGGCATTAGATTGCTGAACAATTAATAAAATTGCCACCGGACAATTTACCTTGACCCCCCCCCCGCCTTCTATTAATTTCTTTCTAACTCTCTCTTACCTCTCCTTGCCGCTTTTGACCTCACCCTTTCCCAATCCCCTCCAACTCACAGGGCAGGCAATACGCTTGACGTCATCTTTACTAGAGGCTGCTCGCCCACTAGTCTCACTTCAACCCCCCTCCAGGTCTCTGATCACAACTTTGTTTCCTTTTTTGTCTCCCTCTCCTCCAACCTTAACCTCTCAGCCCCTACCCATATGGTCATACGCCTTCGGAATCTTCACACTCTCTCCTCTTCTATCCTATCATCTCTCCCTTCTACTGAATCCTGCTGTCTCCTGATTCTGCCTCTTCGACCCTACCTTCCTCCCTTTCCGCATCCTATGACCTGCACTGTCCCCTTTCCTCCCGTCCGGGTCGGCCCTCCCCTCCTGCTCCATGGCTGAGTGACTCACTCTATCTTCACTTCCTCTGTATCCGCTGCTAAAGCTGCATTCTACCACTCTAAATTTCAAGCTTCTGCCTCTAATCCTAGGAAACTCTTTTTCACTTTTTCCTCCCTCCTTAATCCTCCACCCCCTCCCTCTCTGCGAACGACTTTGTCAACCACTTTGAAAAAAAGGTTGACATCCGCTACTCATTCACTCAGCCTATTGAGTCCACTGGTCTCACTCTCATATAACTACCCTATGCATTGAACTCTTTCTCCCCCCTCTCTCCAGATGACATCCTGTGACTAGTGAGGTCTGGCTGCCCAGCAACCTGCCGGCTTGACCCCATCCCCTCCTTCCTTCCCCAGACCAACTCTGGAGACCTTCTCCCATTCCTGACTTCCCTCACCCTAACCAGTCAGGCTTCAAGATGGGTCACTCAACCGAGACTGCTCTTTTGTGTCACGGTGGCTCGCCGCACCGCCAAAGCTGACTCTCTCCTCTGTTCTCATCCTCTATCTATCCACTACTTTCAACACCATGAACCATCAGATCCTCCTCTCCACCCTCTCAGGGCTGGGCGTCTCAGGCGCTGCACTCTTGGATTGCGGCACAATTGAGGATATGTGTCTGCACCACATACTCTCACTACTGGTGTCCCCCAGGGCTCGGATCTAGACCCTCTTCTCTCTATACACCTAGTCACTTGGCTCCGTCATATCATCACGTCTCTCCTATCATTGCTCAAACCCTTGGATTACTCCAGCTTCCCCTGAAGCTAGGACAGCTCTTCCACAGTCCTGGCCCATCGAAGCCCATCCAAACATCTGAACTGCACTTCCCTAGCGTTAAACAGTATCTTAATAATTCTCCTCCTCACCTCAACACCCCCCCCCCCCCAGCTCTGACTCTACTGATGGCTACATTATTGAGGAAAAATGTACTTTCTATGCCTATGGTTGTCCCACCTAGCTATCTTTAAGATGAATGCACTAACGCCAAGTCGCTCTAAATCACTAAAATGTACAATATTATTCCTCCCAATTTAGACACAAACACAACCTCATAGATTATTATCTTGTCGCCTGACCAAGTGGCCGTACAATCGCACTCAAATGTTTTCCCACAATTCCTTTGGTGTAAGAGGGAGTGATTCAAACTTAAATTAGATTTTTAAGGGCTTTGAATCAGTGATGTGAAAAAGTACCCAATAGCCATACTTGAGTAAAAGTAAAGATAACTTAATAGAAAATGACTCAAGTAAAATTCACCCAGTAAAATACTACTTGAGTAAAAGTATTTGGTTTTTAGTATTTGGTACTTATCAAAAGTAAATGTAATTGCTAAAATATATGTAAGTATCAAAAGTAAAATAATCATTTCAAATCCCTTATATTAAACGAACCAGATGGCACCATTTTCTTTTTTTCTTTTTATTTATGAATAGCCAGGAGAACACTCAGACATAATTGACAAACAAAGCATTTGAGCTTAGGGAGTCCCTCAGATCAGAGGCAGTTGTCATCGATCCCTCCGGAACTTTCATTACGCACACCTGTCACCTATTCCCACTGATTAATACTTTCCATTGGGCTGTTCATTATTGTTACAATGTTTGTTGGTGCGTGTGAGTACCTGTAATGTGTGTTTGGCTTTCGTGCCATTGTGGATTGCACAGATGATTACGGGTCTCGTCCCATGGGTTAATCATTGTGCGTGTGTGTTATTTATTCGAGGTACTCCTCGCTCTTTTGTTTTGGGTTTCTACCCTGTGTTTTGTTACGTGTTTGTTTGGTCACCGTCCCTGTGCCTTTACACGGCACGCCGTAATTTGGGCTTAATAGAAAACCCTATTACGCATTCTTGCATTTGTCTCATGATCCTTCAAACCGACGTGACAGCAGTAGGGAGGACCAGGGATGTTCTCTTGATAAGTGCTCTGAAGGAGCTCCAAAGTTCCTCTGTGGAGATGGGAGAATATTCCAGAAGGAAAACCATCTCTGCAGCACTCCACCAATCAAGCCTTCATGGTAGAGTGGCCAGACAGAAACCAGTCCTCGGTAATCAAATCAAATCAAATCCTATTTTATTTGTCACATACACATGGTTAGCAGATGTTAATGCGAGTGTAGCAAAATGCTTGTGCTTCTAGTTCCGACAATGCAGTAATAACCAACAAGTAATCTAACTAACAATTCCAAAACTACTGTCTTATACACACAAGTGTAGGGGGATAAAGAATATGTACATAAAGATATATGAATGAGTGATGGTACAGAGCGGCATAGGCAAGATACAGTAGATGGTATCGAGTACAGTATATACATATGAGATGAGTATGTAAACAAAGTGGCATAGTTAAAGTGGCTAGTGATACAGTATTACATAAAGATGCAGCAGATGATATAGAGTACAGTATATACGTATACATATGAGATGAATAATGTAGGGTATGTAAACATTATATTAGGTAGCATTGTTTAAAGTGGCTAGTGATATATTTTACATCATTTCTCATCAATTCCCATTATTAAAGTGGCTGGAGTTGAGTCAGTGTGTTGGCAGCAGCCACTCAATGTTAGTGGTGGCTGTTTAACAGTCTGATGGCCTTGAGATAGAAGCTGTTTTTCAGTCTCTCGGTCCCAGCTTTGATGCACCTATACTGACCTCGCCTTCTGGATGATAGCGGGGTGAACAGGCAGTGGCTCGGGTGGTTGTTGTCCTTGATGATCTTTATGGCCTTCCTGTAACATCGGGTGGTGTAGGTGTCCTGGAGGGCAGGTAGTTTGCCCCCGGTGATGTGTTGTGCAGACCTCACTACCCTCTGGAGAGCCTTACGGTTGTGGGCGGAGCAGTTGCCCTACCAGGCGGTGATACAGCCCGCCAGGATGCTCTCGATTGTGCATAGAAGTTTGTGAGTGCTTTTGGTGACAAGCCGAATTTCTTCAGCCTCCTGAGGTTGAAGAGGCGCTGCTGCGCCTTCTTCACGATGCTGTCTGTGTGGGTGGACCATTTCAGTTTGTCTGTGATGTGTATGCCGAGGAACTTAAAACTTACTACCCTCTCCACTACTGTTCCATCGATGTGGATAGGGGGGTGTTCCCTCTGCTGTTTCCTGAAGTCCACAATCATCTCCTTAGTTTTGTTGACGTTGAGTGTGAGGTTATTTTCCTGACACCACACTCCGAGGGCCCTCACCTCCTCCCTGTAGGCCGTCTCGTCATTGTTGGTAATCAAGCCTACCACTGTTGTGTCGTCCGCAAACTTGATGATTGAGTTGGAGGCGTGCGTGGCCACGCAGTCGTGGGTGAACAGGGAGTACAGGAGAGGGCTCAGAACGCACCCTTGTGGGGCCCCAGTGTTGAGGATCAGCGGGGTGGAGATGTTGTTGCCTACCCTCACCACCTGGGGGCAGCCCGTCAGGAAGTCCAGTACCCAGTTGCACAGGGCGGGGTCGAGACCCAGGGTCTCGAGCTTGATGACGAGCTTGGAGGGTACTATGGTGTTAAATGCCGAGCTGTAGTCGATGAACAGCATTCTCACATAGGTATTCCTCTTGTCCAGATGGGTTAGGGCAGTGTGCAGTGTGGTTGAGATTGCATCGTCTGTGGACCTATTTGGGCGGTAAGCAAATTGGAGTGGGTCTAGGGTGTCAGGTAGGGTGGAGGTGATATGGTCCTTGACTAGTCTCTCAAAGCACTTCATAATGACGGAAGTGAGTGCTACGGGGCGGTAGTCGTTTAGCTCAGTTACCTTAGCTTTCTTGGGAACAGGAACAATGGTGGCCCTCTTGAAGCATGTGTGAACAGCAGACTGGGATAGGGATTGATTGAATATGTCCGTAAACACACCAGCCAGCTGGTCTGCGCGTGCTCTGAGGGCGCGGCTGGGGATGCCGTCTGGGCCTGCAGCCTTGCGAGGGTTAACCCGTTTAAATGTTTTACTCACCTCGGCTGCAGTGAAGGAGAGGCCGCATGTTTTGGTTGCAGGCCGTGTCAGTGGCACTGTATTGTCCTCAAAGCGGGCAAAAAAGTTATTTAGTTTGCCTGGGAGCAAGACATCCTGGTCCGTGACGGGGCTGGTTTTCTTTTTGTAATCCGTGATTGACTGTAGACCCTGCCACATACCTCTTGTGTCTGAGCCGTTGAATTGAGATTCTACTTTGTCTCTATGCTGACGCTTAGCTTGTTTGATTGCCTTGCGGAGGGAATAGCTACACTGTTTGTATTCGGTCATGTTTCAGGTCACCTTGCCCTGATTAAAAGCAGTGGTTCGTGCTTTCAGTTTCACTCGAATGATGCCATCAATCCACGGTTTCTGGTTTGGGAATGTTTTAATCGTTGTTATGGGAACGACATCTTCAACGCACGTTCTAATGAACTCGCCGTAAAAGGCACATGACAGCTTGCTTGGAGGTTGCCAAAAAGCACCTAAAGACCCCCAGACCATGACAAACAAGATTCTTTGGTCTGATGAAACCAATATTGAACTCTTTGGCCTGAATGCCAAGCATCACATCTGGAAGAAACCTGGCACCATCCCTACAGGGAAGCATGGTGGTGGCAGCATCATGATGTGAGGACAATGACACTAAGCATACAGCCAAGACAATGCAGGAGTGGCTTTGGGACAAGTCTCTGAATGTCCTTGAGTGGCCCAACTTTTTCAAAGTGGTTGAACCTGATCTAACATCTCTGAAAATAGCTGTTCAGCGACGCTCCCCATCCAAACTGACAGAGCTTGAGAGGATCTGCAGAGAAGAATGGGAGAAACCCCCCAAATACATGTGCCAAGCTTGTAGCGTCATACCCAAGAAGACTTGAGGCTGTAATTGCTGCCAAAGGTGCTTCAACAAAGTACTGAGTAAAAAGTCTGAATACTTATGTAAATGTGATATTTCAGCTTTTTATTTTGAATAACTTTGCTAAAATATCTAAAAACCTGTTTTTGCTTCATCATTATGGGGTATTGTCTGTGGAATGAAAAAACAAATGGAATCAGTTTTAGAATAAGTCTGTAAGGTAACACAATGTGGAAAAAGTACTGAACAGGAACAGTAAAGCATTAAAGCAACACGAATAAAGCAGAAAGAGGAGATACAGTACTCACACAACTCTAACCTACTTTACGCTTCACACACTATGAAACACCTCCTGGATCTGAGACAGATAAACAGACAATGTTAAATCAAATACACAAACACACACACACACACACTGACCTAGGTGTCTCTCCAAGCCTGTTAGCTAACCCAACACAGCACAGCACCTCGTCTCTTTGAAGAATTCCCACACCGCTAAACAGGAATGTTATCTAAGATTCCGGGACTGATTATCATCAGGCCCGTGGGAGAGATAGCTGCTTTGGGAACGCTGGGGTTTAGATGAGGAGAGCTGATTTTGCATGTGTGTGCATGGGGGGATACGTGTGTGTGTGTGTGTGCACGGGGGGTGTGTGTGCATCTGCGTAGGTGTCTGCAGAGTGCAGGTATACACAGTGTACAAACATTAGGAACATCTTCCTAATATTGAGCTGCACCCCCTTTTGCCCTCAGAACAGCCTTAATTTGTCAGGTCATGGACTCGACAAGGTGTCAAATTTTCCACAGGGATGCTGGCCCATGTTGACACCAATGCTGTTAGTTGACTGGATGTCCTTTGGGTGGTGGACCATTCTTGATAGACACATGAAACTGTTGAGGGTGAAAAACCCACCAGGATTACACTTCTTGACGCACTGAAACCTGTGCGCCTGGCACCTACTACCATATCCCATTCAAAGGCCTTCAATATTCTGTCTTGCCCATTCAACCTCTGAATGGCACACATACACAATACAATTGTCTCAAGGCTTAAAAATGATTATTTAACCTCTCTCCTCTACTTCATCGACACTGATTGAAGTGGATTTAACAAGTGACATCAATAAGGGATCATAGCTTTCACCTGGATTCACCTGGTCAGTCTATGTCATGGAAAGAGCAGGTGTTCCTAATGTTTTGTACACTTAGTGTATATGTGTGTGTGTGGTGTAGTTGTGTGTGATGTAGTTGTGAGTGTGTTTTATTAATCAGAACATAGGCTTGTGGGAGAGAGCTAATCCTGGATTAACAGATTATAACACTTGCGTTGTCATAACAACACATTGATTGGAACTGAACATTGATCATTGTGTGTGTGTGTAGTTAATTAGTGAGTTAATCAGGCCATCTTGCAGGGAATTAATGAATAAATCATCAAATCAGAATCCTACTAAATGAACACATCAGACCTGTGTCTGTGTGTATAACCTACCTCTCCCAGAGAGAGACAGAGCGAGATAGTTGTGTATCTAAGCTAATATCCTTCCTGATGAGTATGATACATAATGCACCCAAAGGGATAATACTTCCTAAAGACAGTAACATCCTGGTGTTTAGAGTGATGGATCCTCTGTAAGGTTAATGGATTAATGGATACACACATCCTGAGTTATCACATATTGTACACTGATGTTTTCCTGAATAGCTGAGATTTCAATGTGTGGTCACAGTCGGTCAGCACACGCGTGTGTTTAAGTGTGTGTGTAAGGCTGAGTTTACACAGGCAGCCCAATTCTGATATTTCTTTCCACTTATTTATCTTTTGACCAATCACATCAGAACTTTTCACATCAGATCTTTTTCAGAGCTGACCTGATTCGTCAAAGGACCAATTAGTGTAAAAATATCAGAGTTGGGCTGCCTGTAAAAGCAGCCTTACACTGTGTGTGTGTGTGTGTGTAAGTAAGTAAGTAAGTAAGTAAGTAAGTAAGTAAGTAACAGCTGAGAGTATGGATTTAAAGTGGCCATAAAGAAACATTCTAATATACTGGCCCTTTTTAAAGGATCGGGGGGGGTGTATTTTTATCACTGTGTTGGGGCGGTGTGTTCTGAAAGGCTCTGAAGCCTCCATCTGTCTGTTAAAACATCAGTGAAAAGTTAATTAAAATGAAGTATTCAGTTTTCCCTCTCTATTCTCAACAGTACAACAGTCAATAGAAAGGAGGCGAACTCGGTCTCTATTTAGCAGAGACGCACTAACTCTTATAATTACCTTTCACAAAATGGAACGCCATTCATTAATGACCTCACTATTCTGTCAATAACTCTACTTCTAACACCGCCTGCTCTGCTCTCTCTCTCTCTCTCTCGCTCTCTGTGTGTGTGTGAAAGAGCATTGTGTTTGTCTGTGTGTACATGAGCGCCGTAATCTTTACTAGATACAGTGTGTTTCAAAGATAACATAACCAGCCAATTAGCCATGCTGTCTTAGAGCGACACCTCACATCTGACCGCTGTACACTGTAGTTACAAACAGTGGTGTGTGTGTGAGATTGTGTCACCTCCCTTGTTTTCCTACATCATTAGGCCACAGAAAAAGCCTATTCCTGGTCGTAAATCACACACACACACACACACACACACACACAGGGTTTTGATTTTAGTGATAAGGATTTAATCCGTCACTGACAGACAACAGGAATGTTTTTATTTAACTAGGCAAATCAGTAAAGAACAAATTCTTATTTACAATGACGACCTAAGAACAATGGGTTAACTGCCTTGTTCAGGGGCAGAACAACAGATTTCTTTTTACCTTGTCAGCTCGGGGATCCGATCCACCAACCTTTCGGTTACTGGCCCGGCACTCTGACCTAGGCTACCTGCAGCGCCATCATGATACTGTGACATCATGATTAATAAGGGCCCTTTTCCCCTAATCCTGAGGTGTGTGTGTGTGTGTGTGTGTGTGGTTTGTGTGTGTGTGTGTTTTTGTTGTTACAGAGTCATGCTGGTGAGGGTCTTTCTCTCAGCAGTACACCTCCTACATCACTCCATCACATGCTATTGCTCACCCTCAGAGAAGTTCCATTGAACATTAACTCCAGTGAGCTTTGGGTTCAGCATCGCTGCTTCACTTCAATAATAACCATTGTGTTTTGTGGTGTGTGTGTGTGTGTGTGTGTGTGTGTGTGTGTGTGTGTGTGTGTGTGTGTGTGTGCGTGTGTGTGTTTGGGGAGGTTCAAGCTGTGTGTTTGTGTGGTGGTTCAGTCAGAATATGTGTGTGTCTGATAGATGATAGGGGAGGATTGATGGCTGACTGGTGTAGCTTGATTATGAAACATCCACTAATTATCAGTGCCTTCAATTTGAGTGTCTGTGTTTTAAGATGAGAGGTTTGATGCTGTAACAGCTGCTAATTACTGCTGCTCTGGATTTCACTCAATCTGTTTGATCTGCTGTCCTGTGGAGACGGATCGAGAGTGTGCGTGCTCTGGCGCGCACACACACAGACACACAATTTGGGGTCATAGGGAGGAGAGAGGAGGCTTGAACTCCAATTACTGAGACTCTAGTAGTCTGTTTGGTTCTGCATACTTACACAACAGGAATGTATGTGTGTATACAGTAAAAGTTCATTTGTGGAATTTCTTTATGCTTTTGAGCCAATCAGTTGTGTTGTGACAAGGTAGGGGTGGTATTCAGAAGTTAGCCCTATTTGGTAAAACACCAACTCCATATTATGGCTAGAACAGCTCAAATAAGCAAAGAGAAACGACAATTCGTCATTACTTTCAGACATGAAGGTCAGTCAATACGGACAATTTCAAAAACGTTGAAAGTTTCTTCAAGTGCACTGGCAAAAACCATCAAGCGCTATGATGAAACTGGCTCTCATGAGGACCGCCAATGGAAAGGAAGA
This sequence comes from Oncorhynchus nerka, assembly GCF_034236695.1. Classification (NCBI taxonomy): domain Eukaryota; kingdom Metazoa; phylum Chordata; class Actinopteri; order Salmoniformes; family Salmonidae; genus Oncorhynchus; species Oncorhynchus nerka. The sequence continues at coordinate 37,453,660 of NC_088409.1, read as the reverse complement.
CCGAGAGTTACCTCTGCTGCAGAGGATAAGTTCATTAGAGTTAACTGCTCCTCAGATTGCATCCCCAATAAATGCTTCAGAGTTCAAGTCACAGACACATCTCAACATCAACTGTTCAGAGGAGACTGTGTGAATCAGGCCTTCATGGTTGAATTGCTGTAAAGAAACCACTATTAAAGGACACCAATAATAAGAAGAGACTTGCTTGGGCCAAGACACATGAGCAGTGGACATTAGACTGGTGGAAATCTGTTCTTTGGTCTGATGAGTCCAAATTTGAGATTTTTGGTTCCAACCACTGTGTCATTGTGAGACGCAGAGTAGGTGAACGGATGATCCCCGCATGTGTGGTTCCCACCGTGAAGCATGGAAGAGGAGGTGTGCCGGTGCTTTGCTGGTGACACTGTCAGTGATTTATTTAGAATTCAAGGCACAGTTAACCAGCATGGCTACTACAGCATTGTGCAGCAATACGCCATCCCATCTGGTTTGCGCTTAGTGGGACTATCATTTGTTTTTCAACAGGAAAATGACCCAAAACACACCTCCAGGCTGTGTAAGGGCTATTTGACCAAGATGGAGAGTGAGGGAGTGCTGTATTAGATGACCTGGCCTCCACAATCACAATTGAGATGGTTTGGGATGAGTTGGACCATGGAGTAAGGGAAAAGCAGCCAACAAGTGCTCAGCATATGTAGGAACTTCCAACTGTTGGAAAAGCATTCCATGTGAAGCTGGTTGAGAAAATGCCAAGAGTGTGCAAAGATGTCATCAAGGCAAGGCGTGGCTACTTTGAAGAATCCAAAATATAAAATACACTGCTCAAAAAAATAAAGGGAACACTAAAATAACACATCCTAGATCTGAATGAATGAAATATTCTTATTAAATACTTTTTTCTTTACATAGTTGAATGTGCTGACAACAAAATCACACAAAAATTATCAATGGAAATGAAATATATCAACCCATGGAGGTCTGGATTTGGAGTCACACTCAAAATTAAAGTGGAAAACCACACTACAGGCTGATCCAACTTTGATGTAATGTCCTTAAAACAAGTCAAAATGAGGCTCAGTAGTGTGTGTGGCCTCCACGTGCCTGTATGACCTCCCTACAACGCCTGGGCATGCTCCTGATGAGGTGGCGGATGGTCTCCTGAGGGATCTCCTCCCAGACCTGGACTAAAGCATCCGCCAACTCCTGGACAGTCTGTGGTGCAACGTGGCGTTGGTGGATGGAGCGAGACATGATGTCCCAGATGTGCTCAATTGGATTCAGGTCTGGGGAATGGGTGGGCCAGTCCATAGCATCAATGCCTCCCTCTTGCAGGAACTGCTGACACACTCCAGCCACATGAGGTCTAGCATTGTCTTGCATTAGGAGGAACCCAGGGCCAACCACACCAGCATATGGTCTCACAAGGGGTCTGAGGATCTCATCTCGGTACCTAATGGCAGTCAGGCTACCTCTGGCGAGCACATGGAAGGCTGTGCGGCCCTACAAAGAAATGCCACCCCACACCATGACTGACCCACCGCCAAACCGGCCATGCTGGAGGATACCCTACATTACCCTACATTATTCATCTCATATGTATATGTATATACTGTACTCTATATCATCTACTGCATCTTTATGTAATACATATATCACTAGCCACTTTAACTATGCCACTTTGTTTACATACTCATCTCATATGTATATACTGCACTCAATACCATCTACTGTATCTTGCCTATGCCGCTCTGTACCATCACTCACTCATATATCTTTATGTACATATTCTTATCCCCTTACACTTGTGTCTATAAGGTAGTAGTTTTGGAATTGTTAGCTAGATTACTTGTTGGTTATTACTGCAGTGTCGAAACTTGAAGCACAAGCATTTCGCTACACTCGCATTAACATCTGCTAACCATGTGTATGTGACAAATAACATTTGATTTGATTTGATGTTGCAGGCAGCAGAACGTTCTCCACAGCGTCTCCAGACTCTGTCACGTCTGTCACGTGCTCAGTGTGAACCTGCTTTCATCTGTGAAGAGCACAGGCGCCAGTGGAGAATTTGCCAATCTTGTTGTTCTCTGGCAAATGCCAAACGTCCTGCACGGTGTTGGGCTGTAAGCACAACCCCCACCTGTGGATGTCGGGCCCTCATACCACCCTCATGGAGTCTGTTTCTGACTGTTTGAGCAGACACATGCACATTTGTGGCCTGCTGGAGGTCATTTTGCCGGGCTCTGGCAGTGCTCCTCCTACTACCTCCTTGCACAAAGGCGGAGGTAGCGGTCCTGCTGCTGGGTTGTTGCCCTCCTACGGCCTCCTCCTCGTCTCCTGATGTACTGGCCTGTCTCCTGGTAGCGCCTCCATGCTCTGGACACTACACTGACAGACAGAGCAAACCTTCTTGCCACAGCTCACATTGATGTGCCATCCTGGATGAGCTGCACTACCTGAGCCACTTGTGTGGGTTGTAGACTCCGTCTCATGCTACCACTAGAGTGAAAGCACCGCCAGTATTCAAAAGTGACCAAAACATCAGCCAGGAAGCATAGGAACTGAGAAGTGGTCTGTGGTCACCACCTGCACAACCACTCCTTTATTGGGGGAGTCTTGCTAATTGCCTATAATTTCCACCTGTTGTCTATTCCATTTGCACAACAGCATGTGAAATTTATTGTCAATCAGTGTTGTTTCCTAAGTGGACAGTTTAATTTCACAGAAGTGTGATTGACTTGGAGTTACATTGTGTTGTTTGTTCCCTTTATTTTTTTGAGCAGTGTATATTTTGATTTGTTTAACACTTTTTGGTTACTACATGATTCCATATGTGTCATTTCAAAGTTTTGATGTCTTCACTATTATTATACAATGAAGAACATTTTAAAAATAAAGAAAAACCCTTGAGTAGGTGTGTCCAAACCTTTGACTGGTCCTGTAGGTGTGTGTGTGTGTGTCATCCCTAGCAGGAGTCTCATGACTCCTCCCCCGGAGGTCCATAATCTCACAGAGGCCAAATCAATCAAATCTCTCAAATCACTCTGGGTAATCTACTCAATATGCGCCATCTGGACCTGAACTGAGATAGTGTGTGTGTATATGTTTATGTGTGCCCATGCGTGCATGTTTGTGTATGGTTGTGTGTGAGAGCAGACATTGAGCTAAAAAACAAAACAAAGAGCACAGCATGTGAAATAAGCAGACAGGAATAAATTGTATCTGTAAAGTCATTTTATTGTCCCATGGTTGTATAATGCAGTCAGTCTCTGTCTCTCTACCCCTCAGCAGGGCAGATATATTTACATTACATTGTACACCAGATATATGGAAACAGGTTATTACATTTAGCTGCATTCCATTATATGTGTGTGTGTTGTCCCAGGGATGATACAGTCTTTATGTTTTAAGTTACAGTATTTTCAGCTTTTAATGTGATTGATGCCTTTTTGTACAAATGCTTAACTAACCTGTATGAAACAGAGATGGCCCTTTTTCTTGATCTTTCTCTCCCTCTATTTCACACCTCCCTTTTTCTCACTATATCCCTCGAGGGCTCTCTCTCTCCCTCACGCTTTCTCTTCTTTCTCTCTCTCTCGCTCTGTTCTTTCTCTCTCTCTTTCTCTCCCTCAATTCAATTTCATTCAAAGGGGATTTATGGGCATGGGGAACACCATGTTTATATTGCCAAAGCAAGTGGAAAACAATAAGCAAAAGTGATATATGCAATCAGAAATGAACAGTTAACATTACAAACAAAAGTTTCAAAAGGATAAAGACAATCCAAATGTTATATTATTAGCAAGGTATATGTTGTAACAGTGTGCAAATAGTTGTAATAGGAATGGCAAGGGAAAATAAACCAATATTGGTTGTTCTTACAAAGGGGTTTGTGCTACACTGGTTGCCCTTTTCTTGTGGCAATAGGTCACACATTTGGTTGCTGAGATGGCACACTGCGGTATTTTGACAAATAAGGGTGTTTGTCAATATTTTATTGGTTTTCAAATTCTTTCTTGGTCTGTGTGATCTGAGGGAAATATGTGTCTCTAATATGTTCATACTTGGCCGGAGGTCAGGAAGTGCAGCTTAGTTTCCACCTCGTTTTGGTGGACAGTGGGCACAGACTTTCTTCTCTCTCTCTGCCTATGGCGACCTCTCTCAGCAGCAAGGCTCACATGGAGTCTGTAAATAGGCAAGGCTTTTCTTAAGTTTGGGTTAGTCACCGTGGCGATGGCTTGCTGGATACCCCCACATCCCCGTGGGGGGCCATGCGCCTGTCTGACGTTGGTCTATTTTTATTTGAGTTAATAAATAATTTTCACAGTAACCCTCTAAAAAGTAATTCATTAACCTTTTAAATGTCCATATATACTAGGAAGCTAAGCATTTGTTTTATTGGGCTTCAATAATGTGACTGATCAAAGTCCCTCAGGCCTTGAAAAATAATTCATTAAACTGATTGAAATGAAGTGGATATTGGTGAGCAAATGCCTGGTCAGAACTACCACGGTGCCAGTGACATGAGTGGAGATTACTTAGGTGTTCAGACGTGCATGTCAGACCGAGAGCCTAACTCTTCTTAGTTAGGTCTTTATGAGTTTTAGTTTAGAAAACGATCTCTTCACAGAAGTGACAGTTACAGGATGGTTATAAACAACTTGATTGCCGTAGCAACGTCAGGGAAACTGGGAAGAAAGGACTGGTGCTTCAAATATAGCAGTTCAGCAATATCTTTAATTGAGTCTCTCGCAGTCTCCTTTATTGTAGGCCGAGGAAGCGCTGGGACATGTTGTCTGTATACTGGACAGCCAGTAAATTGGCAGATGCAAACAGATCTGCGTTCTTGATTTTGTTCATTCTGGTGAACCGTCATTTGAGTTGTGTGGTTGTAATATTAACAGTCCCTTATCTCTGGTATATCTTGCTATGCACCATTCAAGACTAAGTTTAAATTGTGTGCAGCGCAATGGACATATAATGCACAATGTCTCAGAAAAAACTGTCTGGATTGTCAATACTCAGTATAGAAAACAGTGGGGTCTGTAACCTGGACCTACGGGCCGTGGTGAGAACGTTTGCACACAAAAATGCAAGCCGACGCAGCCGCATACTGTAGCTACTACAGGCCTCTACATAGAAAAAATGAGATTGGCATTAATAAACTGGTTTTACACAAAACAAATGTCTATCCAAGCTGCGAGGAATGGCTCATGTCATGCACATTCAGGTAGGATATACAGGTCAGTTGCAAACTCCGACCTTTGGGGGGTCCAGAGAAATTGCATTACGCCAGTGCACAGTCATCAGCTATTCTGCCACTGTATATCATTGTTTTAGGGAAAGGTAGCATTCCAGTTTGGTCTGTTTTTCAGTTAATTACTTCCAATGTGTCAAATAGTTGTCTCAGGATTTGGTTGGGTCTAATTGTGTTGCTGTCCTGGGGCTCTGTGGGATCTGTTTTTGTTTGTGAACAGAGCCCCAGAACAAGCTGGCTGAGGGGACTCTTCTCCATGTTAATCTCTCTGTAGGTGATGGCTCTGTTATGGAAGGTTTGGGTGATGCTTCCTTTTAGGTGGTTGTATAACATAACATAACGTCTCTTTTCTGGATTTTGATAATTAGCGGGTATCACCCTAATTCTGCTCTGCATGCATTAGTTTGGGTTTTACGTTGTACACAAATGTGTTTGCAGAATTCTCCAAGCAGAGTTTCAATTTGATTTGGTGTGTGTCCCATTTTGTGACTTTTTTTGGTTGGTAAGTGGACCCCAGACCTCACAACCATAAAGAGCAATTGGTTCTATAACGGCTTCCAGTATTTTTAGCCAGATCCGAATTGGGATGTCGAATGTTATGTTCCTTTTGATGGCCTAGAAGGCCCTTCTTGCCTTGTCTCTCAGATCATTCACAGGTTTGTGGAAGGTACCTGTCGTGCTGATGTTCAGGCTGAGGTATAGTAGGTATAGTTCTTTGTGTTCTCGAGGGCAATGGTGTCTAGATAGAATTTTAATTAGTTGGTCACCATCATTTTTGTCTTTCTGAGATTCACTGTCAAGGCCCAGGTCTGACAGAATCTGTGCAGAAGATCTTGGTGCTGCTGTAGGCCTGCCTTGGTTGGTGACAGAAGCACCAGATCATCTGCAAACAGTAGGCATTTGACTACAGAGTATAGTAGGGTAATGCCGGGTGCTACAGACTGATCTAGTGCCCTCTGCAATTCATTGATATACAGTATATCACAAAAGTGAGTACACCCCTCACATTTTTGTAAATATTTGAGTATATCTTTTCATGTGACAACACTGAAGAAATGACCCTTTGCTACAATGTAAAGTAATGAGTGTACAGCTTGTATAACAGTGTACATTTGCTGTCCCCTCAAAATAACTCAACACACAGCCATTAATGTCTAAATCGCTGGCAACAAAAGTGAGTACACCCCTAACTGAAAATGTCCAAATTGGGCCCAAAGTGTCAATATTTTGTGTGGCCACCATCATTTTCCAGCACTGCCTTAACCCTCTTGGGCATGGAGTTCACCAGAGCTTCAGAGGTTGCCACTGGAGTCCTCTTCCACTCCTCCATGACGACATCACGGAGCTGGTGGATGTTAGAGACCTTGCACTCCTCCACCTTCCGTTTGAGGATGCCCCACAGATGCTCAATAGGGTTTAGGTCTGGAGACGTGCTTGGCCAGTCCATCACCTTTACCCTCAGCTTCTTTAGCAAGGAGGTGTGTTTGGGGTCGTTATCATGTTGGAATACTGCCCTGCGGCACAGTCTCCGAAGGGAGGGGATCATGCTCTGCTTCAGTATGTCACAGTATATGTTGGCATTCATGGTTCCCTCAATGAACTGTAGCTCCCCAGTGCCGGCAGCACTCATGCAGCCCCAGACCATGACACTCCCACCACCATGCTTGACTGTAGGCAAGACACACTTGTCTTTGTACTCCTCACCTGGTTGCCGCCACACACTCTTGACACCATCTGAACCAATTAAGTTTATCAGGGTCTCATCAGGACATGGTTCCAGTAATCCATGTCCTTAGTCTGCTTGTCTTCAGCAAACTGTTTGTGGGCTTTCTTGTGCATCATCTTTAGAAGAGGCTTCCTTCTGGGACGACAGCCATGCAGACCAATTTGATGCAGTGTACGGCGTATGGTCTGAGGACTGACAGGCTGACCCCCACCCCTTCAACCTCTGCAGCAATGCTGGCAGCACTCATACGTCTATTTCCCAAAGACAACCTCTGGATATGACTCTGAGCACGTGCACTCAACTTCTTGGCGAGGCCTGTTCTGAGTGGAACCTGTCCAGTTAAACCACTGTATGGTCTTGGCCACCGTGCTACAGCTCAGTTTCAGGGTCTTGGCAATCTTCTTATAGCCCAGGCCATCTTTATGTAGAGCAACAATTATTTTTTTCAGATCCTCAGAGAGTTCTTTGCCATGAGGTGCCATGTTGAACTTCCAGTGACCAGTCAGTACAATGGAGTGTGAGAGCGATGACACCAAATTTAACACACCTGCTCCCCATTCACACCTGAGACTAACGAGCCACATGACACCGGGGAGGGAAAATGGCTAATTGGGCCCAATTTGGACATTTTCACTTAGGGGTCTACTCACTTTTGTTGCCAGTGGTTTAGAATTAATGGCTGTGTGTTGAGTTATTTTGAGGGGCCTTCAAATTTACACTGTTATACAAGCTGTACACTCACTACTTTACATTGAAAGCAAAGTCATGTCTTCAGTGTTGTCACATGAAAAGATATACTCAAATATTTACAAAAATGTGAGGGGTGTACTCACTTTAGTGATATACTGTATATGTTGAAGACGGTGGGGCTGTGTTGTCCCCCAGAAGTGGTTTGATTCTATGTGTTCTTCAATTACTTTGAGCTGACTGCTGAAGTGCTGCCCCTTCTTTTGCCTTAGTATATTTCTGTAGTGTTTTAATGTTTCACCATAGTGAAGACGTAGGCTCAGGTTTTCTGGGTCTCTGTCTTTGAACGGATAGGTTTCAAAATGTCTTTCTTAGGTTTTTGCATTCTTCATCAAACCATTTGTCATTGTTGTTCATTTTCTTAGGTTGTCTGCTTGGAAATGTTATATTTGATAGGGAAGTTGAAAGGTCAAATATACAGTTTAGGCTTTCTACTATAGGTTTACACCTTCACTATTGCAGTGAAATGTTTTGTCCAGGAAGTTGTCTAAGAGGGATTACATTTTTGTTTGCCAGTAGTTTTTTGGTAGGTTTCTACTCTACTTTCCTTCCATCTATAACATTTTGTAATGGTGTGCAGTTTGTTCAGCTTTGATGCCTCATGTTGAGTATTGCTCTGTTCAAGTAGACTGTAATTTTGCTATGATCTGATAGGGGTGTCAGTGGGCTGACTGTGAACGCTCTGAGACTCTGGGTTGAGTTCGGTAATAAAGTAGTCTACAGTACTATTGCCAAGGGATGAGTTGTAAGTGTACCTACCGAAGGATTCCCTTCGAAACCTATCAGACCCAGAGTGCGATAGAGTTGCAGGATTTGTGACCTGTTTTTGTTGGTTGTTTTGTCATAGTTGTGTCTAGGGGGGCATATTGGGAGGGAATGCTGTCACTTCGAGGTAGGTGTTTGCCCCCCTGTGCGCTGAGAGTGTCAGGTCCCTGACTGGTTCTGGTGTTTTACGTCATCACAGATTAGAACATGAACATGGTTGATCTCCCCCTGTAGGATGGAGAAGCTGTTGTCATTAAATCATGGGGATTCTAGTGGGGGTATACAAGTAGCACACAGGAGGACATTTTTCTCTGTTATTTCAAACCAGATCTAAAATGCTCCTGTTTTGATTAATTCAATAGAGTTGGCTAGGTCTGATTTACACCCAATTAGCATACTCCCTGAGTCTCTTCCCCTTTTCACTCCTGGTAGTTTAGTGGATGGGACTACCAGTTCTCTGTAACCTAGAGGGCAACCAGTGGGTCTGTCTCCTCTATACCATGTTTCTTGTAGGATGACAATGTCTGTATTTCTGATGTCTTTGGTGAAGTCTGGATTCCTGCTCTTTAGGTCAAAGGCAGATAACCTTGGATATTCTAGCATGATATAGTAAAAGCTTTGTGTTCCATAGTGTCCAGTGTTGTGCTTTGTGTGGTTACGCCTCAGACTAATAGGGGTGAGCAGAACATACTGGGCACCTGATACATCGCTCTTTGGTCGCTGAATGGGGCTTGGGCGGATGTAGGAGTGGGGGTTGGGCCTATTGCTCTGCTCACGGCCTTGTCGTCTGTCTGTCGCTCTCTCTCAGGTGTTTTACGGTACTTCTAAAGACAGCCAGTATGACGGTACTTCTAAAGACAGCCAGTATGACGGTACTTCTAAAGACAGCCAGTATGACGGTACTTCTAAAGACAGCCAGTATGACGGTACTTCTAAAGACAGCCAGTATGACGGTACTTCTAAAGACAGCCAGTATGACGGTACTTCTAAAGACAGCCAGTATGACGGTACTTCTAAAGACAGCCAGTATGAGGGTACTTCTAAAGACAGCCAGTATGACGGTACTTCTAAAGACAGCCAGTATGAGGGTACTTCTAAAGACAGCCAGTATGACGGTACTTCTAAAGACAGCCAGTATGAGGGTACTTCTAAAGACAGCCAGTATGAGGGTACTTCTAAAGACAGCCAGTATGCCTAACGTTCAGAGAGGAAGAAAGAGATGAGAGAAAGCCAGCTAGTCTTAGCAGGTGCACGTTTTCCCTTGAGTCATACTTGAATAGGGAGGGATGGAAACATACAATTATGAAACTACAGAAGCTATGTTGAATACATTTTCTTGTTCCAAAAGTCATGAAATATTCAGAGAACATTGAGTGGAGTTAATGCTTCCAATACATGTATAAACATGAAAATGGGCAAAAATGGAGTTAAAAGGTTTTCATCCGACAGCGACGACATGCACACACATGCGCACACACGCATGCACTCATACAAAAACATAATACACACACACACACACAAATTCTGAAAATTCAGTGGATTGTTATACTGTATGGGACATTATTGTCCAGGAGTTAACAATGCATTGTATTACTATGTGATGTCCTCAGAGAGCATCATAATGCTTTCTGTTGAAACCTCAACGACCAAAGTCTTTCTGGATACGGTGGTCTCGGTGGTGGCAGTGTGAGGGGGGGGAGAGCGGTGAGGGGAGAGGGGTGGAAGGCAGGGGAGGGAGGGAGGAGATGTAGAGGAGGATGGGAGAGTAGAATGGAGGGAAAGATAGAGGAGATGGAGAATGGAGGGAGGTGGGGATGGGGGAGAGGGAGGTGTAGGAGGGGCAGGTGATGAGGGGGTGAGGTGTGGGGGGCGAGAGAGGAAGAGGTAGAGGAGGGTGACGAGAGTGCCATACTGAATGCTGTGTGTTGTAGAATGTAATGATGTTGTGTGGGTGGAGGAGGGTGGGTCATTAGAGGCTGCGGTATGGGGACAGGAGGATGAGGAGGGGGGAGCCTGGGGGTAGAGTGTGTCTGTAAGAGCTGTGTTTGTACGGGGTGTGCGTCTAGATTTAGAGAGGTATTTAGGAAAGTGGAGTGTATGTTTTTGTCTTGAGTCTGTGCCACATGTGTATGAGTGAGTGTGGGGTGTGTGTATGGCTCTGGAGAGGGGGTATGGTGTGTGTGTGTCTCTGTCCCCTGTAGCAGTCTCTGCATGTGCTCTCGTGCCTGCTCCTGCAGACAGCGATACTTGCCCATCTCTTCAGCGCTGAAGCTGATTGGCTGTTGAGCCAGAGGAGGGGAGGGGCCATGTGACCACTGACCCCTGTGAGGTAAGGTTAGGGCAGGATATGAGGTCACAGCAGGATGTGATGTCAGGGAAGGACAGGACGTGTCCTCTCCAGTTTTCTCAGGGCTCGGAGACAAGAGGGGTTGAGGGCACAGTCGACCACTTTGGACCGCTCCATTCTTCATACTCTCCTTCCCTTGGTTGTGGTCCTTGTCCTGTGTCTGGACCTGGTCTTGATTGTGGTCCTGTTTCTCTGTTTGGTCAGGGCCCTCCCTCTCTCTTTCTGCCCCTCGTCTCCTAGTTCCTCTCCTAATTGCTGGTAGTTTCCCGATAAGTGGCAGTAGCATAGTTCTGCTGGGGTTCCCCTCTCTGGGCTTTGGGGGGGCTTTGGGCTCTCTGTCTGAGAGACATGTAGGCTGTGCTGTGGGGTCGGGGCCCCTGTCCTGTGGATGGGTGGTATCAGTGCTGGGCAGAGGTCGAGGAGGAGTAGGTTTGAGGCTGGAGGCTTGGTGTTTCTCCTCGGTGGGTGAGGGACATGGTGCTCGCCTGGGCACCCCTGTTGTTTTTCTCCCAGTCAGGTTGAGTCTTGAGTGGGTACTAAAGCTACTCCACCCCCCACTCAGGTCTGACACACTGGTGCTGCTGCTACAGAAGCCAGGGCTGGGCTGTCGGGGCAGCCAGTCAGGGCTAGAATCAGGCCAGGGGCTGGAGATGGGGCATCTGGTAACCTGCACACTGGGAACAGACTGGGAACCAGGACTGCGGCTGTGTCTATGGTCAGGGCATCTGGTTGCCCAGTCCCAGCTAAAACTATCAGGTCTGGGGCTAGGTCGTGATCCCTTCTCCCACCTGCTCCAGCTCTCTCTACCTTCAGTGGACCTCTGTCTCTCCCAGTTGTCATCCCAGCTGTATCTGTCCTCCCTGCAGTATGTCCCCCTGTCCTCCCAACTGTCACTGCTGCCCCAGGTACATCTGTCTGGGCTTGAGTCTACTGGTCCTCTGTTCCAGACTTCTCCCTCCCCAGGACTAGACCTCCATCCCCTGAAACCCTCCAGAGTTCTGTGACTGGGGGTCGAGAGATACCACTGCCAGCCCCCTCCACTGACTCCTCCAGGGCTGGATAACCTGCTTACCCAACCCTGCCTCCTACTCCCCCAATCTCTGTTCCCTCTCTCCCTACCATTTTCCCGACAGCCTCTACTCCCTCCATCCCAGCTCTGCCTCCTTCCACTCTCTGTTCTTTCCCACTCCTCACTCTCTGACCACTTCCTACTCATGTATTTCCTGTTTCTGTGGATGTATTTACTCTTCCTCACTGGGCTACAGGAAATATTACTACCATGGATGTTGTCATGGCGACTGTAGACTGGGTAGCCCCCGCTGCAACCGTGGAGGCCACCATATGCCACTGGGAGGTTGTGAGCCTTTTCCCAGGGCGACCCGGAAGTAGAACACAGAGAGGAGTCTGAACTCCAGTAGAAAGGCCATCCCTGCCTTTCTCCTCTCTCCACCTCTCCATATCTCTCTCTCTCTATCTCTCTATACAGCTGAGACTCTGTGCTGTAGTACTCTGTCCTCTCTGTGACTCTTGGTGCTGGTTTGAACGGGAGGCAGAGTTATAGTTATAGTGATGTTGGTCTCTACTGTGACTCCTGTGAGGCCTCTGTCTGTCAGAGCAGGGCACAGACTCCGAGTCACACTCCCCCAGCAGGCACAGAGTCCCACCCCTCCTCCTCTTCCCCCTCCTCCTCTTCCCCCCTGCCTTTCTTCTCCTCTTTCCACCTGTCTCTCTCTCCCGCTCTATTTCCCTGTCTCCTTCTCCCCCTCTGGCTCCCTCACATCTCCTCTTTCCGCCCCACCAGGTGGAAACAGAGGTTATGACGCTCCTAAGACGCTGCCGCTCTCCCTCGCACTCGTTTGAAGTCCCATTATACCTTTCCCCTCTCCTCCTATTCTTCTTTGTGCTGTCATTTAAATTTCGGCATGACACATCTGTCGAAGTGCTTACTGAACCGCCCACGGAGTATGTGCGTGAGCTGGCAGTGTGCGTACACACACACCTAACCTCGCTTGCACACACACAAACGGCAGCGCAAGGCTGGATGACAGCCTCTAATTTAGGCCTGGGGGTTCTGACGGCTCGATCTCTCTCCTGTCTCACATGTCCTCCTAATCTGCCTCTTTGGGGATTGTGGGGGTTTGTGTGCGTGTTGTCACCGCGAAGGGGGTCACCATCCCCGAAGAGGGGGTGGTGCCATCTGAACCCAGATTCACCTCCACTCCCTGGCACTGTTGCTTCTGCCTGGAAGGCTGCTGTCACTCCATGTGCTTCTGTCTTCTCCACAACGTGACAGGATGATGAGTGTTTGGTTCCCTCATCTGTCCCGCCTGTCTCTGTATATAGATCTGTATTGGATTCTACATTTTCTGTGTCCTGAGGAGGAGGCTGGGAGCTAGAGAACATGAGGGAGTCGGACTCCTCTGTGTGTTTCTCTGTCTCCTGCTGGCTTGCTGAGTGGTTACAGCGTGACTTGGTTTGACAGTGGTTGTGGTTGTGTTCAGGGTTACAGTGTAGTGGGTTGGTGTGGCGTTGCCAGTGTGTGGGCTTACAGCTGTAGGAGAGGTGGGGTTTGGCTGTGGTAAACTGCAGCAGTTCTGCTGGCCATCTCAGATGGGTGGATCCGTCTCTGGCAACCACATGGAGATAGGAGTCAGACATAGGATTCTGATTCACCTCATGGCCCTCTTGTCTGTGCTCTGTACCCCTGTTCCTTTCCTCCCTCTCTTCCCCCTCCTCCCTCTTATCTGCTGTCCCGTGTACAGGGCTCTGGTCTGTTTCTCTCAGTCTGGCATTGTGGGTAGGACAGCCTGGGTCATGGCTAGCAGAGAACCTGTCTCTCTCCTCCCCTCCTCTCTTCTCTCTTCTCTCCTCCCCCTCTTCCCCACCTGGGGGTTCTGTCTTGTTTCCGGGGTGAAGGCTGTTGGTTGGTTGCCCTACTAACAGGTTGTCTGGGTGACGCAGCCATAGTTCATCTCCTCCCCTTCCCTTCTCCTTCATCTGCCCTCCTCCTCCTCTCCCCTCCTCCTCTTGCTGGTCTGAGAAGACGGAGGCAGATGGCTCTAGTCTTGGGCCCCTCCTGGAGAAACAGAAGGAGACCCCCACCCTTCCTCTGTCTCTGCCCCACGGAAAGGCAGGGTCCTGGGGAGAGTTGTTCAGGCGAGGCTGATGATCCTCCAGAGAAGATCCACATCTGGAAAGCAAGGCTAGGGGACGGGAGGCTTGGAAGGGCCCTCCAGGGAAGATGGGTATGTGGGTAGGATACTCTGGCTGCTGGGGCTGGGAGGGGGAGAGAGGCTTGGTCTGGAGATGGGGGGAGTCCTTTCCCTGGAGGCTGAGCGGGATGGTCTGGGGCTGGGTTGGAGGAAGGGTAACAGCGGGTCGCTGGGAGTTCCCTGTGGTTTGGATTAACCCTGTTTGGGTCAAGGGGACATAGTGGTCCCCTGGTTTGTTGTCTCTCTCTCCACAGTGTCTCTCTGAATGCTGGATCTCAGCTCTCACTGTCCCTTGGAACCTAACAACCTGGCCCGGTACCCTGGTGCAAAAGAGAGGAGAGGTGGAGACGAGAGGATAGCAGAGAACAGAATAAATATAAAATTGTGAACATGTGAAACACTGTCCATATTATGCAGTTTACTGTGAGTGTTCATGTTATATTAACTCAGCCTGTGCTTACAGTATCTAGGCCAGCTCTTACATCCATCACTCTGAGGAATAGAGAAACTGACAGAGTGTATGCACGTGAGCGTATGTGGACAGTTTGTGTGTATCATAGAGATTTCCCTGCAGTGCGCTTGGAAAGCAGGTCTCTACACACACACACCATCTTACCTGTGTGTCTGTTGTCGTAGCAGTGCTAGTTGGTGCAGGCGTCTCAGAGCTCTCTCCTGCTTGCGGTCGTCCTTCCACGACTTAGACGCAACGTTCCGAGCAAACTCCCTCTGCTTCAACTCCTTCAGTCTCTACAAGGAGGAGAGGAGAGGGTCAGAGTGTGTGTGTGTGAGTGTGTGTGTGTGTGTGTGTGTGTGTGTGTGTGTGTGTGTGTGTGTGTGTGTGTGTGTGTGTGTGTGTGTGTGTGTGTGTGTGTGTGTGTGTGTGTGTGTGTGTGTGTGTGTGTGCGCGCGCGTTGTGTGGAAACTATTTCAGCTCCCTCCATCTCTGGGAAGAACCATCTCTGAGTGTGAATTGTCTATCAATCAAAAGTGTGTGTCTACAGACTCATTCAACTCTGATGGAGAGAAACATGTTGTTTCTACATGGTCTGCCATAGAAACTGTATGACAGCGAGAATGGTGATGATTGAGTACTGACAGTGTTATAAGCCTAATGATGATGAGTGTTGCAGTCTGTCAGATTGTCATCTCTCAGCAGGCTGCAGTGTATCAACCCTTCAATCATCAGCCTAAATGCCAGCAACCATCTGTCACATTAATATGGACTTCATCATAAGAGGATCATTTAGGAAACTTACTTCATTACGCAAATCTCAGTGATAAGCCTGCTTATTGAAATCTTACATTGAAGACATTGACTGGAGTATGGCAGGGAGATGATGTTACTAATAGAAACTACAGACCACTGATTGGATAAATAAAGCATAAACAGCACTAGAGGAACTGCATTGGAAGGCCCAAAAATCCCTCTAACCTAGAACTCACCTCTAACTCCTAAGATCACAGCAAGCACCATCTCATCAGTACTGAGAAACAGACCACTGTGTGGGTCTCCTCTCCATCAGTCTGCTCCTTCAGGCGTGCCAGCTCTTTCAGGGAAATAGTGATTCATGTCTCTTTCTCTCTTTCTCTGCCTTCCTTTGTTAATCATTTTTCATCCTGCCTTTATCTGCACTTGGCAGGTAGAGGTATATACATGTGTGTGTCAGTGTGTCTGTCTTCAGGCTGTAGAGGGATGTAAAGGTGTCTGACAATAGCTGCATCAGTCTCCTCTATTCTATCAGCCTCTCTCTCCTCATTTAACTTAATTTAACTAGGCAAGTCAGTTAAGAACAAATTCTTATTTTCAATGAAGGCCTAGGAACAGTGGGTTAACTGCCTGTTCAGGGGCAGAATGACAGATTTGTACCTTGTCAGCTCGGGGATTTGAACTTGCAACCATTTCGGTTACTAGTCCAACGCTCTAACCACTAGGCTACCCTGCCGCTGTCTCCCTTCCCTCTTTCCCTATCTCCCTCCCTCTCTCTTTCTCTCGCTCTCTCTCGCTCTCATTAGTTGATCATATTTACACCTAACTTAGTATCTAGGAGACTCCATAATTTTATCTAGCCGCTAACTATCTATCCCAACAGCTGATTATTTCCTGCATCTCTGCCTGACATGTCGTTCAGTCAAACCTTACCTCCTCTCTTCCGTCTTTCTCTCTCTCTCCTTCCCTCCTTACTCCTTCTACCCCTCCCCTCTCACTCTCCTCTCTTGCTATCATGAAATCACACACACAGTAAACCCTAAGGGCACATCTTGACACACTCAAATGAGCATGCATTTATTCATGCACACTCTCACCATCACACCTCCCGTGGCTGCTAATCAATGTCAGATAAGTTCATCCCGCTAATCCAGGAAAACACACACACACACACACACACACACACACACACACACACACACACACACACACACACACACACACACACACACACACGTTGACAGTTTTCAGGTTAATGTGTAGTGAGCAGAACACAAACAAGTGTTTCTGTGTGTTATCACTCACTACTTAACATCCCACTGTCAGCTCACTGTAGACGGCTTTGATGTGCTCTACTGCTGCTGTGTGTGTGTGTGTGTGTGTGGGGGGGGGTATGTGTGTTTGAGTGCATGCGTGCATGTCTACACTGGTGTATTAATGTGTGCGTGCCTGCGTACGTGTGTGTGTGTGTGTAGGTAGCGTACAGTAAGGAGCTTTGAGTCTTTGATGCCAAATGCTGGTATGTGAGAAATATGAATCATATTCCTACTCAGATGCATACATAATACATAACTCTCTATCCGTGTGTATGTGGACATGATTAACTATACTTGTTGGACCAGAACTCCCCACAAGAATAGTAAACAAACAAGCACTTGACCAACTGGGGACATTTGTTAGTCCCCACAAGGTCAAATGCTATTTCTAGGCGGTTTAGGGTTAAGGTTAGAATTAGGGTTAGAATTAGGTTTAAGGTTAGGGTTAGGAGCTAGTGTTAGTTTTAGAGTCAGGGTTAGGAGCTAGGGTTGGGTTAGGGTTAGGGAAAATAAGATTCTCCACAAGGTTAGTTGTAAAGGAATGTGTGTGTGTGTGTGTGTGACAGGACTTATGTCAATCATAGAGGGAGCAGATTGTCAGTGACTGGACCACCCGAGAGTAGAGGAGTGAAGAGGGAATAGAAGGAAAAATTGTATTTGTCACATGCGCCGAATACAACAGGTGTAGACATTACAGTGGAATGCTTAAGAGCCCTTTTCCAGCAATGCATAGTTAAAAAGTAAGAAAAAAATCTAAAACTTAAAGCAGATATGTCTTCAGTATATAAGTATTCAACCCCTTTGTTATGGCAAGCCTAAATAAGTCCAGGAGTAAAAAATGTGCTTAACAAGTCACATAATAACTTGCATGGACTATAGTGTTTAACATGATTTCTGAATGACTCACACGTACAATTATCTGTAAGGTCCCTCAGTCGAGCAATGAATTTCAAACCCAGATTCAACCACAAAGACCAGGGAGGTTTTCAATGCCTCGCAAAGAAGGACATCTATTGGTAGATGGGTAAAAGAAAATCAGACATTGAATATCCATTTGAACATGGTGAAGTTATTAATGACACTTTGGATGGTGTATCAATACACCCAGTCACTACAACGATACAGGGGTCCTTCCTAACTCAGTTGCTGGATAGGAAGGAAACCGCTCAGGGATTTCACCATGAGGCCAACGATGACTTTAAAACAGTTAGTGTTTAATGGCTGTAAAAGGAGAAAACTGAGGATCGATCAACAACATTGTAGTTACTCCACGATACTAATCTAAATGACAGAGTGAGAAGGAAGCCCGTACAGAATAAAAATATTCCAAAACATGCATCCTGTTTGCAATAAGGCACTAAAGTAAAACTGCAAGAAATCTGGCAAAGAAATGAACTTTATGTCCTGAATACAAACCGTTATGTTTGGGGCAAATCCAACACAACACATTACTTTCCATATTATTAAGCATAGTGGTGGCTGCATAATCGTTAAGGACTGGGATGTTTTTTAGGATGAAAAAGAAACAGAATGGAGCTAAGCACAGGTAAAATCGTAGAGAAAAACCTGCTTCAGTCTGCTTTCCACAAGACACTTGGAGATGAATGCAGCTTTCAGCAGGACAATAACCTAAAACACAAATCTACATTGGCGTTGCTTACCAGGAAGACAGTGAATGTTCCTGAGTGGCCTAGTTACAGTTTTGACTTAAATCTGCTTGAAAATCTGTAACAAGACTTGAAAATGAATTTGACAGAGCTTGAAGAATTTTGAAAAGAATAATGGGCAAATATTGTACAATCCAGGTGTGCTAAGCTCTTAGAGATTTACCCAGAAAGACTCACAGCTGTAATCGCTGATAAAGGTGATTCAAACATGCATTGACTCAGGGGTGTGAATACTTATGTTAATGAGATATTTGCAAACACTGCTAAAAACATGTTTTCATTTTGTCATATGGGGTATTGTGTTTAGATGGGGGACACCAAAAAATATTTAATCCATTTTAAATTCAGGCTGTAGCACAACAAAATGTGGAATAGGTCAAGGGGTATGAATTCTTTCTGAAGGCACTGTAGGTAGAAGTAAAAGTGACTAGGCACGCAGGATAGATAATAAACAGAGTAGCAGCAGCGTATGTGAAGAGCGTGAAAGTGTGTCTGAGTGAGTGTGTGTGTATGTGGCGTCAATATGCATGTGCTTGTGTATGTGTGTGTTGGAGTGTCAGTGTAGTGTGTGTGAGTGTGTGGGTATAGTCCAGTGAGTATGCATAGAGCCGGTGAAAGGTGGCCAATGCAAATAGTCCAAGTAGCATGTGCCGCAGTCTTATTGCCTGAGGGTTAGAAGCGGATCAATAGCCTTTTGGTCCCAAACTTGTCGCTCCAGTACCGCTTGCCATGCGGTAACAGAGAGAACAGTCTATGACTTGGGTGGCTGAATTCTTTGACATTTTGTATGGCCTTCCTCTGACACCGCCTGCTATAGAGGTCCTGGATGGCAGGCTCGGCCCCAGTAATGTACTGGGTCGTATGCACTACACTCTGACACCGCCTGCTATAGAGGTCCTGGATGGCAGGCTCGGCCCCAGTAATGTACTGGGTCGTATGCACTACACTCTGACACCGCCTGCTATAGAGGTCCTGGATGGCAGGCTCGGCCCCAGTAATGTACTGGGTCGTATGCACTACACTCTGACACCGCCTGCTATAGAGGTCCTGGATGGCAGGCTCGGCCCCAGTAATGTACTGGGTCGTATGCACTACACTCTGTTGCGCCTTACTGTCAGATGCCAAGCAGTTGCCGTACCAAGCGGTGATGCAGCTAGTCAAGACCCTCTCGATCTTGCAGCTGTATAATTGTTTGAGGATTTGAGGGCCCATGCCAAAATTGGTTCAGCCTCCTGAGGGAGAAATTATGTAGTTGTGCCCTCTTTACGACTGTATTGGTGTGTTTGGACCATGATAGGTCCTTAGTGTGGTGAACACCGAGGAACTTGAAGCTCTCGACCCAATCCACTACAGCCCATTCAATGTGAATGGGGGCGTGCTCGCCCCTCCGTTTCTTGTAGTCCACGATCAGCTCCTTTGTCTTGCTGACATTGAGGGAGAGGTTGTTGTCTCGGCACCACACTGACCTCCCCCTCCTAGGCTGTGTCATCGTTGTCGGTGATCAGGCCCACCAGCGTCGTGCCGTTGGCAATCTTAATTTATGGTGTTGGTGTCGTGTGGGGCCCTGTGTTGAGGGTCAGCGTGGTGGATGTGTTGTTGCCTACCTTCACCATCTGGGGGTGGCCCGTCAGGAAGTCCAGGATCCAGTTGCAGGGGAAGGTGTTCAGTCCCATGGTCCTTAGCTTAGTGATGAGCTTGAAGGCACTATGGTCTTCAACGCTGAACTGTAGTCAATTAACAGCATTCTCACGTATTCTTAGCTCGTCTGGTAGGCTTGGGTCACTAGGCAGCTCATGGCTGGGTTTCCCTTTGTAATCCATGATAGTTTGCAAGCCCTGTCACATCCGACGAGCGTCAGAGATAGTATAGTAGGATTTGATCTTAGTCCTGAATTGATGCTTTGCCTGTTTGATGGTTTGTCCGAGGGCGTAGCAGGATTTCTTATACGCCTCTGGATTAGTGTCCCGCTCTAGCCTTTAGCTCAGTGTATTTTAGCTTGTAAGCAGGAATCAGGAGGATATAGTTATGGTCAGATTTGCCAAATGGAGGGTGAGTTTGTATGTGTCTCTGTGTGTGGAGTAAAGGTGATCTAGAGTTTTTCCGCCTCTAGTTGCACAGGTGACATGTTGGTAGACATAAGGTAAGACGGATTTCATTTTTCCTGCATTAAAATCATTGGCCACTAGGAGCTACACCTCTGGGTGAGAATTTTAGTGTTTGCTTAGGGCCCTATACAGCTCGTTGAGTGCGGACTTAGTGCCAGCATTGGTTTGTGGTGGTAAGTAGAGGGCTATGAAAATTATAGATGAAAACTCTACAGCTTATCATGAGATATTCTAACTAATGCGAGCAGAACCTCGAGACCTCCTTAGTATTAGAGACCACACACCAGGTCTTGTTAACAAAGACACCCCCCCCCCCACCCCCCCGAGTTTATCCCACGCTGCCGTTCTGTCCTTCCGATGTATAGAAAAAAACAGCTAGATTTAAATGTTCCATGTCCTTGTTCAGCCACAACTCAGAGAAACATAGGATATTACAGTTCTTCAGATCACGTCGATAAGATTGTCTTGAAAGGAGCTCCTCCAGTTTATTCTCCAGTGATTGCTGGTTCGAGGGAAGAGGTGGTTTACCCACTCGCCGATGTTGTCTTGTCAGGCATCTCGCATGCTGGGCTTTATAGCACCGCCTCTTCCATTTTTGAGTGTCGGGATTTGGGCCTGGTCCGGGATGAGCAGTATGTCATTCGACCCGACTCATTGAAGTAGAAATCCTCATCCAAATTGATGTTAGTGATCGTTGTTCTGATGTCCGAAAGCTCTTTTCAGTCATAGGAAATGATGGCGGAAACATTATATACAAAAGAAGTTAAGATCAGCTCAAAAAAAACACACACAAAATAGCACAATTGGTCAGGATCCCGTAAAACAGCTGCTATTCCCTCCAGCACCATAGGCCTGGAAAAAAGCACTAGAAAATAAGAGGTAAGAAGTGGAGAGGAAGGGTAATGACTCAACTTCAACAGTGAAGAGACAACTCCGGGATGCTTCTTGGCAGATTTCCTCTGTCCAGTGTCTGGCCAATTCCATTAAAAATCAGCCCCTTTCCAGCTACAATAGTCATTTACAACAGTAACAATATCTACACTGTATTTCTGATCAATTTGATGTTATTTTAATGGACAAAAAAATGGCTTTCCTTTCAAAAACAAGGACATTTATAAGTGATCCCAAACTTTATATATATATATATATTAATTATTATTTATTAATTATTTGTAAAAAAAAAAAAGAAAACACATTAACCATGTGTGTTCTCTTGTTTTTTAAATATTTTTTTTTATCTCATTGACTAATTTATCAAGACCAGTCCCCATGCTGGTCTCAGAGCAGCGCGAAACGGTGATGAAATAGTTGACCACATGTCATTCAGTGACATTTATTCCCATAGTAATTCGTTTTGGATCCATAACAAAATAAACAATTGCATTACAATTACAATGCAGGGTTAATGATAAATGTATATATTTGTAGGGCTTGATGCATTTTTTTGTTGGGGCAAATCTGGTTTTAGTCTCGGTAAGATGGATTCACTGATGGTTGAAGATGATCATCGATCGGCAAAGGCAATCAACATCGCTCTGATCATCGTCAGAAGACAGTTGAAGGAACTTGTGTGGACCGGTATTAAAGAAAGCACAAATACTGTACAGTTGATGGTTGATCCAACGTTTTGTGGTTTCATGAGGTTTAGAGTTAGAAACGTCAAACTTTAGAGTACTTAATACATTGCAAGTTGTGGGGGGGGGTCACACCTACAGAGGTGGAACTACTACTCTTTCTAATGGTTGAAGAGACTATTGTCCTGCTAATAGCCCATCCTAGAAATGTTGTTTGCAGAACAGCCTGCTACGCCTGTTTTCTCTCCCTGTTTTTAGATGGAGAGAAACCAAAATCCCACGGTGAAAACATGTTTTCAATATGCCTCCAGGGCCAACAGAGAAGTTCCTTACTTTCCCCCACCTACCACTTGCCTCTTCCATTTATTCCCATAGTATTTCGTTATGGTTTGCAATGCAAATGAGGGCACAAACTGGGTCAAGACGCCAGAACAGTAAGTAGACCTTTATGTAGTAAAATACATTTAAATGAACAAGACCTACAACACTTTTAACAGCACAGTACTCAACACTAGTTCGGCTCATGTCGCCTACGGTAGGCCTACAGTATATCTACAAATATTTTTAAAATCTCTACATGTAGGTTTCCTGATTTAAACCCGATCGAACTTGTTCCAACTAAAATGTATTTTAAATAATCATCTGCATGTTTGCCTGGCATGGATTGTGACTCCATCTCGTTCCTCGCCCTCTTCAACTCTGCCAATGCTGCCTGACTCTCGCCAATGACGTGACTCTCCGCCAAGAATTACATTTAGATGATTGGAGGATTCTAAATGAATATCTAAGGGGCATTTTCCATTAGGGCAAATCTTGTCTGTGAGAATATCTAAGGGGCTTTTATATAATAATAATGCACGGTTAATAATAATAATAATAATAATCACTTTGTTTAAAAAAGAATGATATTTTGGAGATTATTTCGTTTCAAATAACTGAAAGTGAGCGATTGTAATCTGAATAAATTGGAAAAAAGCCATTCTTGAACATGGGGTGAGACATTCTTACTAATTTGTAAATAAAGCCAGTTTGTTATTTAGAATGATTTATTTCTGTTTTTAGAGGAAGAGAAACCAAAAGCCCACCACGATTTTTTTGGGGAAAATCTTCAGTCCACATGTCAAGTGAAATTCCCCCATTGTATTTACCCAAGTTCTCTCTTAACTCCAGGACCACCGACAGTTTTTGTTGTTATTGCCTGATGCAGGACTCTTGTGCTAGAGGAGACTCTCAGACTGAAAACACCTCCATTAATTGCCACAGTTTAGACTACCGATAGATCAGCATGCTATCCCTCCTTGTGATAGTGTGGTGTGATAACAGAATGCAACCATCTACCACAAATGGTCGCGGCATAAAAGAACAACAGTACGTAATCAGTGTGTCACGTGTTTCTGTAGTGTTATACAATCCCAACATGTTTATTTCACTACCCCTGACAAGGAAGAACAGACGTGTCTTTATAGCGGCAGCCTCTGAATCACAAACAGAACAGCCAGCACAAATAGGCTACATTAACTAGTCTCTACATTACAGCTCGAAAACTGGTGTGTGTCTTTATGTGTGTGTGTGTGTGTGTGTGTGTGTGTGTGTGTGTGTGTGTGTGTGTGTGTGTGTGTGTGTGTGTGTGTGTGTGTGTGCATATGTGTGTGTCAATGTGTGGGTACAACGCCCATGGCTAAAGTCTCTCTGCCGCTCCTATAGCTCGTTTCATGTCTTTGCCGCTGGCGACAACAAAGCCTTAACTCTGGGCTGCTGTAATTCATGTTCAGAACAATGACAACTAAGCAACAGCTTTATGTTTATTTTACATTCCTCTGTGTGGGATGAGACGGGAAAACTTGTTTTGTGTGTGTGTGAGGGGAGGTTTTGCGTGTTTTTGTGTGTGTTTGTTACCTGTCTGTGTGCGTGGTCGTAGGAGTTGATGTGGTTGTCATACTCCTGGTGTCTCAGGTACTGTTTCTCACACAGCTGGCAGAAGAAACTCGACTTCCCATCATCCTCCACTGTACCTGCTGCACTCTCACCATGATCCTATAGAGAGAGAGAGCGAAAGAGAGAGAGAGACAGAGGGACAGAGAGAGAACATTTGTGGAGAGATAGAGAGAGATAAAGAGAGAAGGTGTAGAACGTGGGAAAGAGAGATGTTAGTTATGCTATCACAGATGTCAACTCCAGATGTTCTGTCCTCAGTGGGGTTTATGGAAAGCAGCAGGGTGGAGTGGGACAATTTCATCCTTCATAACACTACGTTAAACCTTCATAACGCTACATTAGATCTTCATGTCACTACGTTAAAACAGACTTGTGTTGGTGAGGTTGATCTTGATCTAAGAGAGAAGACATAGGCCAGCTTAGGACACAATCAAAAACTTCTCACCCGCCCACCCCCCTCACACACACACCCAGTCATGCGTCTAGAGTGACTTGACGTGAGTGGGTTTTCTCAGCGGCCACCCCTTAGGACACAAACAGCTGTGTATGTGTGGGTGTGTTGGTGTGTGGGTGGGGGTGTGTCAGTGTGTTCACGCTCTGCAGCAGAATGTAATTTCCCTGAGGCTCGGAGCTGCCAATAAACACTACTGAATCCTGCTCTACCCTGACATGATGGGAATTTAATTTGAGTCTCTCTCTCCCTCTCTCTTGCATTCCCCCTCTCTCTGTGCCCCTTTCTCCATTTCTGCCCATTCTGTCCCCCTGTTTCCCGCTCCTCTTCCCTCCCCTCTGCCTGTTTCCTCTACACATCCGCACCCGTCTCTGCTTCCCTCCCCTCTGCCTGTTTCCTCTACACTTCCGCACCCGTCTCTGCTTCCCTCCCCTCTTCCCCCTCTTTCTTATTCTCTCTCATTTTCTTCTGTAAGCTCTAGGTCATACAGTGACAGACTCCATCGGCCCCAATTTCCTCAGTAATATGCTTGAGCCAAGGAAAAGAGAAAGGAGGGAGCGAGGGAAGGAGGGGTGGTGATGGAGGACAACACAAAGAGAGGGAGGGAGTAGTATAGAGGGGGTGTTTGTGTTCAGGTAACATTAGAGCAGTGAAAATGTCAAAGTGACACTAATCTTTAGAGGCTGGAACATGCAGAGTTATAAAAAGGTGTGTGTGTACTGTATGTGGATGTATGTGTGTATTTTTGTGCACTTGAGTGTGTGTGAGTGAGTGTGTACACTTGCATGTTTGTGTGTCTGTGAGAGTGTGTGCATATACATTTGAGTGAGTGAGTGAGGTGAGTGAGTGAGTGAGTGAGTGAGTGAGTGTGAAAGCCCTCAGAAGAGAGAAATTATGATATTTTTGAGTCCGGGTTTTGGAAAGTAATCACTTAGCATCTGGCCACGCTTGGTAAAGTCAAATCACCTCTTTCTAGGCTGTTTTGACATTTCACCCTCTTCCCCTGAGCTAGGCATCTCTCCCAAGTGGAACATCAGCAGAAATGTGTCCATTGAAGTGATTGAGCAAATCTGGCCACATAATAATATGGTGATAGAACTTGGACAGAAATAACTTCAAGTTGGTTTGAGGCTTTAACATCTGCCCATGGATCTCTTTGGACACTCACGTTAGTATGCTAAGCTAATGAAAGGTTGCTGAAAATACCTACATTGGTTGCTTGGCAACAGTTCAGGTACCCTGTAAGTGGAAACATCATCAAATAACATTGTTTTGGGGGTAAATTCTCCTTTAATTAAGGCTAGGGGTCCCGCTAGCGGGACAACTTCCGGTGAAACTGGAGGGCGCGCAATTCAAATAAATAATCATACAAATTATGGATATTAAACATTGAGGTACATACAAGTGTCTTATATCGGTTCAATTCTTGTTAATCTAATGGCACTGTCCAATTTACAGTAGGCTTTACCGCCGAAAGCATGCCATGAGATTGTTTGAGGACGGCGCCCCACATCGAAATATTTTCCACCGGCACACATAAATTCACAAATAGCGATTAAATATTCACTTACTTTTTGAAAATCTTCCTCTGATTTGTCATCCAAAGGGTCCCAGCTACAACATGTAGTGTCATTTTGTTAGATAAAATCCTTCTATATATCCCAAAAAGTCAGTTAAGTTGGCGCCATCGATTTGAGTAATCCACTTGTTCAACATGCAGAGAAAGGAATCCAAAAAGCTACCGCTAAACTTTGTTAAAACAAGTCAAAATGTAATCCTCAGATACCCTAAAATGTAATTCAACTATAATATTTCATACTAAGAGAAGTATGTTCAATAGGAAGGCGATATTAACAGGTGCGCGTCCTCTTCGTTGAACGCGCATAGACAGATTTCCAAGTCGGAGTCCCTGTACTAAAACTCATTATTCTTCCTCGTTTTGGAAGAAACAAGCCTGAAACCTTGAACAAAGACTACTGACACCTAGTGGAAGCCATAGGAATTGCACACTGGGAGCTAGATTTATTTTTTTTCCTATATGTTCCATTGGAAGCGCATGGGCTCTCGAAAAAAAACAATTCCGGTTGGGATTTCTCCTACCATATCTGTTGTGTTATAGTCTCCTACATTATCTTAACATTTCTACAAACTTCAGAGTGTTTTCTTTTTTCCGATGGTACCAATTATATGCATATCCTGGTTTCAGGGCCTGAGCAACAGGCAGTTTACTTTGGGCACATCAGTCAGGCGGAAATTGAGAAAAAAATACCCTAGCCTGAAGAAGTTTGTAAGCTCAGTCAGTCCAACAAGCAGGAGGCTTATCTCCCACTGCCAACTCTCCAAACAATGTGCATGCTTATTTGTTTGTATCTGTCTCCTAAGCACCTCCTCACACCTCTCTCGTCTGTCTGAGAAATTATGTTGAACCAGGGTGGCGTGCGTGTGTGCGTGTGTGTGCCGTTTGTTCAAAATCAAATCCAAATGAAAGTTTATTGATTGCAGACACAGATTTTCAGATGTTATCACAGGTGCAGTGAAAGGATTGTGTTTCTAGCTCAAGTAGTGCAGTAATACCAAGCAATAAAAAATATACAAACACATAATCCCCCCCATGTCATATATATATATACACTGCTCAAAAAAATAAAGGGAACACTTAAACAACACAATGTAACTCCAAGTCAATCACACTTCTGTGAAATCAAACTGTCTGCTTAGGAAGCAACACTGATTGACAATAAATTTCACATGCTGTTGTGCAAATGGAATAGACAACAGGTGGAAATTATAGGCAATTAGCAAGACTCCCCCAATAAAGGAGTGGTTCTGCAGGTGGGGACCACAGACCCCTTCTCAGTTCCTATGCTTCCTGGCTGATGTTTTGGTCACTTTTGAATGCTGGCGGTGCTTTCACTCTAGTGGTAGCATGAGACGGAGTCTACAACCCACACAAGTGGCTCAGATAGTGCAGCTCATCAAGGATGGGACATCAATGCGAGCTGTGGCAAGAAGGTTTGCTGTGTCTGTCAGCGTAGTGTCCAGAGCATGGAGGCGCAACCAGGAGACGGGCCAGTACATCAGGAGATGTGGAGGAGGCCGTAGGAGGGCAACAACCCAGCAGCAGGACCGCTACCTCCGCCTTTGTGCAAGGAGGAGCAGGAGGAGCACTGCCAGAGCCCTGCAAAATGACCTCCAGCAGGCCACAAATGTGCATGTGTCTGCTCAAACGGTCAGAAACAGACTCCATGAGGGTGGTATGAGGGCCCGACGTCCACAGGTGGGGGTTGTGCTTACAGCCCAACACCGTGCAGGACATTTAGCATTTGCCAGAGAACACCAAGATTGGCAAATTCGCCACTGGCGCCCTGTGCTCTTCACAGATGAAAGCAGGTTCACACTGAGCACATGTGACAGACGTGACAGAGTCTGGAGACGCCGTGGAGAACGTTCTGCTGCCTGCAACATCCTCCAGCATGACCGGTTTGGCAGTGGGTCAGTCATGGTGTGGGGTGGCATTTCTTTGGGGGGGCCGCACAGCCCTCCATGTGCTCGCCAGAGGTAGCCTGACTGCCATTAGGTACCGAGATGAGATTCTCAGACCCTTTGTGAGACCATATGCTGGTGCGGTTGGCCCTGGGTTCCTCCTAATGCAAGACAATGCTAGACCTCATGTGGCTGGAGTGTGTCAGCAGTTCCTGCAAGAGGAAGGCATTGATGCTATGGACTGGCCCGCCCGTTCCCCAGACCTGAATCCAATTGAGCACATCTGGGACATCATGTCTCGCTCCATCCACCAACACCACAGACTGTACAGGAGTTGGCGGATGCTTTAGTCCAGGTCTGGGAGGAGATCCCTCAGGAGACCATCCGCCACCTCATCAGGAGCATGCCCAGGCGTTGTAGGGAGGTCATACAGGCACGTGGAGGCCACACACACTACTGAGCCTCATTTTGACTTTTTGTTTTAAGGACATTACATCAACGTTGGATCAGCCTCTAGTGTAGTTTTCCACTTTAATTTTGAGTGTGACTCCAAATCCAGACCTCCATGGGTTGATACATTTGATTTCCATTGATAATTTTTGTGTGATTTTATTGTCAGCACATTCAACTATGTAAAGAAAAAAGTATTTAATAAGAATATTTCATTCATTCAGATCTAGGATGTGTTATTTTAGTGTTCCATTTATTTTTTTGAGCTTTGTATATACAAATAATGGTGTGTATAGTGCCAGAACATTGCTGACAGCTCCTGTACATGAATCACTATTTTTCTGCGGTACACTCAAATGAGATGTTTCATTTGACATGATACGGCACACCTACAGTACACACACACTTCAGTTTGCCTCTGCTCCCTGCTGTAAAGTCTGCTTCCAACTCTCACTCTCAAACATGTAGATCCCCAGAACACAGCTCACTTTCCAGCTTACACTCTCAAATACCTAGATCCCCTGAATACAGCTCACTCTTCAGATCCCAATCACCTTAATTCTGATCACCTGTTCACACACCTGTATGTCATTATCACACACTATTTAGTTCAGTTCTTTGCACCCCATCACTGTGAGGTATTTTTTGTTTTGTGACACACGTCTTTCTGAGCTGGTTTTTCCTGTGATTTGCTCTTCCCGTGTATGGTAGTTTTTGCCTGCCTCACTAATGACGCCTTTTGCCTATTCCCTGCCTGTACCTTAGCCGGATTTCCTGTTATCAACCTATTGCCTGATCTCCTGGATGACGTTATTTGCCTTTTCCCTGCCTGTACTGTTGCCTTGTTGGACCCCCTGTGTATGACCTTCTGCCTGCCCCTGGATCCAGCTACCTGCCTCCTCCTGTGGTCCTTTACAATAAACACCTGCTGCGCCCTGAGCTTGAAACAAGCTCTCTGTCTCCCATCGTGTTCATTACACTTGCGAGTAGCCATCCCCAGACACACACACTCTGACAAGTTGACGTCTCGTCACTAAATTCATCCAGATGTCAATTTGCTGCTGCAGCGTAAACCTGTTTATAAATTATACATTTTTTTTCCAGTCCCCACAAAAAATGCAACAAAGTGCCAATGCAAGGCCATCACTCTGCCATTCAGAAACTTATTCCAGTGTCTGCCTGCCAGCTGAAAACCTTTACGTGTGTGCGTGCATGCGTGTGTAGGCTTCCTGCCCCTCCCCCTCTGAAGCATAGGTTACTGTAGCCTACTGATGTTACAAGCGTGATTCAGAAATTAGAGAGAGATTTTTAATTACAGAGAATGGATTAACTTTTTCAATGCTAGTTAATTATCAGTTTCCACATTGGATTTATTAACTACAAAAAGGTAAGACAAGTTTTTATTTTATTCTGGTGCCCTTCTGCACACACAATTTGTTAGCCAGCTGGTTAGCTCTGGTCCAACGTTAAGCCAAATATCTGAAGTTCAAAGACATTCAAAGTACCTCCATAGAAGCCACTCCTCCGTAGGTATAATTCTGTGGGCCTAATTCAGATAATGCATGTCATAACAAAATGGCCAGTGCTTTCAGTTGTACAACTGACTAGGTATCTCCCTTTCCCTTTCCTTTCAAGCTAAACCTCCTCCTCGGCTCCTCCACCCTCTCTCGCTCTCTCCCCACCCGCAAAATGTCAGTGATATTTCGCACCCTACACTTGTCTGTCCATCGCGCATGTAAACAACCAAAGATCGCCCTTCTATATCCGCCCTGATTGGTGGAGTAATTTATTGTTGAAATAAAAAAAGCTAAATGAAAAAAAAAATGATTTCAGGGGTTTGTGCTATATTTTGGGGGTATTTATTATGGATCCCGCTACTGTTCCTGGGGTTGAGCAAAATGAAGGCAGTTATACAATTTTAAACACATTTCACAACACAATAAGTGTGTGCCCTCTGGCCAATACTCTACTAACACATATCTACAGCCAAAATCCATGTGTGTGTAGTGCGTATGTTATCATGTGTGCATGTGCATGCATGTGTCTGTGCCTATGTGTGTCTCTTCACAGTCCCCACTGTTCCCTAAGGTGTATTGATATGTATATTATTAATGTTAGCTCTCAGTGTACATTTAAGGGCCAGCTGTGCTGCCCTGTTCTGGGCCAGTTGTTATGTCTCTCTTTGTGGCACCTGACCACACGACTGGACAGTAGTCCAGGTGAGACAAAATTAGGGCCTGCCTTGTTGATAGAGATAAGAAGGCAGAGCAGTGCTTTATTATGGACAGACCTCTCCCCATCTTAGCTACTGTTGTATCAATATGTTTTGGCCATGACAGTTTACAATCCAGGGTTACTCCAAGCAGTTTAGTCTCCTTAATTTGCTCAATTTCCACATTATTCATTACACTATTTATTTCAGGTTTAGGGTTTAGTGAATGATTTGTTCCAAATACAATGCTTTTAGTTTTAAAAAAATATTTAGGACTATCTTACTGCTGGCCACCCATTCTGAAACTGACTACAGCTCTTTGTTAAGTGTTGCAGTGATTTTGCTTGTTGCAGTAGCTGAGGTGTATAGTTTTGAGACACCAGCATATAGGTCATTAGGTCATTAGTAGGTCATAGGTCATTAGTAAAGATTGAAAAAAGTAAGGGGCCTAGACAGCTGCCCTGGGTAATGCCTAACTAACTAGATTATGTTGGAGAGGCTTCCATTAAAGAACACCCTCTGTGTTCTATTAGAAATGTAACTCTCAATCCACAATATAGCAGGGGATGTAAAGCCACAACACATGTTTTTCCAACAGCAGATTATGATTGATAATGTCAAAAGCTGCACTGAAGTCTAAATAACAGCTCCCACAGTCTTTTTAGTATCAATTTCTCTCAGCCAATCATCAGTAATTTGCGTAAGTTAAATGCCCTTCCCTATAAGCGTGCTGAACATCTTTTGTTAATTTGCATTGCTTTACTGGGAGGTTTATCAAAGGTAGACATGATATTTATGTTTGAGCTGATAGTGCAGGGTGAGCTACAGTGGACTTCCTACTAGGGCAAACCGCCTCAGTTCGAACAGTAGATCTCAGGTTCATAGGCACATGATAACTGCATACAATGGGATTGTAGGAGGCATTCAGAGGCATTCAGGGGAGTAAGAGTTGAATTGACAGAGGCATTCAGGGGAGTAAGAGGTACATAAATGAGGTTACTTACATTATGACTGCCAACGGCCCTGGGACAATGTACATTTGCAGCAGCGCTACGTTGTCGGTAGGGATTATCTGAGCAGGGCTTGGGTCACAATTATGACACAGGCACATCTTTGTTCCCGCCTGTCATTTCTGTTAGACATGTTGGTCACGCTTTGAGTGGTTTACATGCATGTTATGCGTGATTATGTCTGTGCTATAGACTGAGGTGACAGCTTAATTTTCTACTCCTCTGCTGTTCTCTCCTCTTCTCTCTCCCCCTATCCTCTCCTCTTCTCTCATCTCCTATCCTCTCCTTTCATTGTCCCTGGTCACACAGAGTTTATCACATGGTCCAACCTTTAAAATAAATCCGTTTTGGCTAGCCACAGCAGTCAACTAGCTAGCTAGCTAAGTAGCTGTTTAGCTTTCCAGCACATGCACTAATTAGTTTGTAAACAATAACAAGCTAGTTAGCTTCCACATGTTCTTGTCAAACTGTCAATATAATAGCTAACAGGCAACACGATATGCCAAATAAGAACTGTCAATATAATAGCTAACAGGCAACACGATATGCCAAATAAGAACTGTCAATATAATAGCTAACAGGCAACACGATATGCCAAATAAGAACTGTCAATATAATAGCTAACAGGCAACACGATATGCCAAATAAGAACTGTCAATATAATAGCTAACAGGCAACACGATATGCCAAATAAGAACTGTCAATATAATAGCTAACAGGCAACACGATATGCCAAATAAGAACTGTCAATATAATAGCTAACAGGCAACACGATATGCCAAATAAGAACTGTCAATATAATAGCTAACAGGCAACACGATATGCCAAATAAGAACTGTCAATATAATAGCTAACAGGCAACACGATATGCCAAATAAGAACTGTCAATATAATAGCTAACAGGCAACACGATATGCCAAATAAGAATCTAAAAAACACTTGAGGGCAAAGAAATTAGATTTGACCATTCAGATACGAATTGCAGGGCCAGAAATCAGATTTGTAAGTGGCTTGAAATATCAGATTCCATGTGCTTTTTGGCTTTTCAGACTGCAGGAAAAATGATTTATTATTTATTTGAGTTACTTCAAACTGTCAATGTGAACAAGGCTTTAGTGAAGGAGGCTCACAGATAGACATCTGTACTTCTGCTACAGTAGGTAGGGTAGGCTAATATATTCAGAGACTCTTAATTGCATCTGTGTGAAGGGTATATTCATAATTTTGTAGATCAACTCCTATAATTGCTATCCTGCCTTAATGATGGGAAATACTGTACACACACACACACACACACACACACAGCGGTGTAAAGTACTTATGTAAAAATACTAAAAGTAAAGTATCTGTTCTTTACCATTTTATATTTTTGACAACTTTTACTTCTACTTCACTACATTCCTAAATATTTTCTCTGACACCCAAAATTACTTGTTACAATTTGAATGCTTAGCAGGACAGGAAAATAGTCCAATTCACACACTTATCAAGAGAACATCCCTGGTCATCCATACTACCTCTGATCTGGCGGACTCACTAAACACACATGCTTTGTTTGTAAATGATGTCTGAGTGTTGGAGATAGCCCCTGGCCGTGCCACTGACACAGCCCGCAACCAAAACATGCGGACTCTCCTTCACTGCAGCCAACGTGAGGAAAACATTTAAACGTGTTAACCTACAGATGCACAATCAAGAGCATCCTGTTGGGCTGTATCACCGCCTGGTACGGCAACTGCTCCGCCCACAACCGTAAGGCTCTCCAGAGGGTAGTGAGGTCTGCACAACGCATCACCGGGGGCAAACTACCTGCCCTCCAGGACACCTACACCACCCGATGTCACAGGAAGGCCATAAAGATCATCAAGGACAACAACCACCCGAGCCACTGCCTTTTCACCCCGCTATCATCCAGAAGGCGAGGTCAGTACAGGTGCATCAAAGCTGGAACAGTTTCTATCACAAGGCCATCAGACTGTTAAACAGCCACCACTAACATTGAGTGGCTGCTGCCAACACACTGACTCAACTCCAGCCACTTTAATAATGGGAATTGATGGGAAATGATGTAAAATATATCACTAGCCACTTTAAACAATGCTACCTAATATAATGTTTACATACCCTACATTATTCATCTCATATGTATACGTATATACTGTACTCTATATCATCTACTGCATCTTTATGTAATACATGTATCACTAGCCACTTTAACTATGCCACTTTGTTTACATACTCATCTCATATGTATATACTGTACTCAATACCATCTACTGTATCTTGCCTATGCCGCTCTGTACCATCACTCATTCATATATCTTTATGTACATATTCTTTATCCCCTTACACTTGTGTCTATAAGGTAGTAGTTTTGGAATTGTTAGCTAGATTACTTGTTGGTTATTACTGCATTGTCGGAACTAGAAACACAAGCATTTCGCTACACTCGCATTAACATCTGCTAACCATGTGTATGTGACAAATAACATTTGATTTGATTTGATTTTAAATAAATAAATAAAAACCAGAAAATGATGCTATCTGGTTTGCTCAATTTAAGGAATTTGAAATGATTTATACTTTTACTTTTGATGCTTAAGTATATTTAAAACCGAATACTTTTAGACTTTTACACAAGCAGTATTTTACTGGGTGGATTTCACTTTTACTTGAGTCATTTTATATTAAAGGGACATAAAAAATCTATAAAAACTTCACATTCATCATCTCCAGCACCACCCCAACCTCAACATATATGAAAGTGGTGCGTTTCTATGTTTTGTAGTAAAAAAGCTAGAGGAAGATAAGTGTTTCCAATGACATAATCAACCAATTAGTAGACAATGCCTATTCAAAGCATAATTTGTTAAAATCACATGATGCACACTGATGATGTCATTGGAAACATGTATCTTCCTCTATCTTTTTGTTGATGTTGGGGTGGTGCTGGAAATGATGAATACCCTTTACGATATCTTTACTTTTACTCAAGTATGACAATTGGTTACTTTTTCCACCACCGCACGCATGCACGCACGCACGCACGCACGCACGCACGCACGCACACACACACACACACACACACACACACACACACACACACACACACATCAGTGGTTTCATTATCATCACAGTTTAACCGTGGATGGATGGGTACAGACCTGTTGTGTCTCAGGGACAGATTACAGGGTATCTAAGGGACCCGCATTTACTACTGTTGAGGTCTCACTTAAACCCTCCTATTGTGTGTGTGTGTGTGTGTGTGTGTGTGTGTGTGTGTGTGTGTGTGTGTGCGCGTGTGTGTGTGTGCGCGAAGTTTACATACACTAAGTTGACTGTGCCTTTAAACAGTTTGAAAAATTCCAGAAAATTCTGTCATGGCTTTAGAAGCTTCTGATAGGCTAATTGACATAATTTGATTCAATTGGAGGTGTACCTGTGGATGTATTTCAAGGCCTACCTTCAAACTCAGTGCCTCTTTGCTTGACATCATGGGAAAATCAAATGAAATCAGCCAAGACCTCAGAAAAAAATGGTAGACCTCTACATGTCTGGTTCATCCTTGGGAGCAATTTCTAAACACCTGAAGGTACCACGTTCATCTGTACAAACAATAGTACGCAAGTATAAACCCCATGGGACCACACAGCCGTCATATCGCTCAGGAAGGAGACGCATTCTGTCTCCTAGAGATGAACGTACTTTGGTGCGAAAAGTGCAAATCAATCCCAGAACAACAGCAAAGGACCTTGTGAAGATGCTGGAGGAAACAGGTACAAAAGTATCTATATCCACAGTAAAATGAGTCCTATATCGACATAACCTGAAAGTCCGCTCAGCAAGGAAGAAACCACTGCTCCTTTACCGCCATAAAAAAGCCAAACTTCGGTTTGCAACTGCACATGGGGACAAAGATCATACTTTTTGGAGAAATATCCTCTGGTCTGATGAAACAAAAATGGATGTTTGGCCATACTGACCATCGTTATGTTTGGAGGATAAAGGGGAGGTTTGCAAGCTGAAGAACACCATCCCAACCGTGAAGCACGGGGGTGGCAGCATCATGTTGTGGGGGTGCTTTGCTGCAGGAGGTACTGGTGCACTTCACAAAATAGATGGCATCATGAAGTAGGATAATTACGTGGATATATTGAAGCAACATCTCAAGACATCAGTCAGGAAGTTAATGCTTGGTCGCAAATGGGTCTTCCAAATGGACAATGACCCCAAGCATACTTCCAAAGTTGTGGCAAAATGTCTTAAGGACAACAAGTCAAGGTATTGGAGTGGCCATCACAAAGCCCTGACCTCAATCCTATAGAAAATTTGTGGGCAGAACTGAAAAAGCATGTGTGAGCAAGGAGGCCTACAAACCTGACTCAGTTACACCAGCTCTGTCAGGAGGAATGGGCCAAAATTCACCCAACTTATTGTGGGAAGCTTGTGGAAGGCTACCCAAAATGTTTGACCCAAGTTAAACAATTTAAAGGCATGCTACCAAATACTAATTGAGTGTATGTAAACTTCTGACCCACTGGGAATGTGATGAAATAAATAAAGCTGAAATAAATCATTCTCTCTAAATAAATAATGTATTGACTGTATGAATGATGCAGAATGGAGACGTACCTACCATAAAACCAACAGCCAAAAGAAATTAACACTAGATGTAGCTCTGGCCAAAATCACAGATCTGTTAAAACTAGATACTGATGTTTTGCCATCATAGTAAAGGCTGAAAGTACAGATCTGAGAATACTGCAGCCCTGGCAACGAACATACATATGTAAAAAGATTATTGGATGCTGGAGCATTTCCAGATGGAACAATTGTGTAGCTCTGGACCCTGGACTGTGTATAGGGAGAGAGAGAGAGGCATCTGATGCAGTGTGACCTATCACATCCAGATCGGATGGGAATGAAAAGGAGATGCGTAACACACACACGCACAGCATCGGCAAGAACAAAACATGTTCCTCTCATCTAAGAGTCATAAATCAATGATCAATCCAAACAAATAATCAATTAACCATGGATCAATAATTAATGACCTGTCCATCACCCAGCTCAGTCCTTTATACCCTGGCCAGAGAATCAGTCAACAGATTCCTCTCTCTCTCTCTCTCTCTCTCTCTCTCTCTCTTTCTATCTATCTGCATTTCTGTTCCATTCTCCTTTATTTTATCATCGTTCATCAAACATTCTTTCTTCCTCCTCTTTCCCTCCATCTATAGGATTATTGTACTGAGTGAACTATAGCGTCTTACATAAGGCCTTTCTAGTTGAACAGAGTCACAGACATATATCAGCTACACAGAGAGGACATAAAGGACAGTTCCAGACAGGCAAAGAACAGTAGAACTGCTACAGTCAGATCCCAAAGAGAGATGGAGGGAGCAGATGGGTAGATGACGAGAGGACTGTCTGCACTGACCCTTTTGACTCATCACATACGCTGCTGCTACTGTTTATATTCTATCCTGTTGCCTAGTCACTTTACCCCTACCTACAGTATATGTATAGTACCAGTCAAAAGTTTGGACACACATGCTCATTCAAGGGTTTTTCATTATTATTTTAACTATTTTCTGCATTGTAGAATAATAGTGAAGACATCAACACTTGGAAATAACACATTTGGAATCATGTAGTAACCAAAACAGTGTTAAAGAAATCAAAATATATTTTATATTTGAGATTCTTCAAAGTAACCACCCTTTGCCTCGATGACAGCTTTGCACACTCTTGGCATTCTCTCAACCAACTTCATGAGGTAGTCACTTGGAATGCATTTCAATTAACAGGTGTGCCTTATTAAAATATAATTAGTGGAATTTCTTTCCTTCTTAACGCATTTGAGACAATCAGTGTTTTGACAAGGTAGGGTTGGTATACAGAAGATAGCCCTATTTGGTAAAATACAAAGTTCATATTATGGCAAGAACAGCTCAAAAAAGCAAATAAAAACGACAGTCCATTACTTTCAGACATGAAGGTCAGTCAATCCTGAACATTTCAAGAACTTAAAAAAAAAAGTAAAGTACAGTCGCAAAAACCATCATGCGCTATGATGAAAGCACTGGCTCTCATGAGGACCGACACAGGAAAGAAAGACCCAGAGTTACCTCTGCTCCAGTGGATAAATTCACTAGATTTACCAGTCTCAGAAATTGCAACCCAAATAAATGCTTCACAGAGTTCAATTAACAGACACATCACAGCATCAACTGTTCAGAGGAGACTGCCTGAATCAGGGCTTTATGGTTGAATTACTGCAAAGAAACCACTACTAAAGGACACCAATAAGAAGAGACTTGCATGGGCCAAGAAACACGAGCAATGGACAATAGACCCGGTGGAAATCTGTCCTTTGGTCTGATGACTCCAAATTTGAGATTGTTGGTTCCAACTGCCGTGTCTTTGTGAGACGCAGAGTAGGTGAATGGATGGTCTCTACGTGTGTGGTTCTCACCGTGAAGCATGGATGAGGTGTGATGGTGTGAGGCTGCTTTGATGGTGACACTGTCAGTGATTTATTTAGATTTTAAGGCACACTTACAGTAACCAGCATGGCTACCACAGCATTGTGTAGCGATACGCCATCCCATCTGGTTTGCGCTTAGTGGGACTATCGTTTGTTTTTCAACAGGACAATGACCCAAAACACCCCTCCAGTCTGTGTAAGGGCTGTGTGATGGAGTGCTGCATCAGATGACCTGGCCTCCACAATCACCCGACCTCAACCCAATTGAGATGGTTTGGGATGAGTTGGACCGCAGAGTGAAGGAAAAGCAGCCAACAAGTGCTCAGCATATGTGGGAACTCCTTCGAGACTGTTGGAAAAGCATTCCTCATGAAGCTGGTTGAGAGAATGCCAAGCGTGTGCAAAGCTGTCATCAAGGCAAAGGCAGGCTATAAAATATATTTTGATTCGTTTAACACTTTTTTGGTTACTACATGATTCCACATGTGTTATTTCATAGTTTTGATGTCTTCACTATTATTCTACAATGTAGAAAATAGCAAAAATAAAGAAAAACCCTTGAATGAGTAGGTGTGTCCAAACTTTTGACAGGTACTGTATGTCATAAATTGCTATAACTGTTCCTGCATACTGCTGTGTAAACTCACCATGAGAAAAAAAATGTTGTTTTGAATACAAGCCATGTGTACTTATTTACTATATTGAGAGACTTTGACTGGTACTGCACATCTCCACCTCAATTACCTCGTAGCCCTGGACATCGACTCGGTACTGATACCCCGTGCACAGTTGAAGTCGGAAGTTTACATACACTTGGGTTGGAGTCATTAAAACTTGTTTTTCAACCACTCCTCAAATTTCTTGTTAAAAACGTCTTAGGGCTGAGATCCCGCTAACGGGATCGATATGACAACAGCCAGTGAAAGTGCAGGGCGCCAAATTCAAAACAACAGAAATCCCTACATAGAAGTATTTCACACCATTTTAAAGATACAAGGAGCAAGGAGGCCTACAAACCTGACTCAGTTACACCAGCTCTGTCAGGAATGGGCCAAAATTCACCCAACTTATTGTGGGAAGCTTGTGGAAGGCTACCTGAAACGTTTGACCCAAGTTAAACAATTTAAAGGCCGTGCTACCAAATACTAATTGAGTGTATGTAAACTTCTGACCCACTGGGAATGTGATGAAAGAAATAAAAGCTGAAATAAATAATTCTCTCTACTATTATTCTGACATTTCACATTCTTAAAATATAGTGGTCATCCTAACTGACCTAAGACAGGGACTTCTAACTAGGATTAAATGTCAGGGATTGTGAAAAACTGACATTAAATGTATTTGGCTAACTGTATATAAGCCAAGTTACCATTTTTCATTGTGTATTTTTTATATCATTTTAAAATTTTTCTCTCTATTTTCCATTGTTGGGAACAAGTAAGCATTTCAGCGTAAGTCTACAACTGTTTACACCTGTTGTTTACGAAGCATGTGACAAATACCCGTGTGTTCTCTCTTTTGACTCATAATTTACTGTTTTGATTCTGCTGCTCTGCTCTTTCTGTGCTCTTTAGGGCTTTGAAATATGTTTGTGTTGGGGGGGAGGGCACTTCTGCAGCTGAAACTAATGCTCTGAATTGAGAGATTTCCCCTCTCTCTGCTTTAAGAAAACACCCCAAACTAATTAGAGAGAGAGATAGAGATGTTTGTATATACACTTCTTTAAACACCCACACAGACTGTCCCCCAAGGCTAGCCACAGCCACTTTCCTTTTTTATCCTCCTCTCTCTCTCTCTCTCTCTCTCTCTCTCTCTCTCTCTCTCTCCTCTTTCTTTAACTCCATTCTAATCTCCCTCCCTCCATTTCCATCCTCACCCTTCTCTCCTTTTCTCCTGCTCCCCTCATTTTCTCTTATTTCACTCTTTCCCTCTTGTTCACCATCATGTCTTTCAGTTCATCCCACTGTACAACAAGATCATACTTTAACTCTCTGCTTCTCAGACTGACTGGTCTCTATCTGACCCTCCCTCTACTCACATCCCCTCATATACTCTAACCCCTACACCTCGCCACAGGCTGGCTCACACTAATGCCTTTCTACCCCCATCCCCTCATCCTCTCTCTCTCTCCCTCTCTCTCTCTCTCTCCCCCTCTCTCTCTTGCTCTCCCCCCCATCTGCCTCTCTGTTCAATTCTTCTGTATTTTATTATTGTTAAATCAAACATGATATTTGTCTCCTCTTTTCCACCATCTATAGTAGGGCACTCCAACCCTGTTTCTGGAGACCTACCCTCCTGTAGGTTTTCACTTTAACCCCAGTTGTAACTGACATGATTCAGTTTATCAACCAGCTAATTATTGAATTCAGGTGCTCTGGATTAGGGTTGGCGTGAAAACCCGCAGGACGGGAGCTCTCCAGGAACAGGGTTGTAGAGCCCTGATCTATAGCATTATTGTAGTGAGTGAACTATAGCGTCTTACATAAGGCCTTTCTAGTTGAACAGAGTCACAGACATATAGCAGCTACACAGTGAGGACATAAAGGACAGTTCCAGAAAGACGAAGAACAGTACGACTGCTACAGTCAGATCCCAAAGAGAGAAGAAGGGAGCGGATGGGTAGATGAAGGGAGGAACTGATGAATAAACGAGTGCCTGTTCGAAGCCCTTTCTACAGCTTCATGACTACGCACATGAATACCTGAACAGCAGTCTCTCTCTCTCTGAAGCCACACACAGCAAGTCCCTGGGACATGTCTTATATTCTTCTATTTGATCAGATATCATACTCATCTCTCTCTCCTTTCTCTTTCCCTCTCTTTGTATGCTTTTTACCTCATACAAAAGACCACGCAAAGCACAGGACAAGACAGAAGTTCCTAGAAGACCATCATACTGTCACACACACAGAGGCATACACACACACACACACACACACACACACACACACACACACACACACACAGAGGCATACACACACGCACGCACGCATGCACACACGCACACACACACACACACACACACACACACACACACACACACACACACACACACACACACACACACACACACACACACACACACACACACACACACACACACACACACACACACAGAACACTCACTACCATTTAAACAACTGTGTGCTCTCTCCTGTGACTCAATGTACTGTTTTGATCAGCTGCTCGGCTCTTTCTGTGCTCTTTAGGGCTTTGTATGATGTGTGTGTTGGGGGGAGGGTACCTCTGCAGCTGCAATTAATGCTCTGAATTAGAGATTTTCTCTCTCTCTGCTTTAAGAAAACATCACAAACCAATTAAAGAGAGAGAGAAAGGGCGATGTTCGTGTATCCGCTTCTTTAAACTCCCACACAGCCTGTGTCCCCAAGGGTAGCCATAGCCACTTTCCCTCTTTATCCCTATTCTCTCTCTCCCTCCCTCCACTCTCACCCCTTTCACTCCCTCCCTCCTCACCCCCTCTGCTTCGCTTCCATCCTCACCCCTTCTCCTCTTTTCTCCTGCTTCTCCCCTCATTTGATCTTATTTCACTCTTTCCCTCTCTTTCACCATCCAGTCTTTCAGCTCATCCCTCTGTACAATAATATAACGTTTAACTCTCTCCTCCTTTTTTGACTGGTCTCTCTCTACACACATCACCTCATACACTCTATCTCCTACACTTCTCCACAGGCTGGCTCAACTAACACCTTTATACCTCCATCCCT
Organism: Oncorhynchus nerka; assembly: GCF_034236695.1. Lineage (NCBI taxonomy): Eukaryota > Metazoa > Chordata > Actinopteri > Salmoniformes > Salmonidae > Oncorhynchus > Oncorhynchus nerka. The sequence continues at coordinate 37,411,985 of NC_088409.1, read as the reverse complement.
TCATCCTCTCTATCTCCCTCTCTCTCACCCTGTTTTTCTTGTTCATTACGTCTCTCCACTTTATGCCTCTCCAGCATCAAACATCCTCATTTGACAGGAAAGTAACACGATTATGTGGAAAATATTTCAATGCACGCACACAGGCAGGAACGCACGCACGCACTCACACACACACACGCACGCACGCACGCACGCACTCACACACACACACACACACACACACACACACACACACACACACACACACACACACACACACACACACACACACACACACACACACACACACACACACACACACACACACACACACACACACACACACACACACACACACACACACACACACACACACACACGCATGCACATGCATACACACACGTTCTCACACTCCTGTTCTCTTTTCTCTGTGTCTGTAGTTGTGCATTAGTATGTATAGTGTGCAGTATAAGGTGAAGGGGTGATGTTTCTTAATAGGCCCAGATTTGTTCTGTCACATCAACACACATCTTCACAGCTTGAAGAGAGAGAGGGGGAGGGAGGGGGAGAGGAGAGGGAGAAAGAGAGAGAGGGGGAGAGGGGAGAGAGAGAGAGAAGGAGAGGAGAGAGAGAGGGAGATGGGAGAGAGAGAGGGGGGGGGGGTTGGGGGGGTGAGATCTTTGAGTGTGTCTCAGAAGGGAAAGGTCCAGCAATTCTCCATCTCCCCCTCGACTCCATCTCTTTTCCCTCCCTTTCTCTCCCTCTCTCTCCTTCTCTCTCCTTCTCTCTCCCTCCTGCTCTTCTCCCTCTTTCTTTCTGTGATGAACTAACTGTAAAGAATCAGATTTCAAAGTGAAGGGATGATTGTATGGAAGGAAAGGTAGTCATGAGGCAACGGTAGTCATGAGGTAAGCTTTTGTGTGTGTTTAAGGTGAGATGAAAGGAGCTGAGATGGATTAGCTGTGAAGGGGATGTTAAGCGGTGTATGAGTGTGTGTGTTTGTGTGTAGAGGTGTCTTTTTAACCCTACAGGAAGAGGAAAAGAGAGGAAGTGAGGCATTTAGCTATGAAGTGGGGCACTTTTAATCACAGGGTGCGGAATCCTACATGACCTGCTATAGTATCCATTATTGATGCCTGCCGCAGCCAGACTGATGAATCATTCAGCCACTAGTTAGGCCTGGGAATTCTCCTCCTCTAAGGACGACGACACTCATCTACATAAATCACACTCTTCTGTTACACACACGCACACACACACATTCTCCATTACCTGAGAAGTAAGTTAACTTGAGCAGCTAAACTGAAGTGAACTTAAAACAGGCATACTGTGGGTCTTCGTGTGTGTGTGTGTGTGTGTGTGTGTGTGTGTGTGTGTGTGTGTGTGTGTGTGTGTGTGTGTGTGTGTGTGTGTGTGTGTGTGTGTGTGTGTGTGTGTGTGTGTGTGTGTGTGTGTGTAGGATGTTGAATGGGACTGAATTGTGTGTCCCCTCAAGGTTAGCTGTGCAATACTCTCTCTCTCTCTCTCTCTCTCTGTGTGTGTGTGTGTGTGTGTGTGTGTGTGTGTGTGTGTGTGTGTGTGTGTGTGTGTGTGTGTGTGTGTGTGTGTGTGTGAGTGCGCGTGTGAGAGTGTGAATGAGAGAGCGAGAGATCAGTGCACAGACGGAACCTGTAAAAGCATTAAGCCACATTGATTACCTGTTGTATTAGACAGTTACACACACTGCATAATCACACAGACACAGACACCTACACACACAGAAGCTTCCTACTTCTACAACAGTGAATGGGCACTAATAAGGTTTGAGTAACAGAGACTTTTGTCTTTGTGTATTTTTTTCATGCGCATCTGAAGCCTCTGTTTTGGATTTTCCTAAACTATTTGACAGTGTTCTCTTCTCAGTAAACTTCTAATGCAGCACAGATTCAGTACGCCATGGACTGACTAGAAAATCAATGTGTTACAAAGCAGAGACGTAGACAGAGAGAGAAATAGTGAGTAATAGAAAGGAGAAATAGGAAACTATGTTGATGCTACTTGCTCCTGGCCTCTGGGTTTGGAGACAATAGAGGACTGTGAAATGTTTAACGGGATACTTTTGGAGTTTGGCAACGAGGCCCTTTATCTACTTCCCAAGAGTCAGATGGGAAATGTATAAATGCTCAAAATACACACACACGACACACACACCGCCTCCATACTTTTCATCTTTGGAGGGGTTCCCTTCCTCTCCTCCCTCCGTTCTTCTCTATTTAATGAGTAATCCAACACCGCAGGACATGGATATACCTCACAGCCAGAGAAGACACACATACACACATTCACAACGTGGGCAATGGGCCTGCATACAAAACAACAACACAACCCAGAGGGAAATACAGAGCTGTGTCCAAACTCTCCATTGTTAATATGCCCCATATCGTCGGTTTATCTCTATTGTCTATCTCTGCTTTTACTTGCCTACAGTATCTCTACTGTCTATCTCTACTATTTATCTCTACAGTCCATCTCTACTGTTCATCTCTACTGTTCATCTCTACTGTCCATCTCTACTGTCCATCTCTACTGTCCATCTCGACTGTTCATCTCTACTATTTATCTCTACTGTCCATCTCTACTGTTCATCTCTACTGTTCATCTCTACTGTTCATCTCTACTGTCCATCTCTACTGTCCATCTCGACTGTTCATCTCTACTATTTATCTCTACTGTCCATCTCTACTGTTCATCTCTACTGTCCATCTCGACTGTTCATCTCTACTATTTATCTCTACTGTCCATCTCTACTGTTCATCTCTACTGTTCATCTCTACTGCCTATCTCTACTGTCCATCTCGACTGTTCATCTCTACTGTCCATCTCTACTGTCCATCTCGACTGTTCATCTCTACTGTCCATCTCTACTGTCCATCTCGACTGTTCATCTCTACTGTCCATCTCTACTGTTCATATCTACTGTTCATCTCTACTGCCTATCTCTACTGTCCATCTCGACTGTTCATCGCTACTGTCCATCTCTACTGTCCATCTTTCCTGTTCATCTCTACTGTCTGTCTCTACTGTTCATCTCTACTTTCCATCTCTACTGTCCATCTCTACTGTCCATCTCTACTGTCCATCTCTACTGTCCATCTTTCCTGTTCATCTCTACTGTCTGTCTCTACTGTTCATCTCTACTTTCCATCTCTACTGTCCATCTCTACTGTTCATCTTTACTGTTCATGTCTACTGTTCATCTCTACTTTCCATCTCTACTGTTCATCTCTACTGTCTATCTCTACTGTCCATCTCTACTGTCTGTCTCTAGTGTTCATCTCTACTTTCCATCTCTACTGTTCATCTCTACTGTCTGTCTCTACTGTTCATCTCTACTTTCCATCTCTACTGTTCATCTCTACTGTCCATCTCTACTGTCCACCTCGACTGTTCATCTCTGCTGTCTATCTCTACTGTCTATCTCTACTGTCCATCTCGACTGTTCATCTCTGCTGTCTGTCTCTACTGTTCATCTCTACTGTTCATCTTTACTGTTCATGTCTACTGTTCATCTCTACTTTCCATCTCTACTGTTCATGTCTACTGTTCATCTCTACTGTCTATCTCTACTGTCCATCTCGACTGTTCATCTCTGCTGTCTATCTCTACTGTCTATCTCTACTGTCCATCTCGACTGTTCATCTCTGCTGTCTATCTCTACTGTCTATCTCTACTGTTCATCTCTACTGTTCATCTCTACTGTCTATCTCTACTGTCCATCTCTACTGTTCATCTTTACTGTTCATGTCTACTGTTCATCTCTACTTTCCATCTCTACTGTTCATCTCTACTGTCCAACTCTACTGTCTATCTCTACTGTTCATCTCTACTGTTCATCTCTACTGTCTATCTCTACTGTTCACCTCTACTGTCTATCTCTACTGTCCATCTCTACTGTCTATCTCTGCTGTCCATCTCTACTGTCTATCCCTACTGTCCATCTCTACTGTCTATCTCTACTGTTCATCTCTACTGTCTATCTCTACTGTTCATCTCTACTGTCTATCTCTACTGTTCATCTCTACTGTTCGTGTCTACTGTTCATCTCTACTGTTCATCTTTACTGTTCATGTCTACTGTTCATCTCTACTGTCCATCTCTACTGTCCATCTCTACTGTTCATCTTTACTGTTCATGTCTACTGTTCATCTCTACTTTCCATCTCTACTGTTCATCTCTACTGTCTATCTCTACTGTCCATCTCTACTGTCTGTCTCTACTGTTCATCTCTACTTTCCATCTCTACTGTTCATCTCTACTGTCTGTCTCTACTGTTCATCTCTACTTTCCATCTCTACTGTTCATCTCTACTGTCCATCTCTACTGTCCATCTCGACTGTTCATCTCTGCTGTCTATCTCTACTGTCTATCTCTACTGTCCATCTCGACTGTTCATCTCTGCTGTCTGTCTCTACTGTTCATCTCTACTGTTCATCTTTACTGTTCATGTCTACTGTTCATCTCTACTTTCCATCTCTACTGTTCATGTCTACTGTTCATCTCTACTGTCTATCTCTACTGTCCATCTCGACTGTTCATCTCTGCTGTCTATCTCTACTGTCTATCTCTACTGTCCATCTCGACTGTTCATCTCTGCTGTCTATCTCTACTGTCTATCTCTACTGTTCATCTCTACTGTTCATCTCTACTGTCTATCTCTACTGTCCATCTCTACTGTTCATCTTTACTGTTCATGTCTACTGTTCATCTCTACTTTCCATCTCTACTGTTCATCTCTACTGTTCATCTCTACTGTCTATCTCTACTGTTCACCTCTACTGTCTATCTCTACTGTCCATCTCTACTGTCTATCTCTGCTGTCCATCTCTACTGTCTATCCCTACTGTCCATCTCTACTGTCTATCTCTACTGTTCATCTCTACTGTCTATCTCTACTGTTCATCTCTACTGTCTATCTCTACTGTTCATCTCTACTGTTCGTGTCTACTGTTCATCTCTACTGTTCATCTTTACTGTTCATGTCTACTGTCCATCTCTACTGTCTATCTCTGCTGTCCATCTCTACTGTCTATCCCTACTGTCCATCTCTACTGTCTATCTCTACTGTTCATCGCTACTGTCTATCTCTACTGTTCATCTATACTGTCTATCTCTACTGTTCATCTCTACTGTCTATCTCTACTGTCTATCTCTACTGTCCATCTCTACTGTCTATCCCTACTGTCCATCTCTACTGTCTATATCTACTGTTCATCTCTACTGTTCATCTCTACTGTCTATCTCTACAGTTCATCTCTACTGTCCATCTCTACTCTCTATCTCTGCTGTCCATCTCTACTCTCCATTTCTATTGTCCATCTCTACTGTGCATCTCTACTGTCCATCTCTACTGTTCATCTCTACTGTCCATCTCTACTGTCCATATTTACTGTTCATCTCTACTGTCTATCTCTACTGTTCATTTCTACTGTCCATCTCTACTTTTCATCTCTACTCTTCATCTCTACTGTTCATCTCTAATGTCTATCTCTAATGTCTATCTCTACTGTCCATCTCTACTGTCTATCTCTACTGTTCATCTCTACTGTCTATCTCTACAGTTCATCTCTACTGTCCATCTCTACGGCCTATCTCTACTGTCTATCTCTACTGTTCATCTCTACCGTCTATCTCTACTGTCCATCTCTACTGTCCATCTCTACTGTCTATCTCTACTGTTCATCTCTACTGCCTATCTCTACTGTCTATCTCTACTGTTCATCTCTACTGTTCATCTCTACTGTCTATCTCTACTGTCCATCTCTACTGTCCATCTCTACTGTCTATCTCTACTGTTCATCTCTACTGTCTATCTCTACTGTCCATCTCTACTGTTCATCTCTATTGTCCATCTCTACTGTCTATCTCTATTGTCCATCTCTACTGTTCATCTCTACTGTCCATCTCTACTGTCCATCTCTATGTGTAATATCTATCTCTAATATACTGAACAAAATAAAAATGCAACATGTTTCATGAGGTGAAATTAAAGATCCCAGAAATTGTTTAGCTTATTTCTCTCAAATTTGTACACGAATGATTAGACTGATTTCCTATGAACTGTAACTCAGTAAAATCGTTGGAATTGTTGCATGTTGCGTTTATATTTTTTGTTCAGGAAATATCTATGTCAGACCTATGGCCCGTGTGTGTTTGTCTCTGAGTTGTTGGTATTGATGCACGGTGCTCTTTCAGAGTTTTCTCTGACCTGGTCTCATACATAAACATGGAAATACAAACAGTAATTAAATCAAAACACTTTGATTTAATATACACTACACACACACACACACACACACACACACACACACACACACACACACACACACACACACACACACACACACACACACACACACACACACACACACACACACACACACACACACACACACACACAAATGCACAAATACATACACACATAGGGCTACAGTAATAAACACAAACATTTGCAAGTGTGTGTGCACACACACGAAAGCAAACCCAAACACGGCAGGTAGCCTAGTGGTTAGAGTGTTGGACTAGTAACTGGAAGTTTGCAAGATCAAATACCCTAGCTGACAAGGTAAACATCTGTCATTCTCCCCCTGAACAAGGCAGTTAACCCACTGTTCCTAGGCCGTCATTGAAAATAAGAATTTGTTCTTAACTGACTTGCCTGGTTAAATTAAAACAGAGGATGGTCCAACCACTGATCAGTTGACCTGCTAAAAAATGTATGGGGCAGAGAAATGCAATATGGAGTGAGAGATGAGAGAACAGCTAGTGGCCAGAGAAAGAAAGAAAGAAAATTGGGAAAATAAAAAGTTGAGCTGGGGAAAAGGATGGAAAGGGGGAATGTACAAAGGAAACAAAGGGAGGTGAAAGAAGAATGTGGTGTGTGAAGCTGAAAGGTCTTTTCTTCTTGGAGAAAAGGGCAGGTTGACGTTTATTGTCATGAGTCTTGTCCTGGATAGGTCAACTGCAAAGTCAAACTTGGCTTTTAGGTCTTAATTGAAGGTTAAAGTTAAGCATTTACATTTACATTTAAGTCATTTAGCAGACGCTCTTATCCAGAGCGACTTACAAATTGGTGCGTTCACCTTATGACATCCTTATAAGCATTAGGGTTAGCAGTGTGGTTAAGGTAAGGTTTAGGTTTAAAGTCAGATTTTATGACTTTGTGGCTGTGCTAGTGAGTAAGTAACAACACAACACAAAACATGTTTTCAGAGATGAACCAGGGAAAAGCTCCCATATGAGAGAAACCTTGAAGAATGTTTAAACTTCTATCTATACACCAATTATGTTCTTTCCATATTGATTTGTGGTTGTGAGTGCATTTTCTTAAAGGGAAATTTCACTGTTGCTCTATTTCACTATATATGTCCATTAATATGTTATTAACACATCAAATGTGTGAGTAAAAAATTTGAATTTCCTCATTACACACCAATACAAGTGTTTCTGCATCTCACCGGTAAAAACGGCCAGCTACATTTCCTGGTTGTAAGTAAACCACAATGTCCAGAATTCAAAGCTATTTGGAGGTGTATCCAGTTGACGTGAGAAATATCAACATTTCTGTGTTTGTAGCCAGCACTTTCAGCCAGAGCATTTCGAAACGGTACTGAAGTCTCAACTGATGGGGTTGCAATGTTGTTGAGCGTTGAAAAGTGATGATATTCCATCGATTTTCCCTTTCACTTCAAAGAGGAAGGCATCCGATCAGCCAAGATCAGCACAGCAGAAAATAAGTTGAGCTGAGGTAACGTAGCTAACTTTACCTAGCTAACTAGCTAGATAGCTAGTGAAGTACATGTTTATCTAAACCAAAATCTAGCTAGCTAGCATTCATAATATGCTGGCAAGACATTTCAAAACATAACAATGTAATTAGCCAGATGCTATCTGCCGATGTGATTTGTAACTTTGCAAGCTAACGTTAGCTTTGTTAGGTTATGTTAGCTAACCATTAGCTAGCTAGCTAAATAACTATCACAGGGGCTAACATGGCTGTCTGTTCTATTTAGAGTCCAATCCCATCAACATCTGCAGTGGCATCAAAATCAAGCTCAGCACCAGGGGCCAGATTTACAACACATTACTTATGGAAAAAAAACAAGTTTCTTAATTAAAAAACTCGAAGTTCATAAGATAGTTCATTAATGCAATTCCTCAAAATGTTCTTAGGAATTCGTAGTTTTCTTAGGAACTTCGTAAATATCTTTCTTAAGAACTTCGTAAATATCTTAAGTGGCATTGACATTAGTTATGTGCTTGAAACCAATAAATAAGCCTATGTGACAGGGATGATTGGATTTGGTTATTTCGTCATTTTTCACACATTATAGCCATCAGACTAGCTATATCAAAATCAAAAATGGATAACCAAGAAAAGAGATTGAAGTGATGGTGGAGGAAATAGCAGCCAGGAAAAGGTTGCTGTTGGGGAGACTTGATAACTGCGGGTCCCTGCAGAGACCGAAGAGAAAGGATGGGCGAGAGTGGCCGAGTCTGTCTCTGCCGACGGGGGTATGGCAAGGGACAGTGACGCCGTAAAGAAGAAGTGGTCCGACATCAAGTCGACTGCTAAGAAGAATTGAACACTTCTAGAATATTGTAATATATTGTTAATTAATAGCTTGCTAGATAATGCGTGTTTAATTTGTGTTCTTGCTGTATTTAAATATCCGGTAGCCAACTGTGTCTGTGGCGCAAGAAAACTTTAATGGTTACAAAAGTATCCATTCGTCTCAAGAGAAAGGTTTAGCTGTCCTAAAGTTAAGTACATTTCCAAGAAGAAATCCTAAAGCATTATTTTCAATTTATTCTTAACTTTTTTATTAGGAAGAAACTTAGGAAAAACCCTGGCCATAGAGAGGCTTTTATTCTCTATTTTGGTTAGGCCAGGGTGTGACTAGGGTGGGCATTCTAGTTTCTTTATTTCTATGTTTTATGTTTCTATGTTTTGGCCGGGTATGGTTCTCAATCAGGGACAGCTGTCTATCGTTGTCTCTGATTGGCAATCATACTTAGGCAGCCTGTTTTTCCACCTTAGTTGTGGGTAGTTGACTTTGTTATAGTGGCCTGTATAGCCCTAGTAAGCTTCACTGTCGTTTTGTTGGCGACATATAAAATAAAGAAATATGTACGCTCACCACGCTGCACCTTGGTCTGGTCATTTCCACCCTGACGACGCTCGTGACACTTAAGAACATTTCCAATAACTTTATTGAGGAATAGCCACTTTGCTTAATAACTTTCTTTTTAAGTCTATAGTGAAGGACAAAATCTGTTAATCCGGCCCCAGGAATCTTCTAAAATCTATTAAATCTTTCCATGACTCCATGATGAGCAAATAAATCAACTGGAGCTAGGCACAAACATGGTCCATGTCTTGTTGACATAGTTGGTGTGTTTACAAGTTGACTACAACTTCTCTGTATTATGGAGGCATAGTTGATTGTTCATGCAAGGCTTGAAGTCTAAATTAGGAAAAAAATAGGTATTAGTAAAGAGGGGATGGTGTGGGTGACTGACTTGTGTCTGTTGGGGGTGGGTATTGTGTGAAGGTTAGTATGCATGATCTATTGACCTGAACGAGGTGGGTGGATATAGTATCTTGTTTGAGTGAACACGGTTCATTGTATGGTTACACATTGCCATAATCAGTCTTCATGTTTTACACATCTTCATGATCAGTCTTCATGCCTTTCTAAGAGACTTGCAGTAGAAACAGATCTTCTGCAAGAGGTCGAAGCAGTGGGTGGTTAAGTGAAGTGTACGAGAGGGCACATGGCTGTGGAGTGCAGAAAGGATCAGACGGTTGTCTACAAGGAGCCAGTCACAGCTCCACAAAACTATTCTGCCAACATCACCACAGCAAGAAAGCCTGCTAAACCAGCTGCCAATACCCTACACAAGAAGAGGTTCACCAGCTGAAGAACATTCAGGAACCTGCCTGGAACATTCAACCAATACAACATCCATATTTAGTTTGACTGATTTTGTAATATAATATGTAAACGCATACTATGCTCACAACTGCATTGTGGTATAGATATTGCTAGCAGTGTCTTCGGAAATATTCAGACCCCTTGACTTTTTCCACATTTTGTTTACGTTACAGCCTTATTCTAAAATGGATTAAAGAAAACATTCTCCTCAGCAATCTACACACAAAACCCCATAATGACAAAGTGAAAACAGGTTTTTAGAGATTTTAGAAAATGTATTAAAAATAAAAAACAGAAATACCTTGTTTACATAAGTATTCAGACACTTTTCTATGAGACTCAAAATTGAGCTCAGGTGCATCCTGTTTCCATTGATCGTCCTTGAGATGTTTCTACAACTTAATTGGAGTCCACCCGTGGTAAATTCAATTGATTGGACATGATTTGGAAAGGCACACACCTGTCTATATAAGGTTCCCACAATTGACAGTGCATGTCAGAGCAAAAAACAAGCCATGAGGTCGAAAGAATAGTCTGTAGAAAACCGAGACAGGATTGTGGTGAGGCACAGATCTGGGGAACGGTACCAAACATTTCTGCAGCATTGAAGGTCCCCAAGAACACAGTGACTTCCATCATTCTTAAAAATTTTTTTTTTTTAAATACCGCTATAGTGAATAATTGTCTGAAACACCCTCATCACTCATAATTATGTAGGGAGACTGAAAAAACACCCCAGCGGTGACATTTCCCTTTAAGATCTCTCCCTCCCTCTACACATATCTCTCTCTCGCTCTTTCTTTCTAGGTGATTAGCTAGAATGTGGCTCCAGATGGTTAGTAATTATCAAATTCTCCAATCACTTGGGTGTGTACGTTAATAATTATCAAACGTGCAGATCAGTAATGACCATAAAGGCAAACAGCTGCCTCTAATCCGCAGGGAGAGAGGTGGGCAACCTG